>NW_026652292.1:26887297-27276148 GCF_009828535.3 Hylobates moloch | reverse complement strand
CTTTCTTTCTTTCTTTCTTTCTCTCTCTCTCTCTCTCTCTCTCTCTCGCTTTCTTTCTTTCTTTCATTCTTGACAGAGGCTTGCTCCGTCGCCTAGGCTGGGGTGCAGTGGCACAATCCTAGCTCGCTGCAACTTCTGCCTCCCAAGTTCAACAGATTCTCCTGCCTCAGTCCCAAATAGCTGGGACTAGAGGTGCCCACCACCATGCCCAGCTCATTTTTGTATTTTTTTGTAGAGACACGGTTTCACCATGTTGGCCAGGCTGGTCTCGAACTCCTGACCTCGGGTAATTGGCCCACCTCAACCTCCCAAAGTGCTGGAATTACAGGCATGAGTCACCGCGTCCGGCCTAGTTTCTCATTTTCATATAGTTAAATATATCAATCTTCACTTGTGGCTTTATCCTTCCCTGTTGAAGGTTACAAAAACACTATCCTGTATTTTAATGCTATAATAATTATACAGTCAAATTCATCATTTATGCACTAATAGATTAATTGTATAGACAGCTGTTAATGTGTACTGAAATGATTTTTAACTAAACATAAATTCTATCACAAAGATGATAATTCTAAGTCATACATGCAGAAAAGCCAAAATACCTGTTTCCAACAATGTTCATTCACACTGTGGCAATAAAAAGCAGCAATGAAATAACACTTTTCATTTTAAAAACATTCTTGTTGATTAACTGCAGAGTACTTCATGCCTTTTTCAGAAAGAATGTTTTTATTTAACAGTATTTATATGGATAGTATGAGAGTGGACACACTCTGGTATAAGGGAGACATAAGTTATTTCGTGAATATGTGCTGTTTGGTTAAAAGACCATTATAGTCATAAGGATGTAAATTATTCAAAATGTAATACTTAAATATCACACAGGAGAAAAGAAAACAGTCTTGGGAATTTTTAATTCATATAACTGAAAACACATCTTATAAAAATGTTAATTGTAAGATAGACCAATATTGTTTGTGTACAGTTAATATTTACAGTTAAAAATATCTATTGATGCCAGCTTTAACCTAGTGATTACTTTTTATGTAAGTACCCATTTGGTGTGTATTTACTGCAGCCTCTGGTTAGGGACCGGTGTTTGCAGGTATCTGACGGTGAGCACAATGATAACAAATCATTTCTGCACACTCAATGCAAGCAAGATGCCAAGAAAAGAACTCTTGCATACGCAGTTCCACTCAGATTCAAAGGATTTAAATCTATTTACTTTTTCAGCTGTGATCTAAATGATAAATTCCAATCAAATTTCTCAACTGTGATTTAATTGAATGATGAAAACTTTTCTTGGGAGGAATCCATGGTTTACAGAGCTTAGCACCAAATAAAATTTCTTAGAAGTGAGAATTAATCATTTTTGGTAGGAGTTTTTTGGTATGAAAATATATCCTTTTTTTTCATACTACCCCAAGGCAACCTCTCATTGCTATCCATTACTCACCACTGTGTGCAGGTGCCTCCTGGCTTAAGCACCTTTCACAGCATTGGCCATAGAAATGGTAAACAATCAATGACTGTTTACTGAATGTGATTGTGAAAAAACTGACTGGAGTTAATATTATGGGGGGAAATATATTATCTCTTCCTGATCACTGGTGCATATCATGTTATGCTACTTTCTATTCTGAGGGACAATTATCTGTGGTGGAATAATCCTTTGAATTATTTTTTTCAGTCCAAAAGGAAGGAATTATGTCCTAGAACACATGAGCATTCTGCCATTTCTAGCTAATGTAATGAATCTAATAACTAAAGCCATTAGATTGAACAGATTTTTCCTGTTATGAGGATTTGGTATTTTTCAATAGATGTCGTCTTTAACATGGAGTAATTAATGTATGCCTATAAACTTTGGGTAACCAGAGGAGTAGGTGGCTCATTAAATACTTTGAATTGTGGATTCTCAGGAGAGCTCCATGGTCAAAATTCTTTACTCTCATACTTACTGGTAGGCCTAGTGTATTAGGTAGAGAGAATGAGGGAGACAGAGTGGAATTACAAATGACTCCCATGTCTTTCATATTTCTGGCTTGAATAGAGGAACAAGGAGCAGAGTCCAGCTGGGGATGAGATAATGTGTCCAGTTTGGGATATGTTGGCTTGCAGCCATCGTTGGGCCAACTATGTAAAGATGATATGAAAACATTGAATACGGTCTGGAGCTCTGAAGACGTATCTAGTTCGTATGCTTGTATTCATCAGGTTTTGTCGTAATTAAAGACACATGCATTACATTTTTATGTGGAATAACAAATTAACAAAAATTTGGCAGCTTAAGAGAACACTCATTTATTATCTCATAGTTCTACAGATCAGAAGTCTGTGCAGGGCCTAACTGAGTTTTCTGTCTGGGTTTCACCAGGCTAACATTAAGGTGTTGGCCAGGATTACAATTTCATTTGAGTCTCAGAGATCTCTTCCAATTTCACTTTTTGGTAGAATTTAGTTCATTGAGGTTGTGGGATTGAGATACCCACTATCTTGCTGGTTGTCAACTGGGCCTGTTCTCTGTTTCCAGAGATCATTCACCGTTTTGTAGTACATGACTCGCTCTACATCAGAAAAGTTTGTTTCTTCAAAGCCAGCAGTAGAGACTTTTTTTATTTTGATAAACTCAAAGTCAACTAATGAGGAATCTTAAATATATCTTCAAAATCCCTTTATCTACGTAATATAATCATGGGAGAATGATATTTCATTATTTCAAATCTCTGGCCCACACTCAAGGGAAAGGATACACCAGGAAACTGGAATCTTAGGGGTTATTTTAGATTCTGACTCTATAGTATGGGTGTAGGCTAGTACCCTTAAAGGCAGAAAGCATCATCAATAAAGGGCAATGTTAAGGGAGAAATCTGAGAAGAATAACATTTAAGGAAGCTTGACAGGAAAAAGAGTCTGCAAAAAAATTGTCAACAGAGAAAGCAATATGACAAAGTCAGCTGAATGATTAGACTCACTGTCCCTACATTCTTAAGTCTATTCATCACTTACTATTACTGCCATGACTTCTTGCCTCCTTTTACAAGTTCCTTTAAATACCCCTGGTCTTGTCACTAAATCATGACTAATATATGATATTTTTACAAAATAATAATTTGACTGGTTATAAATTATAAGTTAACTTTTTAAACCCCAAAGATTATTGTCATACCAAATAATAACTTCCGTCTCTTTAGACCTTGAAAAACCTGGATATTTTGACAATTTGTGTAAAAGAAGTTTTTTAAGGGGGAGATATTTGACTGCCTGTTGAAAATCTACCTAGGGAATTCAGCAATGCACTCAAACTACTAGGTGTAAAAAACTATACTTACCTCTGTTTTTTTGTTCATCTGTTCCGATAGATAATATATATTATTCTCCCATATGATGTGGCCTTTTATATTTTATATTTTTGAACATATTTAATCTCAACTATTAGACCAAAATCCTAGGGGGCACATTTCATTTCTGATTCATTTTTTCCCATAACTAGCACAGTGTTAAGAAACAATTAAATATTAAATGCTTGTTGAATAAACAAATGAAGAGAAAAAATTGTTGTTTCAGTTGATAATATTACCTCTAATATATTACTTGTTTTATGTATTTTATAAATCAACTTCGTATTTATTTAATTTTGGATAAAGTAACACAGATATAAAAGTGAACTATATTCTTGGTAGAATACAGCCAATGGCAATATATTTCTTTAAAGTATAAAATAAATTTTGCAGACATTTAATAGGGTGGGTCCATAAGCAAAGACTGACATGAAAAACTGTTGACATAATAAGCCAGTGTCTACTTAGTGAAACTTTACCTGGAAAAGAAAAGGTGATTTCAAACTGACAGAAATGGAAGCAGTGACCCAAATTAGTAAAATAAGGCCAACTTCAAATCAGGATATAAGCAGTTTATATATATATACATATATATATACACACACACATATATATATATACATATATATATAAAAAACCAATTTGGGTCTCTCTCTCTCTCTCGCTCTCTCTCTCTCTCTATATATATGTATAGTGAATTTCAGAAGTGAGAATGAAGAACAAAGAGAAGTGTAAGCAATAGAAGGCCAAATACAATTAGATGTACATCTAAAGCTTCACAAGAAGCCAGGAACAAAAATTTTATTATATGTCTCTAGAAAATACAAAATATCAGACAGAGTGCAAAGGAACTTAACTGGTAGATGTTTGTACAAGATCTACATCTCAAATCAAAGAAACTAACATATCACATTTTTAATAAAATACTTTTTTAAAAAGTTGTACAAACCTATGCAAAATATAATTATATTTGCTCTTTAAAGAGCACTTAGTAGATAACTGAAATCACTAAAGCGTGATGCTAAAAACCATATTATTAATTATGATGTACAATTATTAATTATTCTAAAAGTGTATTATTTTCTAAGAAAAATAATGATGTAACCAGCAAAAACGTTGTTACACCTTCTGCTTCATATGTCCTTGTCCTACATGTATTTCAGTATATACAGAATTTCAATATACTAAATACAACAGAGTTATGGTTGAACTAGCACAATGAACTGCTTCTAAAATTTTGGGGCAAATTTATACTGGGTGAGATCTCTGATTCTTCTGAGTTTTACTTGACAGTTCTATCTTTTCCTATCTTGGTATCACATTCAATCAAATTAATATTTACCACATCTGACTAGTGACCTTTATTTTATTTAGTAATGCATTTATTCATTTTTATTTCTTCTTATTACTACAATAATTTAGCACAAGTATCATGTTAAAATGCCTACTTCATCTCCATTGGTTCTCTCAGCTTTCTATTGTATATACTGCTTAAAGGAACAATTGTTTTCCAATCTGTTTTCTAACACAGAAAAATATGTTGGGAAAAAAAAAAGAAAAAAAACGTGATTTGTAATTTCTCAGTGAAGTATTTCTTACTTTTGAAGAATGATATTTAAAATAAAAGCTACAAATTCTGGTATAGATAACTGAATCTTGAGGGGAAAAATGTTTTCTTAGTTAAAAACAAATGTGATAATGTGCATTCATTTTTTAAAAAAATTGTAGTTACTTATTTATCAGTGATTGTAAATATACAGTTGAAGGAAAAAAGTTGTTCAACTCCAAGTGCTAAATATAGGTATGTGTTATGCTCTATTAATGATAATAGAACACTTTACACAAAGTTTGGAGTGCTATTAATTTTCTTCAACAATTATGAAAAGGAGTAACTCATTGCTTATGATTCGGGAAGTTTCTCGCTTTCCCAGTAATCAAGAAAATCTTTGAATTCAAAGATTAGTTCTAAGGTCAGGTCTTCACCTGAGTCAATCATTGCAATGCTCCAGTAGATTTTACACTGCAATATAATCTATATAACCATAGATTTGCATTTAATAATAGAACAACTTCTACAGTTCAATCCATATGAGTATATATTGTGTCTACACCTAATGTGCATATAAACATTAATTGGCTTTTCATAAGCAATATCTCTGTTCTCCCTAAGATTCAGTCAATTTATAAAAGCAATTATGATTATGCCAGGGAATCAATACAAATTTTTCATTTTAAGGTTATGAACTATTTTGTTTTGTTGTGTTCTACTATTTTATACTGACACATACTGCATCATAATATAACTTTATGTATGTCTTTAAAGGAATAAAAATATTTTATTGAATTTTAAGTAATTTCAAAAAATTATCACATTTTCTGTGTTTCTTCAAGTGCATTTTAATAAACCTTTCCCTCTCCATAATATTTCAGAAATTCATGTGATTACAAACATATTTATAGTAATTAAAACAGTAATGACACTTTATATTTGATGTTTACCTTTCTATAATTATATATATCATAAATTTTATCTAGGAACACATTAGCATTTAGTTTTCTAGATTTTTCCTCATACTTTATGTACAATTTATTATAACAAATAGCACTGATTAATTAATACTACAGATAGATGAGTTTTATTGTTAGTATCTTATAAAACTTGATCTTAAACAGCTATCTCTAGGTTAACAGGCTTCAATTTGATGAAAAACTTCTTTCAGATAAGAACTTTTATTTATTCCCACTACCTTGACATAGCTGTATGTTAATAAAACTTCATGAATAGTAGAAAAATAAACCTCCATAAATTCAATGTAAGAAATAATCATAACAATCATATAACGTAAAATATATTTGTATTAGAGGCTCAACCATTTTATGTATAGTAATATTTAATCATATAAAATGTTACTATGGAAATTATGTCTTAAAAGAGAATTGCACATTAGAGTTTAGATTCATTTGAACTTTCTGAAGTCAGGAGCTCTTCTATTGCATTTATCATGCAATGGAAAGATAAAGTTTGCTGGTTTACAATTTTTAACTCCAAGTTTTCGATTAACACTGTCATTATATACTTCGTATGGACTGTAGTCTACACAAATGTATTTACAAAGGCTTTACAGGCAGATTCCACAAGAAATTAAGATTTCTTATAACAGAATATTTATAATTCCCCTTTTTCTGCCCATTGTGAACTTATTCAACTTTTACATATACTATGAACAATAAATATTATTACTATTATTTCTTTTAGCAGAGTTCTTTTAGATCAATTTTTAAAAATAATGCTATTAACCTTCCCCGCCCCCCCAAATGTTCTTTCTTTATGTAGTACATTATAATCTTTCAACGCTCTACCTGGTAATTCCATTTAAGAAATCACCATTTCCAGAAAACAGCCAGGATTATAAAATGAGAATGTTGAATGCCTCACTTTATGCTCAAAGTAGAAAAAAAAGTCAGTTTTCTACTCTCTGAATCTTGTTATGTAATTATTTGAACCTCCTCAAAGAGTTTGTTGAATCCACTAGGGCTAGGTGATAGTTGGTGGCAAAGGTACTGCAAAATTCATAGGATATTATTCAATGAAGCCAGCACTACAAAAGTAAATATATGAGATATGATGTCCAGTTATTATCTGCAAATACAGTAATCTGATCATACTGAAAATGGGCTTTGCTCATTTGCTCCCAAATTACTCCTTTATCTTGCTCAAGAAGCCTCTTTCACTGTTTTATGAAGGTTTTTATTATAATATTCTGTACCTTTTCACTTAAACTTTCCTTCAAATTATTTGTCACAAGTGAGCCAAAACCTTTCAATATAGGCACTCTATATGCAGAATTCTTCACTGTGTTTTTAACTACTAGAGAGTAACAAGCATGCTTTAATGATTGTCTCATCATTTAATTTATGTCTTACTGATTCTATAGTCTATAGTTAAGGTGTTTTTCCTGCCTTATCACTATTTCTTAAGATGAAGGTTAGGAGTTGACAAATTCAGTGCTCTCTACTGATTCCAAAAAATCATGATCGGCCCTTTCAGTATTTCATGACCTTTTTGTTTGAAGTCTACACTAACCACTTCTATAGCAATATTTAGAACTAGATTGATATTATCTACTCATCTCCTTCCATCGTATTCAATTATTCCTACCACCTGGATGAAAAGTTCCCATTTCACTATGCCAATATTTTGGGGATTTTAATTACTATCGTTGATGCTATTTAAATATTTTAATTACTATGTTGATGATTTTCTCAATTCTTTAACCCCAGGCCCTTGTACACCTGAATTATAGTATCTCTCATCCACCCTTCTTTGTTTACCCTTATCACATTTCATAGATTCTCAGCATCTGCTTCATCTTAACTGTCCTTCAGAGGACTTTTACTTCTGTGGGGTTATTTGTTTTGGGTAAAATCCTACTGATGTATTTCATTCATGTCTTAGGTAACTAGACATTGAGGGGAGAAAAAGCAAAGCCTCCCAAAATTCAATGACAAGTGTATTTTGGCAATATTTGGGCTGTTGCTACCTCTCAAAAAAACCCTTTCTTAAACTCAAAATGATGGCTAGCATCCCCCAAAACCGTTGCTTCATAACTCTTGCACAGTCCTCAAATGTAAAAATCTATCTGTCTTTATAATTCTATGTAAAAAAAAATATTGCATCTTGCTTTCCTGAGAATAATGAGTCAATTTGGTGAAGTTCTCTCAAACACATACTTTTAGTACCTACCTTACCAATTCTAGAATTTCCAACTTTTGTCTGTCTCATTAGATTGCTCCTTGGTAAAATAGTGGTTACATTGTCTTCCACATAAACCACAGCAATGATTCCCTATTACTATTCCCAACCAAATTGATATTTTACAATTATGCCTTTCCTTCCTTCTTTACTAGATTATCCATGTCATTCCCTTCAAGTGGGAAGTTCTTCTTCCCTAATTATACAAATCGTATCCATCTTTTTTTAAATTTATTTTTATTTATTTTTTTATTTTTTATTTTTTATTATTAGACTTTAGGTTTTAGGGTACATGTGCGCAATGTGCAGGTTTGTTACATATGTATCCATATGCCATGTTGTTCTGCTGCACCCATTAACTCGTCATTTAGCATTAGGTACTATTCCTGACTAATACCATTTCTTACCTGAAGATCTCTATGATACTTCTAGTTGAAAAATACCTGTTTACTTTCTGAACACGGTTTGAATATTTTTGGTTTTCACTTATGATTTTTTACATTTTAGGATTTATGTAATCTACATCTTATGACATTTGCTAGATTTTCAGTCTCTTCAATCCTGACTCTGTACCTGATTATTATTATCTACCTTTCATTAGCTGATGCTACTGTACTTTCTCTTTAGCATTCTCAATACTGTTATTAAGAAAAATTTAAAGATTACTGTTGTGGAATATTGTCTAAATAACTTAAATATTTGCAGTTATATAGACAAGGAAATAGCTTGCAAATGCCACGTGCAGGAACTGTGGCTTCAAGTCCTACACGTACAAGAAAATCACTTCAAGTAAAATGAAAAATATGAATATAAGTCAGATGGATAATTAGTCTTCCATTGAGCAATGTTTAATAATTTATTTTGTGAATGATATAAATGACTTAGTGATTTGTTTTTCAACTTAGTGAAAAAGATACATAACAGTAATTCCTTATCTTTCATGAAATTGTGTTTAGAGTTAGTCCCAGAGATTTATACAAAAGCCAAAGATCAATGTTCCAGTTCAAAATATCGCTTGCTCACAATCCTTTAGTATGTAGGGAGGTGCCTGAAATGCTGCTGGGTTTCTCTGTTCTGCCATGAGTGAGAATAGAAACCAACTGATGTGTTTGCCTGTACCTTATGTGCCAAAAGTGAGGGCAATTTTACAGGTGCAACTAAAGTAAATAGTTTCTTGCCAAGGAGTGGGTGTGCCCTCTGCTTGGCTTATAATATGGGAGATGAGGGGAGTTAATCTAATTAAGTGTTGGTCTGGGTTTGAGATTTATGGTTGATATGGTTAAGCTAAATTCACCACAATTTTGAAGTTCTTTATTAACACTGTATTTAAGGTAGAGGCTGGTTTGTCAGAGTGTTTTTCTTTATTTTTATTTTCTTTCAATTTCTATTGTATCCTCTCAATTTTAAGTTCCCCTTTGTGCTGTGCCTCTGAGAGCCTGATCTTTTATTTTAGTTGTTACTCCATCAGTTGCTAGCCTGGCCTAGTGGTGGGTGATTGGGAATGTTCTCTAGCCTAGCAGTAGGTGATGGAGAATGTTCCCTGCTCTTCTGATTTATCCTTCGTCATGGATAACTGGTCATGGCCTTGTCTGAGGTGATGGGGGCTATTCAGTGTGCTTGCCCTTCCCTTGTATAGTTCAGGGTCAGGTACTTTTGCCTGCTCCATCCTCAGGAGCAGAGTGTTTTTCGTTCCCTTTTTTAGGTGCAGTTGGTTTTCATCAGTGTCTTAAGGATGACAGTGTTGTTACTCTTCCCTCAACAATTTAAGACCATCAATTTGCCTATGTTTAATAAATTGTTAATGTAAGCTCCACAAGGAAAAATTGATGAGTAACCAAGATCCTGCCACTCAGAGGGTGATAAAATGGCTTCAATCATATGGATCAGAGGAATTTTCTGTCTTGATGTGATTTATTTGTAATTTCTTATAACGAGCTTTTATGCTGAAAGGAATACTTTACTTATGCTTTGCCTGACATCCTATTTTTACTCTTACACATAATTATAAGAAATGCTATCTCCTTAAATGCCTCTCTCTCTAATAGGGCTTATCTTTACTCTAAATCCAGATATGCCATGAAAGTCAGCAATGAGCTATCCACATATACCTGATCTTGATAAATTATCTTCACATTGTTACTAGCTCTTATCCAAGAAACCCCCCATGTTTAAAGGAAAGACCTGGTAGATTTTTCTTTCAAAATCTTTCTATCCTTGGCTTAATCTTAAATGCATAATGGGAATAACGCATTATCCTGAGGTCTTTGTTATTTGAATTTTAGGACAATGAAAATGCCTGTCAGGGTACTGCAGCCTACAGCAATGAATCCCATCATGCATTGCTGCCTAAGGTTTTATGCTGGAGGTGCTGTCACTGACACACCGTGGGATAAGATGACTATCACCAGAAAATTAGTGATGGCTTTTTAAACATTAGAAGATTAGCAATAATGTCACACTGGTAATTGATTTTTCTCTTGCCACTAAGAAACAGAAATAAAGAAAAGGACTTGCATTTTAATGTTGCATTAGCTCAACGTTGGGGCATCTTTTTAAACTCTCTACTTAGATGAGGAATGTATTGTAGTTCTACTTCGGTAAAAATTGGCATTAAAAGGTACTGATACGTATTTAGTATGTGACAGTATCTTGGTTCAAGCTTCTGGCTCAGGTAATGGTTCCCAAAATAGTGAGTAAGCTTTCAATACTGTTTGTTCAGTGGTGGTTGACACAGGTAGTTCTTTATAACAATCAGTCTCTTGGATATGCCCAGGGAGAGGATAGAGACATTGGATAAACCTATCCACTATATCAAGTAGCTCACAATGTGGCTGCTTGTCATATTACCCTTGACAATTGAGTTATTTTTAAAACATGTTGTTAGGTTTATCTTTTTCCTCATTTCATTCCTGCATAAATAATATTATAATTCTTATCATAACTTTCCTTTAATGCATGTTCCTAATCATAGGAAGGGGGTGAGGTCAAAAAGAAATTGGGATGAGGACATAAATAATGATGTTAATATTTCCTTTACTTAAATACAGTTTTGTTTTGGAATTGCTTTGTACATAATGAAAAGCGGCCATCCCACCTTTGATATCCCCCATAGTTATTACTAGATTGCATTTCCATATTCATGTATATCACTCATTATATACTTGTAAAGCCTAAGGAGACTATTTTGAAAGAAGATGTTGATCTCATATTTTTATAAATTAAATTCAAATTTTTGCTAACTCTTATTTATCTTTGGAATAAATTGGTTAAACAAGGTTATTCAATTTTCTCCATTTTATTATCATCCTCCCAATATCTTATAATTTTTCTTTTTTATCTAAGGTTATTGTCACCTTTATGGTTCAGTAAGTGGTTGTTACCTTATTGGGAATTGAAATAAGGACATTAAGGGAACATCTAGACTCACTTGAAACCATAACTGCATTCATCTCAGAGTAATAGCCAATCCATCATAGAGGCTTGTCCTATCTGACCTGAAATATGTTTTGTTTGGGGAAATCCAGATTGGCCTGGTAGTTAATCTGAGTCACTTGTCATTCTTAGGCAAAGATATGAGAACTATTGGAGCTATTCTCAAATCAAGATTTACATTACATAAACTAATCTTTACATAATTTTGATAACCTTTCTTATGTTACAATTTAGAGTTGAATATTGTGACAGAGAATAGAAATACCTATCAGGGTTGAAATAAAAAAGTGAAATAAAGTTTAAACAACTAAGTTGAACCTAAACTATACTTTATTTCTAGGTTAGTTACCAGATCACTAAATGTAATCAAATTATCATTTTCTTCAAGTGGACTTACATGTGTAGCTAGCTTCAATATACAGCTTGAATAATTATCAAGGTTAAATACATAGAAAAGTGCTGTGACATAAAACAGTGTCAAGTGTCTAAATTATTTGGTGTGACCATATCTACTGACTACCAAGTTATCTTCTTTGCATAAATGGTTAGGCAGAATGCCATCAAAACCGCACAGTGCTAAATGGAGCGAGCTTTTAGTTTCCTTTTTGGCAAATGCAATTTAAACCAGATGATTTAGTAGTGAACAAACAAAAGCAAAAGACAAAGAAATTAACAATAATAATGCTTCAGTGCTTAAATTAGTGTTTGTTGTGGTTCTATTTATCATATTGTGGTTAAAGCTATCTATCAGAATATCACTTCATTTTGTGCCCTGAGAGTTGAGGCTAATATCCTTTAAACAAAACAGCAATTAGAGCAGCATGCCATGTCTAATCTCTGCTTCAGGATAACTGGAAGACACTTAGAAGCAATAGGAAGAAACCCCGTTAGACAAAAAATAAAATATAGTTTGAGTTCAACTTAGTTGTTTAAGTAGTTTTTATTTGTTTTGTAAAGGGAGAAAATTCAAGCAATATATTCAAAGTAGTGAAAAAACTGAGTTTAGTCTTTTCATAAACTAAAAACTGATAATGAATTTGAAGGTGACATCATAAAATAGTAGTGTAGATACACCATTTTTCTCTTTGTTCACTTATTCAAAAAGATTTATTAAGCTTCCAAACATTCAAGGCATCGGCCTAGTTACTACCAACACTTTAATGTGGCTACTCTTATCTAGTCCCTATGAACACTTTATGAAGTGGGTCTTTTTATTCTCCTACTTTGAAGACAAGGAATTTGCAGTGCACAGAGATTAAATAATTCCCTTGATCTCACTATTTGGAAGCCTGAACTTAATCACTTTATCATGCAAAATGATTTAAAGCAATTGTCAATAAGAGAGTATGGCATACGGCATCACTCCAGTACAAAAACCGGACAAGGACACAACAAAAGAAGAAATCTCCTGGCCAATATCTCTGACTAATATAGACATAAAAATCTTCAACAAAATCCCAGCAAACCAAATCCAGCAGCACATCAAAAAGATAATACAACACAATCTAGTAGGATTTATACCACCATCAACTGATGAAGAACAAAAATCATATGATCCTCCAAAGACTCAGAGGAAGAATTTGATAGAAGTCAATATCCTTTCATGATAAAAACTCAACAAATTAGAAATAGAAGAAACATACCTCAAAATAATAAAGGCCTTTTATGATAAACCCACAGCTAATGTTACACTAAATGGAGAAAAGTGGAAAGTCTTTTCTCTAAGAACTGGAACAACTCAAGCATACCCATTTTCACCACTCCTATTCAACATAGTACTGGAAGTCCTAGCCAGAGCAATCGGGCAAGAGAAAGAAGTAAAAGGCATTCAGATTGGAAAAGAGGAAGTGAAATTGTCTCACTTTGCTGATGGTATGGTTTTATATCTAGAAAAAGCTAAAGACTCCACCAAAAATCTCTAATGAATTAAGTTGTAGGATACAAAAGCAATATACAAAATTAATAGTGTTTCTATGTACCAATAATGATCTAGACAAGAAAGAAATCAAGAAAGCAATTGCATTTACAGTAGCTAAAAATAAATAAAATAACAAGGAATAAATTTAACCAAAGAGGTAAATAATCTTGGCTGGGCGCTGTGGCTCATGCCTGTAATCCCAGCACTTTGGGAGGTCAAGAAGGGCAGATCTCCTGAAGTCAGGAGTTTGAGACCAGCCTGGCCAACACAGTGAAACCCTGTCTCTACTAAAAACACAAAAAAATTATGGCAGGGTATGGTAGCTTCTGCCTGTAATCCCAGCTACTCAGGAGGCAGAAGCAGGAGAATCACTTGAACCCTGGAGGCTGAGGTTGCAGTGAGCTGAGATCTCGCCTCTGCACTCCAGTTTAGATGACAGTGCAAGACTCCATCTCAAGAAGAAACAACAACAACAACAAAAGATCTACAAGGAAGGCTACAAAACACTGATGAAAGAAATTAAATATTACATGAACAAATGAAAAAAAATCCCATGCTCATGGATCAGAACAATTAATATTATTAAAATGATCATACTGCCCAAAGGAATTACAGATTCAATGGAATTCCATTAAAAATACCAACATCATGGCCAGGCGCGGTGGCTCTGGCCTATAATCTCAGCACTTTGGGAGGCCAAAGTGGGTGGATCATTTGAGTTCAGGAGTTCAAGGCCAGCCTGGCCAACATGGTGAAACCCCATCTCTACTAAAAACACAAAAAATAGAGGGCCTGATGGTGCATGCCTGTAACCCCAGCTACTCAGGGGGCTGAGGCAGCAGAATCACTTGAACCTGGGAGCTGGAGGTTGGAGTGAGCCAAGATCACACCAATCTACTCCAGCCTGGGCGATAGAGCGAGACTCTTCTCAAAAACAAACAAACACACAAAATAAACAAACAAAATACCAACATCATTTTTCACAAAGCAAAGCTTGAGGCATCACATTGCCTACTTGTGGTCTTTACTACAAGACTACAGTAAACAAAAGAGCATGGTATTGGTATAGTAATAGACACCAAGACAAAAGGAACAGAATGGAGAACCAAGAAATAAACCCATCTATTTACAGCCAACTGATTTTTGTCAAAACTGACAAGAACTTGCACTGGGGAAAGGACGCCTTCAATAAATGGTGCTAGGAAAATTGGATGGTCACATGTAGAAGAATGTCTGGACCCTTTCATTGACTATATAAAAAAGTCAACTCAAAATATATCAAAGACTTAAACAAAAGGTCTGAAACACTAGAAATACAGGAAAAAAAGTATTTAGTGTACCTTATAAATATATACAGCTGCTATATACCCACAAAAATTAAAAATAAAAAAATTTAAAAATCCATAAAAAAGCAAAAATAAAATACAAATGGCCAAGCATAGAAAAAATGCTCAACATCATTAAGCATCAGAGAAATGCAAATTAAAACCACAATAAAATATCATCCCAGTCAGAATGTCTTAAAAAGACAAAAAAATAAAAATAATAACAAATGTAGGCAAGGATGCTGGGATCGGGAACTCTTAGGCACGTTTGGTTGGAATGTAAACTAGTACAGCCACTATGGAAAACGGTATAGAGAGTTCTCAAAATGTTAAAAATAGAATTGTCATTCAATCCATCAATTCCACTCCTGAGTATTTACTCAAAGGAATATACAGCAATATATCTAAATGATACCTGTACTCGCATGTTTATTGCTGCACTATACAAAATAGCAAAGATATGAAATTAATCTAAGTGCTCATCAATGAATGAATAGCAAAGGAAAATTTGGTATATATACATAATGCAATACTACTCAGCCAATAAAAAAATAAAATAGTATTATTTGCAGCAACATGAATGGAACTGGAGGTAATTACCTTAAGTGAAATAAGCCAGGAACAGAAAGACAAATATTGCATGATCTCGATTTTATGTGGGAGCTAAAATATTTGATCACAAGAACATAGAGAGCAGAAAAATAGATAACAGGCTGGGAAGGATAATTGCAGGAGGGTGGTGGATTAAAAGAAGTGGGCTAAAGGGTACAAACATACAGTTGGAGGGAAGAAATAAAAGTTTGATAGCGGAGTAGAGTACCAATAGTTTAAAAATATATATTGCACTTAGGTGATGGACAGCCTAAATAATCTGACTTGATCACTACATATTATATTTATGTAACACAATTTTACACATATCCCATACATTTTTACATATTTTTTAAAAAGTAAAAGTGAATATTTAAAAAAATAGTGTAATGGCAAAATGGCATAATGATTTATCTTGGATATTTTGAATCTCTACAAATGTTCTAGTAGGTCATTTAGTAACTTTCAGGATCAGCTATGTAGCGATTGGAGATTCTGAGGGGACCGTGTTAGTATCTCGTGTGGACTTGGTTCAGAAGGAGCATGAGGGAACTGTGTTTCTTCAGCTAACAGAATCATTTAGGATTAAACAAACACATTCAAATGTATGTAAGTTCAGAGATTGAGGAATAGAAGTTCAGATACAATAATAAAAATTCTGGATAACTTATCAAGGTTCAATCGTAGGTGTTAAAACCTTAAAAAAATTAATTAAATAAAATCCTGGTTGCCATTTCATGCAGAAGAGACTACATCTGAAGATTGCAGAAATGTTTTAACCAAAACATATAGGACGCATTAAATATCTTCACAAACATAGGTAAGACTCTGTCTTAGAATGTAAATAAATATACATTTGATTATCTGAAGTGATACTTCATAGTGGTCAGGAAGTTTGTAATTTCTGGAAATATTTTAGAAAGTTGTAGAAATAATCAGTTTTAAAACCAAGTTCAAGGAAATACTACAATTGCATGAAGTTTTTATAAATGCATACAAGTAAATTTTAGTTAGATCCAAATTCGAGCATTGAATGTTTTAACTGCATTACCTTCAAAGCATGATTTCACTAGAAATGCCATTGCGGATATAGCACATATGTGTAACAATTTTATTTCAATATCATATTAACAGCTGCCAAACCATATGGAATATATTTTATATCTGAATTTTTTATTTGGAAAGTTTTGGTTTCCTAAGTCAGAAGAGGTCAAAAATAACTAGGTATATAAGATTCAGCTGAATGTTATTTGTTCTTTCTTTATTCCCAAGGGTCACACTCATGACATAATAGTGAATTTGTGTTAAAATATTGTTCTGAGAGGAATGTTGACATAAGATAATGTGATTTATGCTTCCCATCCATCATATTGACAGATTTTAGACAGATGTCGCTATTTGTCAAACATCGTACAAAACAAGGCAAAATCCCATAAAATCATAAAAACTATTTGCCTTTATCACCATCTCATTCATCTTTCATTCCTATAAAAATTTTAGTGTTAGAAATAATGATTGATTCACTAGGAAATTTCAAAATATGTTTTTATTAAACAAGTTCCTCCTAAAGACACTTAGCACTTGTCACTCAGTTGTCATTCCAATAAAATGTGGTATTTTAATTTCAGACGAATGTATAAAATGTAGTACATATGAACAATCCTAGCATGCTTTGAGTGATTTTGTTTTAAATAAGTAAAACAAAATAAATATCAGAGAAATAATGTCAGATGAGTCATTTTCTTTTAGGAAAACTTAAAATGTGTGACAAAAAGCCCTTCCAATTTGTTAAAATTCTCTTCAATGTGTTCAGACTGTGTTTTATGCATATGAGGTGAAACTTTCTGTTTGATATATACAAACATGCATTAATGAATCACTAAATGCACAGTATCAAGCTTCTGAGGCAGGTGGAAGAACATTTGAAACCATCTTCTAAGAATAGCAAATATCTGTATTATTTATTATGCAAGATAACATCATCAAAGTCACCCACAGAATAATTATTAGAAGCCATCTGTTTTTCTACCTACACAATTCCAACCTACACGATTTTTGCTTTCTATTTGTCTGTTTTTACATACTCGATGTTAACTTCACATCTGTACAGTACACGCATAAATCCTTATTTATTATATATATTGTTTGCTGCAGGTTTTAGACTGGGATATTCAAACTGGAGAAGTTGTATTATACCCACTGTGTGTTCAGAAATGTATCAGATAAGAATCTTGGGAACAGAGCAGTTTCCTATTCTCTAGGCCAGCTAGCAATTTTGAAAACATTTATCAGTTACAACTTTCATGTAATTCTTTGTATGAATTGTATTTTAATGATCTCTACAAATAATACAAAAACTGCTTGAAACTGTAACCCAGCATTCCAGAAGCTTATATTTTAGTTTAAAAAAATGTAAAAGATGTATGCACACAAAGCTTTTAAATAACCATTCAGGTTGGTGTATTATCAGATGCTTAATGTATAAAATCATAATATGGAGGAAAGGCATTAGCACTCCATCAGTTTTACCCAAGATCATTATTAAAATTGAGATTTCTTATAAACAGAATCAAATAACCCCAAGTGACTATTTGAAAATTACTGATTAAGGGTTAAAGAAAAAATATAAAGCCTATTATGACTTAGTATTTTGTTTTCTGTGAATAGAAAATTAGAGGCATCAGCTTCTGAGGTTTATCCTCAAAGGTTTTCAGTAGTTTACAGAAGGGTTACCCCAGCCACGAATCTTAATTTTCAAAGCCATTCCAGGTGCCTTAGTGCAAAAGTATCAGGAACAAGACTGAAAAATATTGAAGTAAAATACAGAGAAATGTTCAACAGTAAATGATGTCTCAATAACTGTGAGAAGGCACAGAGGGCTATATTTTGAACACAGATATGTGGTTAATTACCTTAATTTATAGGAGCATTATAATATGGGTACATGGAACATGCTGGAAAACATAGGAACCTGTCTAAAGATGCACAGCAAATTATCATGGATATAGAATTTAGATCGGTACATGGTAGACATCAGGCAGTTTGTGACGTTGCCTTTTATTTTTCCAGAAGGATAAGCTTCTCTTTGTAAATTCACCATTGTGGAGCCCACCCAAATGATGTCTCTTCCACTGTTTTTTCTTCTATAGATAATGCCTTCTAACCCAAGTCTTGCCATGCTCATGGCTCCTGGGGGGCA
Organism: Hylobates moloch; assembly: GCF_009828535.3. Lineage (NCBI taxonomy): Eukaryota > Metazoa > Chordata > Mammalia > Primates > Hylobatidae > Hylobates > Hylobates moloch. The sequence continues at coordinate 27,257,586 of NW_026652292.1, read as the reverse complement.
AAATGTTGCTCTTCAGTTCTTCTTTTCTTTTCTTTTTTTTTTTTTTTTACAATTACTATTGGATTTATTACAAAAATGTACAGCATATATTGAGTGCTTATTTTATACCAAACACATTTACCTGTGTGATCTCATTTAATTATCACAGCAACCTCATGAAGCAATTATTCCCATCATTACCATTGCATAACTAGGAAAAAAGAACTTCAGTAAACTAATACACTACAAATTAAAAATGTAGTATTGCTGAATGTATTAGTCAGGGTTCTCTAGAAGGACAAAACTAATAGGATAGATGTCTATATAAAGGGGAGTTTATTAAGGAGTATTGACTGACACGATCACAAGGTGAGGTCACACAATACGCTGTCTGCAAGCTGAGGGTCAAGGAAGTCAGTCCAAGTACCAAAGCTGAAGAAAACTTGGAGTCTGATGTTTGAGAGCAGGAAGTATTCAGCTTGGGAGAAAGATATAGGCAAGAAGACTAAATCAGTTTAATCTTTTCATGTTCTTCTGGCAGATTTTATTCTGGCCTTGCTGGCAGCTGATTAGATTGTGGCCACCCAGATTGAAGGTGGGTCTGCCTTTTCCAGACCACTGACTCAAATTTTGATCTCTTTTGGCAACACTTTCACAGACACACCCAGGAACAATACTTTGTATCCTTCAATCCAATCACGTTGACACTCAATATTAACCACCACACTGAAGGTAAGTTGTTGATTTCAGTTTTGGTTCTTAACCTCAACCAGCTGTTTCCCACCAAAATATACATTTTTAAATATCTGGCATACAAAGGACAGAATCTGTTTGAACGCTGCTCAGAATACAGCTAGATGTTAAATACATTAGGCTCACTAGAGTATTCTTGACTCGTGGCGACCTATAGACCACTTTCTACAGTCTGTTCATTTGTCTCCTGGAGAGCAGGTTCACATGATTCACAGCATGGTTTCCCATTTGTAAAACTCACCTTCATAAAGATTTTGGTATAACACATTCATAGAAAATATAAGATGACACCGTCATTAGGCCTATAAAGGTTTAGACATTAGAGAAAATACTATTACTTATAACTCAACCAAACAGATAATGACCATGTATATTTTAGCTAATTTACTCTAATATTTTCATATGTATATCATCGATTTTATATTACATAGTTGAAACTATGTAACTTGAAACTTTAGTGTGCATTCAAACATTTTATTTTAATTATCTAGAAAATATAATTTTAATGGAAGAATAATACTCAAGTAATGCAAGCCTTATAGAAGCACAATGTTATATATTTAGACAGCGTATGAATATAATTTTTATGTTAAATGAATCATACTACTTGTCATTGTAAAAATATTGAATATAATTTTACTTGATCTTAATAGAAGTAAAGCTGAATAACAATTTTGGTAAATATCTAGGGATGGTTTTATTTTAAAGTTTCTCAACAATATAGAAATAATATGTAAAGTACTTTAAAATATTATTAAAATATTACAGCAACACTGAAACCAAGGGGAAAATATTTTTTTGCTTCAGAAACCAAAAACAAATATACGTATATATCTTAGCCTTTTCCTTGTTGAGAGGGCTTCAACCTGATTCAAACTCTCATACAACACAAACATTCTTCCGTGTTCAGGAGTTTTAATTTTGTATTGCTAAATCTATATACTCTTTTCATTATGATTGACACCTTTGGGGCCTATTTTAAAAATCTTTCTCTGTACCCAAGTTTCTAAGTATATTCTCAAATTTTTTTCCAATAATTTTAAGGTTTTGTTTGCACATTTGGGTCTTTAATCCTTTCAAAATATTACCTGTACATGGCATCATTTTTTAGCATGTTTTTGTTTCTTTAATGTCAGAAAAGTTTTTAAATATATTTGAGGGTTTTTTTTCATTTTTATGTTTTTTAGTAACCAAGTGTTGTCTACTTTGAGTCTTATATGTTTCTCTTCTATATATATATCTGTTATTCTTATACTTTCTGTTTCTTCTGTATGTATTTTCATTAGGCCTAATTAGCACTTATTTGACTATATTGTCATATCATTTATTTTACTTATTAATTTTAAATATTCAATTATCTCTATGTTCATAACATTTACTTCCTTTTCCAATTATTCCTTCATCTTAGTTTTTCATCATCTTGGCCTGGTAGCATTTTCCCCTCTGTTTTGAAACTTCTCATTTCTTCTTGTACATATATCTTTGGCACTGCAAAATTAAGAGTTTATATTGTTTGTAATATATTTCAGGACATGAAAAGCTGTTTACAAATGTCATATTTTTCTTAAACTGCATTTCGATTTTTATTTTTTGGTTCCTTTTCTATTTAAGCTTCTTTTTATATTTTTGGCTGTTTTTCTGATTAGGACCACTGTGGGATTCTTTCTAATCTTCCTTTGAAAATGACTTTTCACATTATTTTCTAAATAATTGTAGCATGAGTGTGTGTGTGTGTTGTAGCGCGTTCACGTGTGTGTGTGTGTGTGTGTGTGTGTGTGTGTGTGTGTGTGTGTTTCTGCCTGATGAGGGAATACAGGGTTCAGAGTCTGGGCTATGTCAACCCTCCTCCCCACTTGGATTTCCCCCTAGCTTTCACCTTCATGTCTATATGGCTCACAGAAAAACTTTCTGTCTCCTTTTCCTCTGTTTCTTTAATGGTCGAGTTACTCCTGTGCCGGTAAGTTAGGTTATAGGGACCTGTGTTTCTTCAGTGTGGCCCTGAACCAGCCACATCTTCATTAACTAGAAACTTCTTTAAAATGCACATTTGTGAGCCCCACCTTGCACCTACTAAATCAGCAATGTTGTGTTTGGGGCTCAGAAATCTGTGTTTCAATAAATGCTACAGGTATGAGCGTAATTTGATGTATGTTAAAATTTGAGAACCACAGATAGTAAACATTAGAATTGTGCTGCATGTCTCTATTTCCCTCCTCTCTAATTCTACCTCTGCTCTAGAGTTTCTAACTTGTCTCCTCCTCTTAAACTAATCCTCCTTCATGTGCCCAATTAATGTCTCTAAATTGTATTATTTTATTCAAAGATTGATGGTTATGTCTTTCTCAGTAAAACTTACTTTGGAGGAAATATATAGCATGCTCCAGGTCTAAAGTGGAACGTGTTTAGCCTTCAAATAGCATTCTCACCTAGGTCCAGATTCCCTTGCAGAATTTGTGTTTGAAAACTGTAACATTTATATTGTTTCATATACGATGAAAGGTTTCCTTTGTTTGTTTTATTTTTGTTTCCTTCTCTATTTCTTATTTCCCTTCAACTCTACCAGTGGTTATTCTAAAAACCATTGGAGAAAACATACAATGAAAACCAACAAAATAAAAACATAAACTTTAAATGTCTTGCCATTTAAATCCAAAGGTACAAATAAACAAAAAATGCCAAGAAATATTTCATCACGTTTGCTCACAAATGTTAAATACATAAAACTATATTTGAATCTTAATGTAGAACATTAGAGACATTCATAAATTTTTATATGTGTACAATACATGCAATAGTTTAACTTGTTTATAAGATATACATTTAATTGCCAAGAACAATAATTTTAAGCATGTTTAAAAATAAATGTATCTATAATATGTAAGTATCCATCCTGTGAGGTAGTGTGTCACAATAGTTAAAGCTAATAGTTCTTCTTACGTGAATCCATAATGTCATAGAATGATCTTTGCTTAAGTAAAAATGAAATTTCAGTGGGTAACTTCTTTATGCATAAAAACAATGATCATCAAACAGGTGTTGTTCCCAGAATAAAATTTTCTAAGCTAAGACAAGAAATAAGTTTTATATTGACTAATACAGTCAGTGAATATTGGCAAATGGAAAGCCTGGGAATTGTTTTGAATATTTATGGAATTTGCAAATATATATATTAACCAGAAGGTCAATAGTTTTAAAAAATTGACCAAAGACTTGATATTTATGGTAATGAAGTAGTTTTCTTGTTAATATGCTTTGCTTAAAAGCAAACTTTCACAATATTGTAAGTACTCTTTAATAAACAATAGTCATCATAAACTTCTTAACAGTTTATCCTTTAAAGCTAATGTTTTCTGATAACAGAAATCTTCATAGTCCCATAGCAGTTGATTAATTTCAATAATGAGTAGCGACTTTGGTAGTTAATCCTCATAGCACGCATTTCATATTAATATTCTGATTCTTTTAAGCAGAAAATTAACAAATTTTGTAATCCAAGGGGAAAATAAATTTATAATTATTTGGCAAACAAAATGTCTTTCCAGTAAAATAACCATAAATTTATCTCTAAGCCAAGATCTTTTGTTGGCCATTTATCATTACTGGCTCATTACTGGCTTACTAAATTTTATTTTGGTCTCCATGTTCTCTCTTTCTCTCTATATATGTCTCTCTCCTTCTCTCCTTCTCTCCTTCTCCCCCATCCCCACTTTTCTTCTTGTATTTATGCTGCTTAATATTGTTTAGCAAGTTAGTTTTTATATGGGACCCTGCTCAAATTTTGGAAAACATAAGCCATATTTATATAGGAAAAGGTCATTTCTTCCTTAATGCCCATCTCAAAAATAAAAAAAAAAAACTCTTTCTATATCCTTCATAATAATGGACTACCTTTCACTGATTGTGTATTACGTACTAACCTCTGTACTAAAGACTTATTATCTTACGAAGTTTTACAACTTTTAAAGCAACACATTATTTATTTTATCCATTTTATGGTAAGAAAATTTATAGTAATCACATCACATAGCAATATCCTAGAGGTAGTAAATGTCATATAGGGAATTTGAATGGTTGTGTATCTCAAGAGCCATCACAAAAATAAGGATAATTAATTTTCATAAAGTCTTGTATCTTTTTCTAATGATAGAAACATTTCCAAGTCAGCTACTTTTCCCATTTCTGACAAGAATGACATGAATATTTGTTTTGCCTTTCAGGCAGTGTCTTTTTAAAAATTTTAATTTTTATAGATTTTGGGGTACAAGGGCAGTTGTGTTACATGGATATATTGTATAGTGTTGACGTCTGGGCTTTTAGTGTACTCATCATCCAAATAGAGTGCATTGCACCCAACAGGTAGAATTTCATCCTTTAGCCCCCTCCTATCTTCTCACCTTTTGGAGTATCCCATGTCTATTATTCCACTCTGTATACCCATTGTTTAGCTCCCACTTATAAGTCATAACATGTGCTTTTTGACTTTGTCATTTCTGAGTCATTTCATTTAGGATGATGGCCTCCATTTCTATCCATGTTGCTGCAAATGATGTTTCTTTTTTATGGCTGAGTAGTATTCCACGGTCTATATATATATCATATTTTTTAGAACCAATCATCCATCGATGGACACTTAAGTTGATTTCATGACTTTGCTATGGTGAATAGTGTTGTGATGAATATATGAGTACAGATGTCTTTTTGAAGAAATGTTTGGTTTTTCCTTGTATACATACCCAGTAGTGGAATTGCTGAATCACAGGGCAATTCTATTTAGTTGTTGGAGAAATCTCCATACATTTTTCCATAGATGTTATATTAATTTACATTCCTGTCAACAGTATGTAAGCATTATCTTCTATCCTCATCCTCATTGACATCTTTTTTTTCTGGCTTTTTAATAATTGCCATTCTGACTGATGTGAGATAGTATCTCAGTGTGGTTTTAATTTGCATTTCTCTGATGATTAGTGATGCTGAGCATTCTTTTCATGTATCAGTTGGCCATTTGTACATCTTCTTTTGGGAAATGTTTATTCATATATTTTGTCTTTTTTAATGGAATTGTTTGTATTGTTTTCTGATTAGTTATTTTAGTTCCTTGCATATTCTGGATATTGATTCCCTCTTGGATGAATAATTTGAAAATATTTTCTCTCATTCCATAGGTTTTCTATTTATTGATTCTTTTGCTGCATAGAATCCTTTTCATTTAATTAAGTCTCATTTGTTTATTTTTGTTTTTGTTGCATTTCCTTTTGAGGACTTCGTAAATTTAGTCATAAACTTAGTAATAATTTTTTTGGCTAGGCCAACATCCAGGAGAGTTTTTCCTAGATTTACTTTACGTTTTTACAGTTTCAGTTCTCACATTTAAGTGTTTAAATCTTGAGTTAATTCGCATGTATGGTGAGAGATAGGGATCTGATTTCATTCTTCTGCACATGGCTCTCCAATCTTCCCAGCACCATTTATTGAATACGGTGTCCATTCTCAGTGTATATTTTTGTCAACTTTATCAAAGATGTATTTGATTTACATATGTAGCTTTATTTCTGGGTTCTTCATTCTGTTGTATTGTTCTATGTGTTTATTTTTAAGCCAGTACCATTCTATTTTGGTTATTGTAGCTTTGTAGTATACTTTGAAGTCAGGTAATGTGATACCTCCAGCTTTGTTTATTTTGCTCAGGATTGCTTTGGCTATTTGGGCTCTATTTTATTCCATATGAATTTTAGGATTGTTTCTTCAGTTTTTGTAAAAAATAGCATTGTTACTTTGATAGGAATTGCATTGAATTTGTAGATTGCTTTGGGATGCATGGTCATTTTAATAATAGTAATTCTGATCCATGAGCATTGGGTGTTTTTTTCATTTGTTTGTTTCATCTATGATTTCTTTAATTGGTGTTTTGCAGTTCTCTTTGTTGAGATATTGCAGTTTCTGAGTTAAATGTATTCCTATGTATTAAAAAAAAATTTTTGCTGGGCGCGGTGGCTCACGCCTGTAATCCCAGCACTTTGGGAGGCCAAGGTGGGTGGATTGCCTGAGGTCAGGAGTTCGAGACCAGTCTTGCCAACATGGTGAAACTCCATCTCTACTAAAAATACAAAATTTAGCCAGGCGTGGTGGCATGTGCCTGTAATCCCAGCTACTCGAGAGGCAAAGGCAGGGGAATTCCTTGAACCAGGGAGGTGGAGGTAGCAGTTAGCTGAGATCATGCCACTGCACTGCAGACTGGGTGACAGAGTGAGACTTCATCTTGAAAAAAAAAAAAAATTTGTTGACCTTTGCAAATGGGATTGAGTTCTTGATTTGATTTTTTCCGCTTGATTGTTATTGCTATATAGAAATGCTACTGATTATTGTATGTTGATTTTGTATCTTGAAAGTTTACTGAAGTCATTTAGCAAATCTGAAAATCTTTTGGAGGAGTCTTGGGGTTTTCTAGGTATAAGATTATATCATCAGTGAACAGAGATAATTTAACTTCCTCTTTTTCAATTTGAATGTGAGGCAATTTCTTGATGTATCCTATGCCCTCTGAAAGAAAGCAAATTCTTGTTTAAAGCTCTCTGGATTTCATTATATTCCTAATCAGGGATCTGAACTGTGAGACAATTTTGATAAGAATATATTGCATTATATTAGAAAAGCTGAATTAAATTAAAAATGTCTTACACTATTCCAGGAATTCTTGCATGTTTCCTAACAATAAAAATTTTCAAATAACAGAGAATACTTCAGATTAAAAACATTAAACTGTTATTCATTCAAAATGTGTAGAGCTCTCTTTGATTGAAAGGAGACTTAATTGAATTCCAGCTAAAAGAAGTCTTTTATATCTTTTTATACTTTACTAGTTAAAAATTAAATTCAGTCATAAAAAAGCCGGAGTAGCTACAACTTCATTTAAACTGTACAAATAATTATCTCTCTTCTGTGAATAGTGCAAAATCTGCATATTTCGTGATATACTATTATTGCTATTTTCCATTCCATTTATTTCCACTCACTGGAATAAAGTATATTTTTATCCCTTCCTGGGGCTAGGCTATATGTGTTCACAGTGGTTCACAATTTAAATAATTAAGGAAACATTATCCAAGTGAGTGAAAGTAGAGAGGGCAAGAAAATGAAATAGAAAAGGAAGATGTCGATATAATGTAATGAAGGTGCAGGAGGGTGAATTCACAGACCAGTTTGGAAGAGATACACAATATGTTGATGACAGCCATGTTCTCTCAATATTGGCTGACCTTGCTGTGGAAAGCTCTGACTTGGTTTGGTTTTAAATTGGGGGCAAAGATCTTTCTAATCTTCAGAAGATTCGAGGGGTAAAACAATCTATTCTTTCTATCGGTTGTCTATATTAACTTCCTCTATGCTCTACTTGTCAGCTCGATGCAGTGTATTAGTCACTAGATCAACTTCTGATTAGACAGGGACTTTGCTATTAACCTTACATGCTCTGCAGGTGATGGATAGATAGATATCAATAAGAATAAGTGTTTATTACTAATTCCTTTCTTAATATTAAAAAATTAAAGAAGATCCAATCATATCTAACAAAATAAGGTATTTATAAGTTAGATGAAAAGTAGTTTTAATGAAAATATTAAATCATATTTTTCCTGATATAAGAAGATATTTTTGATACATATCAGTGCCTCAGAATCCCCCACAATAAGGTTTTATTCAACTTGCTTTACTATCCAATTGTGCATAGTTTCATTTAAGAAGTTTATTGAAGCTGATCATCAGATATTTTAGACAGAATTTTTGTTGGAAATTTCAGACTATTTGCAATAAAAAATGAACTGAGGTCCCCAAATATTTGGTTAAGTTTTAGGGACTGTAGTTGTTTCTAATATTTCACATCAACACTTTTGCAAAAATGATGTGACCAACAAGTCTTAGAAAACCACAAGCAGCTACTCTTATTGTTCAGTTCAATGTGAATGTAGAAATGACTGTAATTGAGGAAGGATTTCCAGTGCCTCTGCAGGGGTTTCTAATTGAAACCAGCATTCTTTCATTCATTTCAGATTCCTCAAAGGAGATTTAGTATAAGAAAGCTTTTATAATCATGTATATTTCCAACTGTATTACTCAATGGGTAACAATATTAAATTATACATTATTACAATTATTATACTTCAGAGTTTATTTCAGAATACAGTACATTCTTGATATGCATGTATAAAAGAAATATGGAATCTAAATAAATGGACCTAGTGAGGGGGCATTTAATTTAAAAAATGTGGGGCATCTGAATAAGAATCATTCATAACTAAAAGTCTGGGAAGAAAAAACATTGCTTAGAAGGCATGACTAAAGACAGTGAAACACCATGTTTAGTTTATAAAGATTAAGCCTACTTGAAGAATGGCTGAACATCATCAGTGATCAGGGCACTGTGAAAAATAATCTCTTAGGCAACAGAAACAGAAACACCAATGAAGATTGTTAGCATTTACTGAATGTTTATTATGTGTCATATTGCCAGTGCTATTTATTTTAATAGTATTTGTAATCCTATGTAATAGGTATATTTTCTTCATTTAATAAGTAAAAAATGGAAGCTTAAGCAAGTCCAGTAACTTGCTTAGTTTATTAAGCAAGTTGCTAGGAAATGACAGCATTACTGTTCCAATTGCTAGGGAGCCTGCCTTCCTCTCAGTCACTGTGAGGCCTCCTTACAAATACAAAAAATTGTATCCAGAAAGAGACTTGGGAAGAAGACAGTACATTGGTAGGAGATAAAGTCCATGGTAATTCTTACTGAGTATATTATTACCAAGGACATCATTCATGCTTCTAAGCAGTTAACACAGCACACATTCTTATTTGTTTTTAAAAAGTTGTATTAATATCACTTCTTACATTTAGTGTTATTGCAGACACATTATTTTATTGAACATGGGATCCATGAAGTCAAATATATTAGCCATCACTATCGGCAGTAAAGCAACTGTTCCATTTGATGTGATGTAATAGAATGACCCCATTGATCACTGGTTTTCCACAGGAAAGAGCTAAAGAATCAAAATGGAAGGATAAAAAAATTTTTGGCAAAATTATGGTAGCTCTGTTTGTATCCACTCTACTCCTCAGAGAGAAAGAGATATGGCATTATTTCCAACACTGATACAATGTGTATTATTCAAAATTTGCTTGGAATCTGAATGACCATTTGACTTTCAGGCAAATTTTACATTTCCCTTTCCTCTGTTTGGAAATTGAAACGTTTATGTTATTACATTATTCAGTTATGATACATTAGTTGCCTGACTGAAAAAGAAAAGAATATTCTTGCTCAACTGAAAACCAATGTACCCAACTTATAATTTATTTAATCTGAAATAATTATACTATACAAAGTGTGAAGCCACTTATTATAATTGATTCATCATATCAATTTTTCTTTAAATTGTTTGATATAATATGCATTGCAAGAATAACTTTTGCTGTAGGTGTCAAATTTAAAAGAAAATAGACAACAATACATATACATTATTTAGCTCTGAGCAAACATGTGAAATCATTTAAGCAGAGGGAATTTCTATATTCATACATGAAAAAATAAAGTGGAATATTAATAGAAAAATGAAGTATGAATCAATTAGGAATATGGTAGATAGAGAATTTGGAAATTCTCCTAATTACCCTCTTTCTAGGTGATTCTACATACCTTTTAAATGCTGGAAGGAAAGTAAGTCACACTTAGAATGACTAATTTGCTTTAACTACTCTTCTTAGACTGGACATAGTTGCGGCCCAGGAGAAAATTACTGCAGTGGAGAAGTATAAAGCTTTCCTTATCTCAGGAAATACACATTGTCTAATTCTGAAGGGAGCATCTGAGCAGAAAAAGTGAAATGTTTCTCTGGAAACTACTTATATTTAAAATGCATTTAGCTAGATTCAATTAATATTTTAATAAATATGTGATTTCATGACATGAGCTAAGTAACAGACTACAACTATGTTAACAAATGCTGGATAATCTTGTTTAATTTACATCATTAAATTAGAGAAAAAAAGAATATGTAAGTGCAATTTTCCTGGACCTTCTATAAATTATTTTACTGTTATCCTAGGAGGATTAGCACTGTATCACACTAAGAGAATGGTGTCTACACTGCAACCACGTTGTCTTTCTTCTAACCAGCTACACCATCTCTGAGGAGTTCTTGATTTCTCTTGTATAAAATGGACATAATAATGGTTCAATTTTTTAGGGCTTTGGAGAGGAAGGAAAATGAGTTTTGAAAAACATCTTATACAAATTAAGCATCCAAGAGGTATTAGATATTATCAGTAATTTTGCCTATTGCTATAGATTGAATATTTGTGCTTGTCTTAAATTCATATGCTGAAATCCTACTCCCCAATGTGAAGATACTAGGAAAAGGGGACTTCGGGATTGGATTAGGTCATGAGGGTGGAGAAGGGGAGTCAGTGCCCTTATAAAAGACAGAGAGCTGGCTACTGCCTTTTGCCATGTGAAGTTACAGTGAGAAGTTGGCAGTCTGAGACCCCAAAAAAGTTCTCACCAGAAACTGACCACTCTGACACTCTGATCTCATATTTTCAGAATCCAGAACTGTGAGAAATAAATTTTTGTTGTTTATAAGCTCTCCAGTTTATGATATTTTTTAATGGAAGCCCAAATCGATTTAAACACCTATATTTTGTGAAAAGTGAAAACTTGGAACATTTCAATCTATAAACATAGTAAAATAAATTGTAATTTTCAAAACCTATTGTAACATAGTTTAGCTTAATTATTGAAACCCTTTCCAATGTTATGTAATTTATCTAAACTTTATGGAGTGTTGTTACTAGGTAGAGATCCAGACTTACGTTGAATCTCTGAGAGTTTCTATATGGAGTTTAGACAATGAGCTTTCCCCATCTTACAACTGAAAAATCTCCAAGATATCTTACTAACTATACAAGCACATGATTCTATGATTCTAAGCAGAGTTACCATGGTGTTAAAATGTATAATGGTTTTGATATCCATGCAAGTGGGCTACTACTGTCTAAATTTGGAGAAGATAAATTCTTCTAACTAAGCTTCTTTTGTCCTAAAAAGGAGAAGTAAAAGTAAGACAAACCTTAAAAGAACACTTCATCTTAGGGAATATACACAGGAGAGGAAAACGTAAAGAATGAATATACTATTGAACATATTTTTTTAATTTCCTAGGATATTTTATATTTGATTTAAATTAAAAATGAATCAGTGGGACAATTGCACTCTTCTTTGATATAACAGAATGGAAATTTTCAAGAATTGGGACAACCACAGTGTGTAACTAAAATAATATATTTTAGAAAAATTAAGCAGAAAATACAGTGAGATCATGAGCAGGGTAAGATGCGACAGGCTCTAATACAGAGGCCCATTCATGTAAGTCGTTCTTGACATTTTTTCAAACAGTAAAATTTCTTTTTTGAGTTAAAAATTTGTTGTGAAAGAACAATGAAAGATTTCCTTCAACTACGTAATTGATTGAAATGCAAAATAAGTTTTAAATAGTCTTCAATAGAGAACTATATAATTATATTATTTCAGCTTTAAAAACATTAGTCAGTTTTTGGTTATGTGAAATTATCAGTATGATCTTTCTCTGACAGAAAAATTAACATTCATTAATTTTTGCTTAAGAATTCACTTAGAGACACCTGTGCCAATGACTAAATACTATAAAGCATCTTCTTTTACATAGAGATAGAAAGCTAAACTTTAAAAAAAATCCTTTATATTATTGTACTGTTTTCATTTGATTAAATAAAAAAGATTTATTTTGTACAGGGTCTCCAAAATTCTGAAGGGTTACTAATTTTCCTACCCTCTTCAAACTTTTGTTTTACCCAACACAGAAAGGAAAAATGTAGGAATTAAAAAGAGCTAGTACTGTATTTTATCAAGTAAGAGATAGTAAGAGATAGTCATATACTTTTTTGTTCTATTGTTTTCTATTTTGATTATTAGTGAAAACCTAATTTGTACACAAAATGAACTACTTTTGTTCTCTGAATATTTGCAATTGAATTAATATTTTTATTGAATGCTGTGTCCCTTTTTGCTTACTTTTTAATGTTATATTGTTTATATATAACTCAGTTGTTATTTATTCAGGAACCTGTTTCGGCATTATTTCACAATTTCCTTCTTGAGGCAGAATCTAACTCTGTGGACTACTTGAGTTTGGTGTGCGCACATATCCGTCAGTTCAGCTCTACTCTTCATTCTTATTTGCCACATCCTTTGGGCTCATCTCATCAATTGTTTTTTTTAATTGAGAAGAAAAACTCTGTTTTAAGGCCCTCAGATTTTGAAGTTTGTTGCACTTCATTTATTACAATAGCCATTTTTAAATATTTTTAAATCCGGAAATAGTAACTGCCCATTGATTTAAGAACTTATGATCATCGACAAAATTTTATATTTTATCCATACATGTCTTGCACATTCAAATAAATTCATTTCAGTATAGTCAACATTTTGATATCCAAATGAGATAGTTCTATTTAATTTCAAGTTAGCTCTTGTAGATGGATGGAAATACTCTAACTATTTAAATTAATTTTATTCCTAGCCACCTTACTGAACTTATATGGTACAGTTCTTAAAGGCATGGACTAGGCAAATACACTGTTTGTGTCCAAATCCCGGATTTCTCACTTTCTAGCTATGTGATATTGGATAAACTGTACCTCTATTTATTCATCTATAAAATTGAGCTAAAAAGCATAACTGCTTTATAGTATTACGTTTTTAACCAAATGATAATTCATATAAACCATCTGACACATAAATGTTATTATTTTTGGATAAATTTAGACCTTTACATTTCTGGAGTGAAAGCATAAATGAATAAAAATAATCTGTGTTTCACATAATAAATATTGTTCATTATTTCTTACCTTATTACATAGGTTTCTTGGAAGGGTGTAAGAAGTGAATGTATCCCTTCCTTCCTTCCGTCCTTCCTTCCTTCCTTCCCTTCCTCCCTCCTTCCTTCCTCCCTCCCCCCAATCCCCCCTCCCTCCCTCCCTCCCTTCTTTCCTTCCTTCCTTCCTTAAATTCCTTGTGGTAAGAACATTAAACATATTATATACTTTCTTCATCAAATTTTAAGTGCACAGTATTGTTAACTAGAAGAAAACTGTTGGGCGAAAGATCTCTATAACTTATTTCTTTCGCATAACTGAAACTTAATACCTATTAAACAGCAACTCTCATTGCCCACTCCCTGGCAAACACCATTCTATTCTGGTTTTATAAATTTGATTACTTTTGATACCCGATGTAAGTGGAAAAACACAGCATTTGTCTTTCTGTGACTGGCTTATTTCCTTAGCATAATGTTCTCCAGATTCATCCATGTTGTCATATTTGACAGTATTTTCCTCTTTCTTAAGGCTGAATAATATTCCATTGTATCTGTGTACCACATGTTCTTTATTCATTTATTTGGCAATGGGCATCTGAGTTGTTTCCACATTTTGGCTGTTGTGAATAATGCTGCAAAGCACATATGAGTGCAGATATCTTTTCCAGTTCTTGGTTAAAATTTTATGAAACCACAAAATATCCTGAATAAACAAAGTAATCTTGAGAAAGAAGAACAAAGCTGGACACATCACACTTCCTAACTTCAAAATGTACTGTAAACCTACACTAATTGAAATAGTATGATACTGGCATTCATAGAGACATACGGACCAATGCAACAAAATAGAATACCCAGCACCTACATATGTATCATCAATTGATATTTACGTGAAAACTTTCATTACAACATGTACAAAAATGAATTCAAATTGGATTAAAAACTTAAAGATGCAAAATACTGGAAACTGTAAAACTCCTAGAAGAAAACATAAAGGAAAAACTTCATGACACTGGTCTTGGCAATGATTTCTTGAATATGGACTGAAAGCACAAGCGACAAAAGCAAAAATAGGCAAGTGGGACTATATAAAACTAAAATCTTTTGCATAGCAAAAGAAACAATGAACAGAGTGAAAAGGTTACCTACAAGATGAGAGAAAATATTTGCAAATTATATATGTGATAGTGGGTTAATAAACTAAATATATGAGTAACTCCTGCAACTCAAGAGCAAAAAACAAAAGCAAACAAAATGAAACAAAACACACAGAATAAACTGATTAAAAATGGGTGAAGTATTTGAACCACATTTCTCTAGAAAAGACATACAAATGACCAACAGGAATGTGAAAAAATATTTCACATTACTAATCATTTGGGAAATGCAAAGCAAAAAAATCACAATAAGATATCATCTCACATCTGTTAGGATGACTATTAGAAAAGAGAGGATGACTAATGTTGGTAAGGATGTGAAGAAATTGGAATGCTTGTACACTGCTAGTGGGAATGCAAAGTAGTGCAACCTCTATGGAAGTCAATATTGAAGTTCCTCCAAATATTAACAATAGAACTATCATATAATCTAGCTATCCCACTTATGAGCATATATATTTTTTAAAAAGTGTGTATCCTACATACCCCAAACTCCAATTCCTGTCAAAATACCAACATCATTTTTCACAGAATTAGAAAAGTAATCCTGGCCAGAGACGGTGGCTCACACCTATAATTCTAGCAATTTGGGAGGCAGAAGTGAGAGGATTTCTTGTGCTTAGGAGTTCAAGACTAGCTTGGGCAACATGGCAAAACCCAGTCCTATAAAATATTTCAGAATTTGCCAGGTGTCATGGCATGCACTTGTAGTCTCAGCTACGAAGTAGGCTGAGGTGGGAGGATCACTTGAGCCTGAGATGTCCAGGCTGCAGTGAGCTGAGATTGCACCGTTGTACTCCAGCCTGGGGCAGCGGTGAGCAGTGTGAGATGCTGTCTCAAAAAAAAAAAAAAAAAAAAAAAAAGATACTGGTGTAAATAAAACTAGACACGAACAAATGAAACAGCAGAGAGAACCCAGAAACAAAGCTAAATACATAAAACCAACAGATTTTCAACAAAGTATACAAAAACATAAACTGGGGAAGGACATCCTACTTAATAAATGATCCTGGGAAAACTGGCTAACCACAGATAGGTCACCTTAAACAAAAATCTACTTAAGATTGATCAAAGATTTAGGTCTAAAGCCTGAAACCATGAAAATTATAGAAGATAACCTAGGAATTACTGTTCTGAACATTGACTTGGCCTTGTCAAAGAATTCATGACTAAGACCTCAAAAGCAAATGCAACTAAAACAAAAATAAATAAATAAATGGGACACAGTTAAACTAAAAAGCCTCCATTCAGCAAAAGAATCATCAGAGTAAACAGACAGCCCACAGACTGGGAGAAAATATTTGCAAACTATGTGTCTGACAAAGGAGCAATATCAAGAATCTACAAGTAACTCAAATCAGAAACATAAAACTAAATAGGCTCTTCACAAGTGGGCAAATTACACAAGTAGGTATTTCTCAAAAGAAGATATTATAAATGACCAACCAACATATAAAAAATGCTCAACATCCCTGATGATCAGGGAAATGCAAATTAAAACCAAAATGGAATACTACCCTACCCCCTGCAAGAATGGCTGTTATTAAAAAGTTAAAAAAAAAAAAACCCAACAGATGTTGGCATAGATGTGGTTAAAAGGGAGTGCACTAAGAGGCCCACTGATTTTGCTTTCTAGCAATTTGGAGATTAAAATGTATCTTATCAATAGCATCTTGGAATGAAAAACTATACAATATATCTTGGAATTTTCACCTTTTAAAAATTTTAATAAAAACTCCAATAATATAACTTTATTCTACTTGCTTTTGCCCAAAGAAGATCACAAGGGATAAAGTGGACTTTGTAACCAATATAACCAGATCTGATATTTAAATCTTTTTCAGTTTGATTTTAGAACACTTTACCCCTTTGTCTCTTGGGGTTCTTAAGTCGGAGCAGATTATCTGGTTTTTCCAGAGGTCACAGAACAGCTATTATAATTCTCCTATTTTTGATATACTGCTTCTCATGCTTTGCTGCAGTACAACCTGATAATTCCAGGGTGGATATATGACAAGCTGTGTTTAACTGAACTAAGATAACTTTCTACTCTAGCAAGCATGTTTAAGTCTTTTAATTTGCTGCTAACCTAGATTTAGATTTTTAGCATCTTGCTATGCAAATTTTATTTGTCTTTCAGAATGTCTCCTTGAATATTTAATTTTTAGAAGAAAATCGGATACTGATTTATACTGTTAATGGAAACCACACTGAATTAAAATAAGTAAACTATTTACCAAACATGGTAAATAGTCCGTGTAGGGAGGTTCTATGGAGGGTCATCAGGCAGGATATATCTGTTTTTTCCTCTTAGGTCTATGATGTTATTGGTGTCATCAAATTTTGTGTGACTTTCCCTGACCTGCATTATATTATACACAGAGAGCTGTCAATTATTATTATAGATACCTGTACATTTTTATATACAATGAGTGGTTAGTGAGGCTGCATTTTCTTTCTATTAATGAGCGTGAGGAACTTAAGACTCTATGAATTGATTATGTTGGCTGAAGAGATGAGAGTAACACAATAATAACATGATCCTAGTTGTTATTGATGTATATTCACTAGAACGTTGAAGGCTTAGGTTAGGTGACTTTTTCCAACTTTCTATATATGGAGCAGGGTCTTTTTATACTTCTATAAAGAAATAACCCAGAGAAGACACTGCTTACCCTAGTGGTGATCTATAGAAATCATGTAAGTTATGTATTCAAAATAGTCTTTATTTTGTAGGTCTCATCAGACATCTTGGGTAAGCAGCTTCTTATTAAAGATTTATTTGAATCTTGGGACATGCTTTGAAAAACAAAGACAAGATTATCATAATTACAGCAGCTGTAGAGATACCACTGTTTGGTGGAGCCATGATTGAGTTGATCAAAGGGTATTTATCTCCTTGACTTCCTCTTTGGTAAAGACCTTTTTTTTAATATACATGTGCATTGTTGGTGGTTGTGGGGTGCCTAGTTCTCCACTCAATTGGCTTGCAAGGCTTAAGTTTCCTCCATACCATTAGGATATGTCTAGACCAAATTTAGGCTCTGTGATATCACAGGCATTATATAATGATATATCCAGTCTAGGGAATCTTGGCCCTGATTTTAACCAAAAAGGTGCTTCTTTGCTCACAGTTTCTAAGACAATAAAAGACCATTTCCAGGTGGACTAGACTTATATTATTATCAGTTTGGACAGTGACATTTAAGTGTAAACTGCTTATGATTCTCACATCAATAGTATAATGACACCAAAGAACTTAACAGAAGATGGATTGAAAATCTTTGTGTACTTGTTTACTTCACAACCTGCCCCACCGGTCAACTGGTGATTTCAAGTAAAGCACATATCAACCAAACTCTTTTCTTGCTATGATGCACACAAAAGACACAAACGTAATACTTCCTTGTTTGAAGTCTGTTGTCTGGGGACCATGAAGTACAGAAGACATTGTTAATTGTGTTAGATTCTTTTTTTCTTTTGTTTTTGTTTTCCCAACATATCTGATTATCGAAACTGTGACCTTTCTTAATTGTCAAAAATTGGGCTATTGCCTTACAGAGTGAAGCTATGCACAAAAGATTTGAATATTCATTATCAGCATTGTTTGCACAATAATGAACAAGTTTTCCAGCAACCAGATAGCATTTTGGTATTAGTTAGATGACTAGAGAAGAAATACATATTGAATTTTAGCCTATGCTCCTATTCTAATAGATAACATATATTATCCGTTTTTTCAGACCCTTGCTAGACTTTTTATTTTATTTTTTAAATCTTTGGCTTCCAGATGGCTAATGTGAAGTTATATTTGTATCCTTCATGTGAGCAAGGGGGTTCTTGATCTAAATAAATAACTATTTGATACAATGTATGCTAATTATTTTATAACCATAGTTCAACTTTACCTAACACAGTATATGCCCATAGTGGATTTTCAAAAACACATATTGAATTAATCATAGTATTACTAACAAAGGGCTTCCAATAATTTGGATGGAAGAGGTATATAGATAGTTACTCTCTTAAAACCCTATGCTTCATTTTTATCTTTTCCAGTCGATTTTTTTTCTCAGTGAGTCTCAATTGTTTATCTCAACTTTGAACTTGGGTTTTTAGTAAAATGAGCATTTTAATTCTTTCTAGTCAGAATTTCACTCAGGTTGTTTATCATAGGAATGCTCCCAAATGCTTCAGGGCTTAGGAAACCTATTGATTAGACATGATTTCTGTTTCTTTTATTCACAGCTCATTCCTGAATCCAATCATAGATTGGCTATGGAAGAGTGACTTACCGTGAAGAAGGAATTTCAGCTACCACGGTAAAGTCTCTGCTTTTTCAAAGACTTGAATAGTTTCTGAAAAGAATCATTTTAGTGTTCATTATATAAAGGAATTAGGTTTAGTCAAAGATATTAGTTTTTTTATTTCTTACTCCGTAGTGGGCACATTTAGTGGCATCCTTTTCTGTTATGTGGGTCCCTTGATCAGATGTCACTGAGTCAACCATAGTGTATGACCTAATTATTGTTGGTCATACAATTGTTGAAGAATTCTAGAAACTACAGCTTGACTCAGGCAGCACTTTCAGCCTTATATCATGAGTGGAGGTAGATGTATACATAAACGTAAATAAATAAGTGGATTCTAACCTCAGAATGGACAAATAACCAATTATTCTGGGATCTCACTGTAATATTGGCAAACTTTTAGAAATATAGAGGAGCCACAGAAATTCCCTCTATTTCTTGTATACAATTTATGTCTATAGATATAGAAAATGTTTTTCTTCCAATATTATTTACTATTCATAAACACATTTAGATGTAGAGACAGTCACAAAGACAATTTAAAGAATGCTTCTATAAATGACTCAACCATCTATGTGATGAACTGGTTCCACTATGGATATGAGAGCTCCTGTCTATCCCTTTTCATATTTGATGGCTGAGTAAAGGTCATAAATGGATACAAAATTCAGTCATGTAGTGTGGGGGAAGTACAAGACACTACTCTGTAGGAGTTCACAGGTCAAAGAGAAGTGGCCAGATGAGATGCCCTCAGGCATGGAGTGCCTTCTGTTGTCCTTGCTGACTGGAATCTAGTTCAGTCAAGAAAATAATTTACCAGATGTAGGACCTCAGGATAGAGCACAGATCTAATTATCACCACAATCAAGGATAATGTTAATGTCACTCAAGTGGGAACAGTTCCAACACTCATTTTTACTAAAAGCTGAATTTGTTTACTGGCCCATTTTGAGAAAAAAATATTCTAGGTTTTTCAACTTTTTTTTTCAATAATGTTTTTAGTATTCAAAGCACTTTTTCAACTGTAGGCATCTATTTTAGTTATGTGGTAGTAGGGACTGACATAATCCAATAGAGTATACAAAAGCTGAGGCTAATAGTGTGAAGTAATAGAATAGGGGTGTATGAGATGCTTAATAAATATAGATCCCTGTAAAATGTGAATATTTTTCTCCTAGTCTTTTTTTTTTATAGAAGTAGTTGTGTTAGAGATGAAAAGTAAAGCAAACACCAAAGTGTCAAGGTAGAAATTACAAAATTGCTGTTTGATCAAAATGTGAATAAAGAGGGGGAACATTCTAGGACAGAAACCTATGTATTGGGGCTAAGGTAAAATTAGAAGCCAGTCTCTCCTATTGGCCCTGATACTTTTATGTTATTAGTCTATGTGAAGTGCCTAATATTCTAGGTATTGTAAAGACCGAAACTTGTACAAATTTGGAGACCTTCTTTAAGAAAATAATATAGAATTGTAAAACAAAGGTTAGTTTGTGAATACAAATTAATAATTTTATTTATTTATTTATTTATTTGTTTATTTACTGAGATGGAGTTTTACTCTTGTTACCCAGGGTGGCGTGCAATGGCGTGATCTTGGCTCACTGCAACCTCTGCCTCCCAGGTTCAAGTGATTCTCCTACCTCCGCCTCCTGAGTAGCTGGGATTACAGGAGGCCACCACCATACCCAGCTAATTTTTTATATTTTTAGTAGAAACAGGGTTTCACCATGTTGGCTAGGCTGGTCTCAAACTCCTGACCTCAAGTGATCCACCCACTTTGGCCTTCCAAAGTGCTGGGATTACAGGCATGAGCCACCATGCCTGGGCAAATTAATAATTTTAAATGCAGCCATATAACATTAACATTAAAATATAGAGAAAAATTACATAGTATTTGTTTTCATTCATTTTTAAATACACCTCTACAATACTTATTTTCGTCTCCCATCTCTGGATAGTCACTCTGCTTGCTTCTGCAAAGAACAATAATTTTGATTTTATTTTATTATTTTTATAGAGGTAATTGCATCTCTTTACAACTGGCTGAAAGAAAATTGCATTTTTATTTAATATTTGGAATTTATAGAACATGTTGCTTTACACATATACTTTCTGTAGTTGGTAACTTCAATTTGGGGGCACTTTCTATCAAATATAAAAAAAGAATATATAAAGCAAATTATATGAACTGGCATTTTTCATTTATCAGGCATTTTTTTCTAACAAGAGAAAACTTCCATTGTGACCAAGTATTGATAAGAACTGAACCTCCCACTAATTATTTTCCACAGGCAAGCTGCTGGCTCTGTGAATTCAAGCTCCTTGACTATACACACCAGCACCCTTGTGTTGTGGTGCTGTTAGAGTAAGCAGATAGGCAGATCTGAGAAGGGCAGGATAGGGCCTCAAAGAATGTCTGGTGACGGTCAGGCGATTATTAAGCAAATGTAAGGATGCTGGTGATGGGAAGGGAGAAATTTCCTAACAACAGGAGACATCTTGAGCTTGTGGACAAAAATTTCCTGACAAGAACTTAAAATGGCAGAGTTTGACCATCCTCTGAGGACATATCCAGGCATGCGAAGTAAGGGGCAAAATGGGAGAATTTGACTTTCCTCTGGGGTCTTGTCCAGGCATGCACAGTAAGGGACAAAATGGTGGAGTTTGACTCATATGTGACCTTCCTCTGGGGTGCTAGACCAGTAAGGGAAAATTGCCCTAATAGAGCATGTGCATAACTTCAGCCACCAAATGGCACATGTAACCCCTCCCAGATACTGGCAAGTCATTGTTCATGCAGAGATTAGCCAAGAGTCCACTCAAGGGAAAGGACAGGGGAAGAAAACCAGGAATAATTAGGAATTCATGGTTTCGAGCAAAAACAAACAAATAAACACGGAAGCCAACTGGTCCTATGTAATTTGATTCTTGCTTACTCTAAACTCTGTATTAGTTTCCTAGGGCTCTCATTTAAAAAGTGCTACAAACTG
This sequence comes from Hylobates moloch, assembly GCF_009828535.3. Lineage (NCBI taxonomy): Eukaryota > Metazoa > Chordata > Mammalia > Primates > Hylobatidae > Hylobates > Hylobates moloch. The sequence goes on along the minus strand of NW_026652292.1, from coordinate 27,235,489 downwards.
GGTTAAAACAACAGAAACTACGTATTATTTTATAGTTCTAGAGTGTAGAAGTTTGAAATCATTGTGTTGGCAGGACCAACCATTTCAACTATTAATTGAAATTCTCTCTTTGGACTTCAAGCTCTAAAACGGCAGGAAATACTTTACTCATTACTTTGTCTCCAGAGCCCTGTTTCCACTTGGTAAATGTGCAATAAATTCATCAAATGGTTACAGTAGAGTATGTGGATGCTCTGATAAAGGCATTGAGAACAAACATACAAGGAACGAATAGCAGTCAGGGCACAATGGCAGAGGAGAAAATGTCAGAGGCAGCAGCATTATAGCAATGCCTTACAGGACAAATAGGAGTTTTCTCCATGTAAGAAAAAAGAATGCATTTTATTGACAAGTGTAAAAAAAGCATTAGGGATACATTATTTGGAAAAAAAGGTGGTAGAGAGATATTCAATTTATAAGCAGCATTATGGAGAACTGGTCACAAGTATGGGCTATGAAGAAGTTTTACTAAGTTGCAAAACAAATTTCTTTACTTGATAGTTCTGTGGTTTTGGTTAAAAAAAAATTCCCTGTTTTTTCATCCACAAAATAGAGATCATACTAAAACTAACTTCTGAGCTCTTCTAAGGATTACATTTGTTTATATGTGTAAAGTAATGAGAATGGAGGCTCTATACTCACTCAAAACTTGTAATCTATTATTATTTTAGCCAGGTAGAAGATACTTTCAGTGTTGAAGTTCTGCTTTTTATAATAGCAGAGTAACATTTATCACATTAATCCACTGCAAATAACTGTTGTAAACTCCAGAAAAATTATAATGAATAACAGATAGAGAGCCTCGCAGAGACTTTTTATTAGAATGAATAGCAGATTAAAAGCAGAAAAAATGAAATTGGATTCTTGACAGAAAGGAATCACACCAGGTGAGATTTGTGTTTATAAAATTTTTGTTCTGGGAGAACTTTACAATTTTGTAGTACAAAGTAGATAGAAATCAAGGAGAAATTTGGTCTTTTGGGCATAAGAAGTCTAAGGATGGAGTTTGGGAGTGCTAATTTAGAGATGAATTGTGGACAGATAATCCAGAAACAAGGGAGCCACTGAAAGAGAATCCCTATCAGATATATGTAAATTCCCCTGAAATGTGTGGCAGATCCCAGAATTGTGCATGAATGAGCAATTCCTCAAGGAGTCAAGGGGAAAGGGACTACTAAAAGGCTGAAGTAATTTCCCAGAAATTTCATTCCTGCCCATTGCTGGAATCGTATGTTGGGAGTGCCACAGAATTTAGGAAAATGTGACAATCCCTTATTCTAAGTGTTTACCATGTGCTGGGCCATGAAACAGACTTAATAAATTTGAAAAAAAAAACTTACAGTATATGTTTTCTGTAAACAGTGGAATGAAAATAGAAATAGGGGCCAGGCGCGGTGGCTCAAGCCTGTAACCCCAGCACTTTGGAAGGCCAAGGTGAGCAGATCGCTTGAGGTCGGGAGTTCGAGATCAGCCTGGCCAGCATGGTGAAACCTCATCTCTACTGAAAATACAAAAAAAAAAAAAAAATTATCTGGGCTTGGTGGCTCACGTCTGTAATCCCAGCTGATCAGGAGGCTGAGACAGGAGAATCAGTTCAACCTGGGAGGCGGAGTTTGCAGTTGGCTGAGATCGTGCCACTGCACTATAGCCTGGGTGACAGAGCAAGAATCTGTTTAAAAAAAAAAAGAAAAAAAAAAGAAGACAGAAATAGAAAGGATATTTCAAAATAATTATTAGAAAATTAAGACAAACATCTCTAAATAAACCACGAGTATAAAAAGAAACCACAAAGATAAAAAGAAAATATATTGACTGCATACAAACAAACACATAACACATCTAAATTTGTGGAATGTAGCTAAAGCAGTTCTTAGAGACCCATGTCTTCAAATACTTTATTAGGAGAGATTTTAAAAATTAGTTTTCTCAGAGTATAATGAAGGAAGTTAGTGTTACCAGAGACTGAGGTAGTTAGGAAGAATGGTGGGCTAGGCGGAAATGGGGAGAAGTTGGTTAAAAGATCCATAAATATAGTTAGATAGGTAGAATAAATTCTAGAGATTTATTGTACAGCAGGATGACTACAGTTAATGATGATATATTGTATTCTTAAAACATACGAGGAGCCCACAAATATAACTGTACGAAGTAATGCATTTGTTAATTAGCTAAACATTTCACAATGTATGTTGTTAAATCAGGTTTAATGTAAAGCTTCCTTTTTAAATATTTAAGTTCGACCTAAAAGTTTCTCTGTACATCATGAAATATAACAAGTGGAGACGCAAACTATAGCCCACACCTGTGCCAGTCACTGAGTTTTGGCCATTAAATGTAGCTGACTCTTTGAACCATGTTCAAATAAGGCAAACACTGAGCTGTAACCAATCTAGCTATTTCTGTACCTCACTTGCATCTTCTGTATGTCACTTTCTTTTTTCTGTCCATGAATCTTATGGACAAGCCACTCCACGTGGCTACGCTGGAGTCTCCAAGCTTATTCTGGCTCAGGAAACTGCCCAATTCTTGAATCCTTCATTCCTCAATTACACTCCTTTAAATTTAATTTGGCTGAAGTTTTTCTTTTATCATTGTGTATCTTAAAATATCAGATTTTTCATGATAAATACATACAATATTATCTGCAAATTAAAAATAAATATAGAGGTTAGAAAATAAAGGAAAGTGAACACAACAAATATAGAAAAAATACTGTATAAAAAAGAACAGAAGTCAGTTAAATTGAAAAACACAAATAGTATTTTGGATAAACAAAGAAGTAAAAATATAGGTCTCTAAAAAGATAGGATAAAAAAAGTAAAAATATAAGCCTTTAAAAAGATCAAGAAAACAGAAAATCTTTAGTTTTGCTAACCAATAAAAAAGATAACATAAATGATCAATATTAGGGATTATATAGAGACATCAATTTGCAGCTTGAGGTCATTGCCATCATAATCAGGGAACATTATGTGCAACTTAAGGACAATGAATTCAACAACTTAGATAATATAATCTAATTCCTTAAAATATACAACTTTAAAAAGCTAGGGCTAATTTAATTAGGATATTTAAATAGCCATATAATTACTAAAGAAATTGAATATATTATCAAAAACCTTCTGTCAACAGTGGAATTAAAATAGAAATGATATCTCAAAATAATCAAGTATTAGGAAATTAAGCAAAAATACTCAAAGCAAAGTTTATTTCATTGGTTAATTCAACCAAACATTTAATTAAAAAATGATGCCAATTTAACAGGAACTCTTTTAGAATATTAAAAAAAGACAATTTGCAGATTATTTTATGAAGCAAACATATCACTAATACCAAAATCTCACAAAGATGTTAAAAGGACATTAAAGACTCATATGTCACATTAACCTTGATGCAAAAATCTGTGTAAAATAATAGCAGTTTAAATGCAGAAATGTCCACTCATGATTTGTAGTGAACATTGTACTAGAGACCCTAGTCAATGACTATTTCTAGAGAACAAGTCATAATGATTATAAAGCAGGAAGTAAAACGATTTATGAAAGATATTAACCAATACTAAAAATACTATATTAACCAATACTAAAAAAAAAAAAAAAAAAACTTTTTAAAAGCTACTAAAAGAAACAAGTGAATTTTGAACCAAAACAATCTGAAATAAATAATAATATTGGGAATTCATGTTAATCTGATTTTAAAGCTTACTCTAAAGCTGTAATAACCAAGGCCATGTGGACATTGCGTTTATAGCAGGATCAAAGTAACTCAATGGTTAAATGAGACCTTTTTACAGCATATGATGCTGAAACATTGGAAATCCCTATCAAAAGTAAAGAAATCATGAACTCTTCCACATACCACAGAGAAAAATTAATTTGTAATAGATCGTAAGGCCTACATGTAATAAAGTTGTAAAACAATTTAGAAGAACAAAAAGGGAGTTAATCTTGGAGACTTTAGGGTAGGCAAACAAAGAACAAACAAAATACCTTAAAAAGATAGGGAACAAAATAAATATAAAAAAGGTAAGCCACAGAGCCACAGATTGAGAGAAAATATCACAATACATGTATCTGACCAAAATTCTTTTTTCCAGAATTATAAAACATTCACCTTAATAAGAATACTGTTTTAATCTGTTTACACATTGCTATAAAAAATATCTGAGACTGGGTAATTTATAAAGTAAAAAGGTTTAATTGGCTCTCAGTTCTGCAGGCTGTACAGGAAACATGATTCTGGCATCTGCCTTGCTTCTGGGGAGGCCTCAGGAAACTTTCTGTCATGATGGAAGGCCAAGTGGATACATGCATGTCTTAAATGGCTGGAGCAGAACCAAGTGGGGAAGGTGCCACATGCTTTCTAACAACCATATTTCTTGTGAATTCTATTATAAGAAAGCACCAAAGGGGAAAAGTTACTGCTGTGATTGGATCCAGTCACCTCCCACCAGGCTTCACCTCCAAAATTGGGGATTATAATTTGACATGAGATTCAGGCATGGACACAGATCTAAACTATATCATTCCACCCTTGGCCCTTCCCAAATCTCATGTTCTTCTCGCAGTGCAAAATAAAATTATGCCTTCCCAACAGTCTCCCAAAGTCTTAACTCATTCCAACATTAAGAGTCCAAAGTCCAAAGTCTCATCCGACACAAGATTAGTCTTAGTCTCTTCTCCCTGTGAGCCTATAAAATGAAAAAGAAGTCAGTTACTCCCAGGAAAAAATGGGGTTATAGGCATTGGGTAAAAGTTCTCCTTACAAAAGGGAGAAATCCACCAAAAGAAAGGAACTACATGTCCCATGCAAGTCCGAAACCCGGCAGGGCAGTCATTAAATCTTAAAGCTCTAAAATAATCTCCTTTGACTACATGTCTGACATCAAAGGCACTGATGCAAGGGGTGGGCTCCCAAAGCATTGGGTAGCTCCACCCCTGTGATTTTGCAGGGTTCAGCCCCCACAGCTTCTCTCATGGGCTGGTGTTGAGTGCCTGTGGCTTTTCCAGGCACAGGGTGCAAGCTGTTGGTAGGTCTACCCATTCCAGTGTCTGGTGGCCCTCTTCTCACTGCTCCACTAGGCAGTTTTCCAGTGGGAACTCTGTGTGAGGGTTCCAACCCAACATTTCCCCTCCACACCATCCTACTAGAGTTTCTCCATGAGGGCTACTCCTCTGTAGCAAGCTTCTGCCTGGACATTCATGCTTTTTTCCACAAATCGTCTGAAATCTAGGTGGAGGCTCCCAAACCTCAATTCTTGCATTCTGTGCACTCGTAAGCTTAATATCACATGGAAACTGTCAAGGCTTATGGCTAGCACAATCTGAAGCAGCACCCCAAGCTATATCTGGCCCCCTTTTAGCCATGGCTTGGATGTAAGGAGTAGTGTCCTGAGACTCTTCAGGGCAGTGGGGCCCTGATCCCAGCCCATGAAACCATTCTTTACTTATAGGTCTCTGGGCCTCTGAAGGGAGGGACTGCCATGGAAGTTTCTGGAATGACTTTGAGGCCTTTTCCCCATTGTCCATGAGCCTGTAAAATGAAAAAGAAGTCAGTTACTCCCAGGAAAAAATGGGGTTATAGGCATTGGGTAAAAGTTCCCCTTACAAAAGGGAAAAATCCACCAAAAGAAAGGAACTACATGTCCTATGCAAGTCCGAAACCCGGCAGGGCAGTTATTAAATCTTAAAGCTCTAAAATAATCTCCTTTGACTCCGTGTCCGACATCAAGGGCACTGATGCAAGGGGTCGGCTCCCAAAGCATTGGGTATCTCCTTTTAGTTATGCAAATTTAGTTTGCCTAATTTTTAGTTATGCAGATTTCTTCAGCTGGCTTGAATTACTCCCCTGAAAATGGAATTTCCTTTTCTACCACATGGCCAGGGTGCAATTTTCATACATATTAGCATAGGTTGTTAGAAGCAGTCAGGTCACTTCTTGAGTGCTTTGCTACTTACAAATTTCTTCTACCAGATATCCAAAATCATCTCTCTCAAGTTCAAACTTCCACAGATCACTAGGGCAGGGTTACAATCCAACCAAGCTCTTTGCTAAAGCATAACGAAAGTGACCTTTGCTTCAGTTCTCAATAAGTCCCTCATCCCCATCTGAGACCTCCTCAGCCTGGCCTTCACTGTCTATATCATTACCAGAATTTTGATCACAACCATTTAACCAATCTCTATGAAGTTCCAAGCTTTCTCTCATCTTCCTATCTTCTTCTGAGCCCTTTAAACTCCTCTACCATCTGTCTGTTACCCAGCTCCAAAGTTGCTTCCCCATTTTTCAGGTTTCTTTATAACAATGCTCTACTACTCAGCACTAATTTTCTGTATTAGTCTGTTCTTGCATTGCTATAAAGAAATAACTGATATGGGGAAATTTATAAAGAACAAAGGTCTAATTCATTCACAGTTCCACAGGCTATACAGGAAACATGATGCTGGAATCCGCTCAGCTTCTAGGGAAGCCTCAGGGAACTTTCAATCATGGTGGAAAGGGAAGGAAAAACAGGCATATCTTACATGGCCAAAGCAGGACCAAGAGCTGGGAGGAGTGGGAGGTGCCATACACTTTTAAACAACCAGATCTTGTTAGAATTATTTCATGAGAACAACACAAATGGGAGAAACTCAATTCTATGATTTAATCACCTCCCATCAGCCCCACCTCTAATATTAGGGATTATAATTTAATATGAGAGACTTGGGCAGGGACACAGATCCAAACCATATCAAATACCAAAATATAAAATCTTCACAAAAGCAGAGTTCAAATGGGTCGTAAGTACGTAAAATGATGCTTAATGTCATTAAGTTGATGGGAGTTCTAAGTGATACAATTGCTTTGGGAAACAATTTGGAAGCTTTTAATAAAATCACATACACTTACCATTTGATCCATAAATTCTCCTCCTACATATTTACCCAAGAGGAAGAAAAATATGTCTACACAAAGTCTTCTGTATGAATTTCAGAGCAGCCATCTCTGTAATAGCCAAAATTGGGGAGAAAAAAATGTTCATTGTGTGAATGAGTGGAACATTGTGGTATTCCATTCAGCAATGAAACAGAATCAGCTAATGCTATGTGTAAAGTATAGCTTAATCTCAAGTCATTATGTTGAGCAAAAGAAACCAGACACAAAGAAGTACACACTCTTTAGGATTCCAGTAATATGAAGTTCTATGACAAATAAAAATTATTTATTTATGTTGGTTGCAATAAGAATAGTGACTACCTGTGTTGAGGTATGGCCAATACAAAAACAGGCATATGAGAGAAATTTTCAGGGTAAAGGAAATATAATATTTTTTTACTGGGGTCCTGGATGCATTGATTTATATATACATGCCAAATCTCATCAAACTATATATTAACAATCTACACACTCTACTGTCTTTGAATTTATATTTAACATTTAAAAAAGAATTGTTATTTCCATCTTACCAGAAAAGGATGGAAATTCATGCAAAGAGCCGCATGAGACCAGCCTGGCCAACATGATGAAACCCCGTCTCTACTAAAATACCAAAAATAGCTGGGCATGGTGGCAGGCACCTGTAATCCCAGATACTCAGGAGGCTAAGGCAAGAGAATTGCTTGAACCCAGGAGGGAGAAACTGCATTGAGCCGAGATCATGCCACTGCACTCCGGCCTGGGTGACAGAGCAAGACTCCATCTAGGGAAAAAAAAAAAAAAAATAGGAGCATGGATGATTATAGAGGAAGTTTAAGTCTATGTGTTACTATAAAGAAGAAATAACTATTATAAATGGTAATATTATTGTGAAATATGTGGCATTAATTATACTTTATCAGGAAAACATTTCAGAGAAGTGAAGGCCAGTGTTTGTGTTGATTTTAAAAAACTTGGATTTATAGTTGTTTTCCAAACCAAGAATAACTGTTGATGCTACCAGATGATATTTAGTTATCTGTGTTTTGAAATTTACTCATATTTGTGAGGTGAGAATGTATTTTTTGGAATATTAATTTACCAATTGTTGTAAGAGTTTGATATTATTTTTGAGTTATTTGTTAGGTGGTTAGCACATTTTTTAAAGTTTGCCTAAGCTTTTGAATATGGAATGTTCTGGAGAAAAAATAAATTTTGTCCAACAGCTGCATTATCAAAAGGAAAGTAATCGATTTGTGGCATAAGTTAACCATTCCTTCTTCAAAATAGAATCAACTTTCCACAAAATACAATCTATGAATCTCCGTGAAGTTTCAGTGAAAGTTTTTGAAAGCTTCCCAACAGTACACCTATAAAAATGTATGAAAGATATATTTGATTGGGAGAATGACTGTTTGAACTTGGAATCCAAAAGTCAATAAACATTACAAGTATTCTTCTTTTCTTCACGGAATTTCATGGCCAGAACAGTGTCCTGGATGACTGAAAAAGCTGTGAGAAATTAAGACCAAAAAATAGCTTTTGAGATTGAATCCTATCATATATCTTTCCCATCTCTTACTCCCACAGAGGTGAATATGAGTCCCAGAAGTACTTGTTCCTGTTCACCAGGTGGAAATCACAAGCCTTAATAGCCCACAGTCTAGCATGTATTCTAAACTGCACAAATGAGCTTTTGGTCAATAACTACCAAATCATTGAGTTGTGTGCTAGGACCATCTAAGGCAACAAATTGTTAGGCTGAAGGAAAAAGGGATATTTAAAATAAATTCAATGAATTTGTTCAGAGATTAAATTAGGGTGTCACATTTACAAAGAAAATAATTGGCAATTAAAAGAAGAATTTATTGGAGGGTGCAGAAATAAAATATATAATTACTAAAATAAAAAATAATTATGTGGATTGGGTAGTAGAATGCATATAACTAAACAAATATTAATTATGTGAAAAATTAGAGAGATAAATTTTCCCAACACACAAGACATCAGAATAAAATTGAAAGTAAATAGAAAAAACAAGAGAAGAAGAATAGATAGAGAGGCACTAACCTTTCTCTGGCAGTGTTTCAGCAGTAGAGAATAAAGAATAAGATAGTGATATAATTACTGAAGACATGAAAGCTGAGAATTTTCCATAATGAAAGGGAGACACAATCCTCAGATTGAAAGACTTCAATAAGCACCAATCAAGCTGAAAAAAAAACCCTACAAATTATAAAATATTACGATTGTTTTTCAAGAGAGAAGGAAAATCCCCAAAGCTGGCAGAATCAACATAAAATACCTACACAGCAATAAAATTCATACTGACTTCAGAATTACTGTCATCAGTACTTGGATCAAGAAAACAATGAGCATCTTATACAAAGCAATTAAGAAAAATAAACTTTGATTTAATAAATTTATCTTCAGACAAATTGCTTTGCATCTCACAATTTGAATAATGAATAAAATGGTCAAGAAGGTATTTAGTAAATTTATCTTTAACAGACTATCCCTGAAGGACTCTGAATAATGTCTTCGATGGAGGATGAATGGATGAATTCAGAAGAAAGAAAATAGATAGCAAAAACAATGGTAAGCAAATAGAATAATGAACTTCTTTCTGTACAGATAAGAATGTAAAATAATACATATTTTTGTACTCATCTAAAAGGAAAATTAAAAAAAATAGAACATGTAGAAAGAAGTAAATTTGTGATGAGGTTCCTATCTTGTGAGGTTAAGGTTTGTATGTTCTCAGAAGTGTGTCACAATGATTAGATTTGACTGGGGATGATCAAATCAAAATGTCAATGGTTTAAATTTATCTCACATGAAAGTCCCCAGAACTCTTGTGATGTGTCTTAGGGTTCTCCAAGAAACAGAACCTAAACAGAGAAATAGGATACATAAATAGATATGTAAAAAGATGAATTAAAAGAAAATGGTCCACTTAATTATGGAAACTGAGAAGTCCCATGAGCTGCCATCTGCAAGCTGGATGCTGAGGGTGCAGCTCCAGTTCAAAGATATAAGCCTAAGAACCAGGAGTGCCAATGATGTAAATCCCAGTCCACGTCTGAGCCCTGAGAAGCAGACGCATGAATATTTGAGAGTAGGAGAAGATAAATATCTCATCAACAGCCAAGAAAGAAAAATCTCTTTCTCTGAGTTTTGGTTCTGTTTAGGCCCACAATGGATTGGATGATGCCCACTGGCCTTGGTGAGGGTAATTATTAATATCATTACTCAGTCTATCACTTCAAATACTAATATTTCCAAAGCATCTTCACAGCCACACTCAGGAATAAGTTTGGCAGCTATCTGGGCATCCCTTAGCTCAGGCAAGTTGACACATAAGATTAACCATCACATAATGATTCTTCTCTCTTAGTTCCCTAGGGATCTAACCTTCCTCTCTTTTGTCCTACTCCATGTGTAGCATTCCAAATTCCTCTCATGACTTAAAGCATTGACTCCAGTTCCAAATATCTACCTATAGTGCATCCATTAGGAACTAGGAAAGAAAAAAAAAATGGAGTTGAGGAGCATAGCCTACTAGCCATTTGTCTTATAATAAATTGGACATAGGATATTTGGCTTAAATCTGTCTCTCAAGATTTTAGTCACATGGCTCAGCAACATTGACTTACACTGTGGTATAGGTGACTATTTATCATTCTAAAAATTAGAGGGTATATCACTATACACTCTAAGAGAAAAAGAATGGTTATTGGAGAACTAATAGCTTTCCCCACCACAATGCAAATGCCAAAGAAGATAAGGAATCAATAGAATAGAGAAAATATTTAATCCAGTGGGAGGCTGGAAGCCAGGCATGGGGAAAAAGAGAAAGCACGGTAAGTAAAAAACAAAGAAGGACAATGCAAATTGCCTCTAAGAACATGACTAACACTTTAATATTAGTTGTTTCTCCTGCAGCATTTAGCATTGCTTATTTTCCATTGTTTATTTCCCATGAATACTGGGACTATATTTTAAATTCACCCATTATACTGTAATCGGCTTGAGATCAGCATTACAATTTTATTCTTGTCTTATCATTAACATAGAATGCATAGAATAAATATTTGTTTAATAGCTGTTAGAGCAGGTAAGTGTCCAAGACATTGGGCTTAAGAAGGACAGCTCTTGCTGATTATGTAGAAATCAGCAGAGACAAAATCATTCCATTCAAGCCTCTTCAGCATGAACACTGCTCATTCTTCAAAGAATGAATTAAAATGATTTTGTAGCCTGGTGGCTAAACAGGTTGTTTGATTTAGGTTTTAAACTAGGTTCTGGATAGCAAAAGAAAGTCTGGTGTATTTTTTTGTTTTCAGGAATATAGATAGGTCATTTATTTTTTTCTAATACACCCAAATCCTGTGGGCAACTTTCCTCATTAGGTATTGCAGATAAGATTTAATCTTTCTTGGAGGGGAGTAAAATTTTTTACAAAGAAAACCAAGTATGGTTTTTTGAAATAGTGGATGAAATAAAAATAATGGATGATGAAATGGCTTCATATATTTTTACAGTATATCCTAATAATATACATCTGTGTGTGTTAGTGTGCACAATCCCACACACATATAATCTCTTCTCCAGAGAAATAATATATCCCAGAATGTTGTGAAGGCTTACTCATTCTAATTTCTGGAGGTTAGAAATAAAATAGTTATAATAAACATATACTATGTTCTTCAGCAAGATTGTTGAAGGCACCCCAACTGCTGTTCCAGTTAGGAAATATACTGAGGAAGGGTTTCAAAGAAGCCTTTTATTATCAGGAGCAGATAGAAACCCTGAAAGTACAAAAGACAGTGGGATCTAGGCAAAGTTGTAATAATAGAAATTTGAGGTAGTTATTACATACAGGAAATGGAAGGAAAAAGAAAGGCATAGAATTTGCAGTGGGGATTCTGAGTTTGTCAGGTTTATTGGTCTTTGGAGAATAACCATAGAAAATGTTAAATGAGATGTGACCTACAGAGAGTAGAGTTGATTCACTGCTGAATAGAATTTTCAATAATTTCAAGGGTGAATATATCTGTCAAACCCAATGAATTGAACAATTTAAATGAGTGCAGTTTATTGTCCTTTAATTATTCCTCAATAAAGTTTATAAAGTGGTAATAATTGGGTGAGGTCAGGGTACTGCTGCTGGTGGTGGCAGCAGGAGGAATCCAGCACTTCACTTGCATGGTCATGGAGGGATTTCAACCTGGCATTAGCCAGGCCACTTTTTCTATTTTCTACAGTAAGAATAGTAAATATTCTACTTATACATGTTGCAGTCATCTCAATGAAGTTCATTTCTTTTAAAAAATATAAACATTCAAGCAATTGTTCCATTTCTTCTCTTCTTTCTCTCTCTTTCCTATCCTTCCTTTTATATGTCCTACTTTTTGCCTTTATTATAGTCAGGAAGATGGAGGCAGCCTGCTTACACTCAAAGTTGCAAGAAGCTTGGGGATTGAAGAAGCAAAATGGAAGTATAGGATAAAGGAAATAAAGATGTTGGGAGATTGGTTATATGCAACAAATAAGAACATTGAGCAAATAAGTAAATATTTTGGAGGCAATAGGGGTATTGATACAAACTCACTTTTTATAGCATACATTCATAGATTTAGAAATAATTATGATTGCATGTGTGAAAATGTGCAACATACATATATTTCATGGCTATGTCAGCTAAGAAGGCCTAGATACAAAGAGTATACTGAATATCCAAATCTTAATTTCTACTTACCATCCTTCATTAAAATCAACAATGAATTATTGCAGAAATGTCTAATTCCAGGACTGGAATAGGGATGAATCAGGAACATCTTATTATGCCAGAAAATAAGGAAGTGTTCAAAGAAAAATCAAGACTTGTGAAAGTACAGTGAAGCCTCTTTAAAGGGTGTCTCCATGGCTAAATCTGATACGATTTAAGCATCAGTGTAAATAATTATAGTAATGGATAAAGTTCCATGAATAAAATAAGAATCTATGATTCCAGACTGAAATAAATTGTCCTAGCTAGGGCTGCTATAATAAAGTACCACAAACTGTATGGCTTAAACAGCAGAAATTTATTTTCTGAGCACTCTGGTGCTTAGAAGTTCAAATCAAGGTGTTAGCCACTTGGTTCCTTCTGAGGGCTCTCATCTTGGCTTCCAGATGGAAGTCTTTCTCCTGTCTTCACATTGTCTTTTCTCTGCGTAAAAATTGTGCACTAATTTCCTCTTCTAATAAAACCATAAATCATACTGGATAAGGGCCTACCATAATGACTTCATGTTAAATTAATTATCTCTTTAAAAATCTTATATTCAAATATAGTCACTTTCAGAGGTACTAAGGGTTTAGACTTCAACATATGCATTTTTGAAAAACACAGTTTGGCCTGTAACAAGTCAGAAAAGAGGTCCTTTAATATCTCAGGGTGCCAATTTGTAATGTAGAAACAATGATAGAAATAGAATGCCTCTGTTTGTCAACTATCATAGTAATTGATTTAGATGGCAGTCATCAGTGGAGGCTGCTGGCTGATGTCAATGGGTAGAGGTTTGATGAGAAAGGGAGAAGCAGAATATTAGTTTAATTGTAAAATAGCTCCAAAATAATTATATTCAATTTCAAAAGGAGAAATGGTGATCTTTTTGTGAAAAAACCTGTAGGACACCAACATTTCTAGGTGTCCAAGTTTAGTACCACCTCTGATGTAACAGGTCCAGTGCCCACAGATGAGATACACTGAGAAGAACACAGCATCACTTTGGTGGTATATTGCACAGAAAGCATGGCCTGGCCAGGACTCTGGTCATGAGGAAACACTGAATAGAGTCAGGCTGATAGAATTAATACATAATGTAAAACTGTAAAATAATGAAGAACAGGAAAATGGGGGAAAACTGAGGAGGATAAAATAAGACAACTAAATGCGAGCTATGCTTGTGGATGAAATCTTGAATCAGAAGAAAAAATGCCTTGTTGGGGGCAGTGAAAAGTAACCAATGGGGGGGTCTGAGGATTGGCTGGTAGTATGTATCATTATTTATTTCCTCAATTGGAAGGTTATATGGAGGTTATATAGGAGAATGTCTTGAGGAAAAACATGGAAGTATTAACAACTCACTCTCAAATATTTCCGAAAAGGCCAATCTATGATATAGTAGGTGTGCATGCATGTGTATGTGTGTGTATGCAAAATGTCATGAAATGTTAAAAGTTGGGGAATATCAGTGAATAAGAAATTCACAGGGAAAATCTCTGCATTTCAGTTGCAACTGGATTCTGTATTTTTTACAGCTTTAAAAATAAAACTTCTGATCTGTGTTCTTTTCTTACTGCCTTTGTTACCACAATTAATCAGAAGAAAATTTGTTTTAATATATTTTTCTTAGATTAATTAGGGCAATTCAGTAACTTCAAAATTATGTCCAGCTACTCTTAATTAGACTAATTGTACCAACAAAGTTAAAATATTTTATAAATTATTAATTAAAATGTGATGATAATTATATAATCTACCAAACTGATAAATTATTGTTTATAGAGCTTGGCTTAGAAATGAAGTAAAAAAAAATCATGATTTTAAATAAGTGAAACAAATTTATTAGAAAAAGTACAAGAAATCCTGATTGTGGTTATAATTGGGTCATGTCCATTCTTGGAAATTGATAAGAGTTGTTTAGTTCCAGCTACTGAACTAATTATGCTGTATGCATCTAATTAATTCACATCTACCAAGGGTTTACTTTGACAAATTAAGACAAATATTTTGGACACCTTGCTTATGAAACACTTAAAAATACTAAATAGAGGATTCTAGTTCTTTGGGAGAAATTTCTTTGTAGTTTTATTATTATATTGACCAGTACTGCAAAGCCCTAGTATTTTATTTTCCTCATGTGTGTTCAGAAGGATAGGCTTTAACATGTTACAATGAGAAATATAAATTTCACCTAATGTTCAAATCAAGATTTTAAGCCAGTCTGGTACTGTAAAAAATTAGGTTAATACCCATTTATAAAAGTAAAGTCATGATTATTAAAATTGCATCTTATGTATTTGTTGATGGTGTTATTTTATTAACAGAAAGAAAAGACTTTCAGAAATCAAAAAGAATTAGAATTGTATAAAAATAAGACCAAAAATCAGTGATAATTATTTTGGATTTTCTGCATCCACATTGTCTTCATGTCCTCAAATTCTGTGAGATGAAGCCAATCAAGCTACTGTTTGAGAGAAATTTTGATTTGAGATATCTGTTTATAGACTGTTCCTTATAAAATTAACATAGTTATATACATAATACTGACATCTGGATGGAGAATACACAACTAAAAATAAATGCTCCATTTATTTCTCATCTATTTGACACACACAGTGAGGCTGGCTGTCTGCTGTGCTTTGTTTTTTAATGGATTATTTTATTGAGTTGCCACAATGATAGAATGAGATATTTATTACAATTTTTGCTAGTTTTAAAAATGAATAAACAGGTTCAGATAGATTATACAATATTCTGAAAGTCACACAGCTAGAAAGTGAAGAAGCCATGATAAACTTTACATAACAACGTATTAGTTTAACAACTCTAATTAATTTTATCACTTTGTTAATGTTTAATAGCCTTTACTAATTGAACGGATAAACATTTTACTGATTAATTTGATTAGTTTATTCAAAATTCTCCACATATCTTTAAAAGTAGAACTAGAGAAATCTTTGAAAATCATCCATTTTCATTGTTGGAAATAATTTTATTAATATTGAACAAGTTCTAAACACCCAAAGTTAAATAATTTTACATCATTTATTCCCTATCATTAATGTTCTGTTTGAGAATGAATAAGGGAATTAATAGCATATGTGAATTATCATAAAATTAACACATATGGATTTTCTGTGAGAATTAATTGACTTCTTCAAATGATACTGATTAATCCATATTTACTGAAATATGTAATTATTTTTCTTTTTTGGAAGTATAGCATATAGGAAGAAACACAGATCATGAGAATACAAATTATGGCTGAGAATTAAAAGCCTCTTCTTAATTCCGTAAATCTAAATGACTACCTATCTCTTTCTCTCCAAAGCTAGTTATCACACTTGAACTTTTAATAGCTTACATTAGTTTTGCCTGTTTTTGAAATATATATAAATGTAATGATACATTTTATAGTCTACTGAGACTGGTTTATTTCACTTATAATGACTTTTAGGAGATTTTTCAATTTTAAACGTCAATCAATGCAATTCAACCCATTAATAACATAAAGGGGAAACATGATCATCTCAACAAATTCAAGAAAGATTTGTTCCTTACTGCTTCAAGCCTCTGGTGGCTGTTAGCATTCTTTGGCTTGTGGCTGCCTGTCTCCAATCTCTGACACTATCTTCCCACATTCTTCTCTTTTGTCTGTCAGAAACTGTGTATTCTCTTGTAAGAACACTTGTCATTGAATTTAGGGCTCAATGTATAATCCAGGATGAACTCTCCTTCTGAAGATCTTTAACTTAATTCATCTGCAAAGACCCCTTTTTCCAAATAATTTAACATTCACAGGTTCCAGGAATTAGATTGTCAACATATCTTTTTTGGGGACACTGTTCAACCCATCGACGAGGTAAAGAAGAAGAGGATAATCTTGTTCAGTTATAGTTTCCTATGGGAAGCTAGAGATTTCAGATTGAATAATTTTTGAAACACGACTGCTCTTTCTGAAAATCCTAACAGCTTGTTTCTTCGGGGTAGAAATTTGATGGAGATTGCTGTGCATTCTCTTCCTTTACGGTGATAAGACCAAGACCATTTCCAAATAGTTGTCAGAAAGTCAGTACTCAGTGTCCCTATTTAGGAAACTTTCAGAAAGAGCCAAGTGCATTGGGTGCACTTGGAAGAAAGCAATAGCCTCAGCTGGATCATCAGCAGATTTTGAAATAATCAATACTTAGTCTTATAGCTCTAACTTTTATCCCTATTTTGAGATTATTCACTGGTTGGAGTCGCCAATCACAGGTTGGCAAAACACAATTTACAGCCCTGCCACTGATTTTTTGTATATACAACATATGAACAAAGGATATTTTCACATTTTTAAATGGTTAAAAATAATCAAAAGAAGAAAATCCAAATATCATGGCCATAAAGAAAGTTTTATTCAAATACTGCCAAATATTCTTTCTTGTATTTTCTATCTGGCTACTTTCAAGTGTTAATGGAAGAGCTAAATAGTGGCAATGGGATATTTTCTAAAAGTTTATTCTATATTTCAGTATAGACAGGGTTTTGCTATGTTGCCCAGGCTTTCAAACTCCTGGGCTCAAGCAGTCCTCCTGCCTGGGCTTCCTGAGTAGCTGGGACTACAGGCATGTGCCACCATGCTCAGCTCAGAGATCTGTACATCTTCAGCTTTGCCACTTGGGCTGCAAAGCCTAAAACATTTAGTATCCGGCCTTTTGTTTGCTAAAAACTGGCTGATTTATATCCTAGATACTGAATTATTAACATTATTCTGTGGCAGAATGTAAAGTTTTAAAATTAGTTTTTATTCATTCATTTTCATTTCATTATAATTAATAAAATAGAATCATCCTTTTTAAAATATCAAGATACTATAGATAGTGAGGTTACAACTTTTGAGTTAATAGAAAAGTTCTGATGCTTTCTTTGAAAAATTCTGGCTATCTTGCGTCAGTTTTTAAAATTGCTGTCACACCTACCATTCAGAATTTAAAAACAAATCACAACACTTTATTTCAACATTTATGCCAGGCATTCATTTCTAAATTTGGAATGCCAATGACTAGGGATATTAATCTCAGGAATTCAAAATTACTTCAATAAAGATTATGAGCGTGTGTGTGTGTGTGTGTGTGTGTGTGTGTGTGTTTCAGTTTCTTTGAGCCTCAATTTCCTTCTGAACATTTTTTGGTTTCTTTCTTTTCGTGGGGAGTGGTTTTCTGACTATACTTTCCCATTTCCAAAGTAATTTTTGCCTATCATTTTTTTAAGTGGCCTGATCATATATACTTACATATTTTTTCTTATGCTCAAGAAAAAATCAAGATAATGTAAAATATAAAGTTTCTTATATTAATACTATATTTAGACATATAAATGACAAATGCTGTGTTTTAACTATAATATCTTAATCTGTAATATTTAATATGCTTTTCTTTCCAAGCTTAATTTTAATAACTGCATACATATAGTTAACAACTATATACATTGCAATTTATATACTGTATACATTTCGAAGACAAACAAGAAAACAAAATATTTTGAAAATTGTTTTTGATACATTTTGTAAGTAGAATTAAGTAGTAAAATCACATTAAAATTGTACATTTTCTGAATAATAATGAGACTACTAGAAAAAGTTAAAGAATAGGTTTTTAATTAATATATACAAACTAAATATATGTATATATATTTTCTCACTACATATAATGCACATAAAAGTATATATATTCTGCATATATAAGCATATATATATTTTTTCCATATATGTACACACACACACATTTTTAAATTTAAAGACTTGTGTAAGTCAGAAAAAGCACGCCAAAGGTGAAAGAAGCGCTGTGGACCTAATAGAATTTAAGATGTGGACTTACTTTTTCAGGTAAGGTATCATATACAATGGAAACAATAATTTAGACATCATCCGGCAAAAAGAAATATTGTTGAGTGCTCCTACTCTAATGTCTTCCATAACACTTTTTATTTTTAGTTCACATGTAAAAAGGAAATGGTAAACCTAATAAGGGTATTTGTTACTGTCTTATTTAAAAAAGCAAAGCATTTGGAAAATAAAAACTGTCCATCAATCGAGAAATGAATAAATAACTGATGACATAGTCATACAATAAAACCAGTAATTAAAGTAGCATTGTATTGGCAATTTTTTGTGGAGGGGAGTAAATGATCAGGTAAAAAATATTTTATGTTTTGTGATCCAAGCGGCAAAATCAAGTATGTTATACAGGTCCTTATTTAAAACAGATAGAACAAAGTTCTACAATTTTTATAAACACAATTTAAAATGGACTAATAATAATAATTATATGCAATTCTGTAAAACTGCTGGGCTGGAGTGGGGAGGAAGCAGAGGGCAGGCAGCAGAGATATGGCCAGCAGAATCTTGAAGCAGAGATGACTCTTTGGGAGATGAGACAAAGCAAAGAGAAGAAAACAGAGAGCAGCTTCAACAAGGACTCCATTTCTTAGGGAATTTTCATTCTAGAATATTTGGAGTTAGTAGGTGTGTAGTAAGGAGAGTCTAGTAAAGAATTAAAACATCTATATTAAGAGGCTGAGTTTAAGGCACATGAAAATATGCCCCGTCCTCTACTCCTACAACTATTCAACTCTGCCATTATAGCATGAAAGTAGCCACAGACAATACATAAATAAATGAGCCGGGTTGGTTTCAATAAAACTTAATTATGGACATTGACATTTGAAATCTTATAATTTTCATGTGTCATAAGACATCATTCTTTTTTTTTAAATTTTTTCATCCATTTAAAAGTGTGAAAATCAGGCTGTACAAAAACTTGTGAAGGTCAGATTAGGTGTGTGGGCTTTAGTTTGCCAACCCCTAAACTATAGCTAAACTAAAGGCACAAACATAGATGTACTCTAAAAACATTATCTTAAAGGAAAAAAATCAAGTTTAGAAACCTCTCCTACTAAACCAATTTCTGTATTTATCAATTTTACTCTTATTTACAAATTTAAAAAACTGTATCATGTCAAAAAGAGAAGTAATCTTACTGCTCCATTATTAAGCCCTCTTTAATGCTGTGTAGGTTAGCTTAAAACTTACTAGAATTAAGTTAACTTTACTAAGTTTTCTAAATAGAAAGGTCTCCGAAAGCTTTATCTTAACCTCTATTCCAAGATTGGTTTACAATTTCTAATAGTTGACATGAAAAATTAATAGGAATTCTTGTTGTGATTAGTATAGGATATTTCACCACTTTTAATTTGTATTTTCTCTCCGTACAATTCTATCTACCATGCCATTCCTCTTAACTGGACACAGAGAGCAAGAGAGCGAGAGTGGACTTTTTCAAATTATCTTGAAATATATGTAAATAAAATAGCAATGACCTTCATATGCTGAGGATGCATTTCTTTTCTAATAGACAATTTAAAATTAATGATAAAAACTTGAAGGTTATTATCAGTGATACCCTCCACTGAATATTTAAAATATACTGTGCATTATACCATCATTTTTCAATGCAGTGTATTCTCCAAAGTTCCTTGAGAAAACTCATTATGTTTTTCAAGATCTTGGAAGATTACTCCTTCTATAACTTAGTCTGGGAATGGTAATTTGTGGCACTCTCTTCCCCCAACAGCATCTTGAAAAGAGGATGCTCATGTGAACAGGGGTTGGGAGAGAAACGTAGCACCATTATGAAGGGCCAGGTTTTCTTTCAATGTTACACCAACCATTATACTTCCAAATCTTAAAGCTTTTGCAATGATTTCAAAACTAGTGGGTAATAAGAGGCTTTCTTTTTTCTGCTATCAACAGGAATATATGATTCTCTACCCTGAATTCACCATTCAGGGAAAGTATCATATTTCTCTTTAGAAGAAGTGGCCTTTTAGGAAAAACCCATCCATGTGCTCACAGCATGACCTGTGGAAGCCTGGACTCCAGTCCTGCTTCCCAACATTTTACTCATGCCTACCATTCTATACTGTCAACGAAAAGAGTCAAACTCTGTAAAATATTTGAAGAGATTTATTTTGAGCCAAATATGACTGACCATGACGCATGACACAGCCCTCAGAAGGTTCTGAGAACATGTGCCCAAGGTGGTGGGGATACAGATTGGTTTTATATATGTTAGGGAGACATGAAACAAAAATCAAATACATTAAAGAAATACATTGGTTTGGTTCAGAAAGGTGGGACAACTGAAAGCGGGGGGCTTCCAGGCTATAGGTAAATTTAAATATGTTCTGGTTGACAATTGGTTGAGCTTATCTGAAGATGCGGGATTAATGGAAGAAATGTTTAGGTTAGGATAAAGGTTTGTGGAGACCAAGTTTTATTGTGCAGAGGAAGCTCTCAGATAGCAGACTTCAGAGAGAAAGCAGGTTGTAAAATGTTTCTTATTGGACCTAAAAGGGTGCCTGGCTCTTAGCTGATTATCTTCTGGATCTGGAAAGGAAGGAAAGAAAACAAAGGTGAAAGGGCATTCTCTATAGAATGTGGATTTTTCCCACAAGAGATTTTGCAGGGCAAATTCAAGGTATGGCAAGGAAATGTATATTGGGGTTAAATATTTTGGTTTTTTTTATTATAATGTCATGCCAGAGTGAGATTGGAAAGTAAATCACGATATATAGGGTCAAATAAAACCCAACTGATGAGAACTTATGGTTTGTAGAGCATGACTCCCTAGATGTAAGGGTCTACCCTTAGATAGGAATTTGAGCAAGATAAAAAAAATCAGAGCTTAGTGCTCAATACCTTATGTTACTCAGAAGCAATTCCATATTAGCCTATGTACAGCTTGGGCTTTAGTCTTTGCATTTGCTCAGATTCTCTTTTTCATCATTGTGCACGACTTAGCATAGCAGTTGGCATATTAAAATCATGCTATAAATATTGAGGAAAGAATGTATGGATGACTCTGCCTAAATTTCCTACTCTCTTCCCAAACTCAGTGATGAGAAAAATATTCAGTTCATGATTACAAACCTTTCTTTTCTCTATAACTAAGGCTTATTTGAAAATTGAAGCCTGTGGAATGATTTGATTATCACGTAATCTTAAGATTGCTACTGGTTTCTGAATCACTTTATAAATAAATCATCTTAAGATTCGGAGAGCCTAAATTATTTTAAAAGCATCAATCAATAAACTCAACAAAATTTTTAAAAGAATTATCTTCTGAAACAAATATTTAGAAAAAATGGTAAAATTTTTGAAAGTTACCATTTCAAGTTTCCTAGTTTTCAATGTTTTAGGAATGCCCCCAGATATCCAAAGTGCTCTTCATAACATTCCAGATATTTCCCATCTCTTATACAAGTGTAGCACCAATCAATGGAAACATTTTAGTTTACTTTTCAAGTTCTTAAGAGAAAGCTAAGACATAATTTCCCATAAAAATTATAGACTAAAGGTGAAAATTTGCCCTGCGGCTAAAAACACTAAGTTCCAGAGGTCTGGAGAAAATTAGTTTTTTTTAAAAAAAAGTTTCTAAAGCCATCAAAAGACAAGATTCTCAAGTAAGGCTTCAGCAAGAAAGGCAACTAAGAGACTGACATAGGAAAAGTTCTATCTCATATTTTGATATTTTAAAAATGATTAAAAAATTTGAATTTAGCCTAGTTTTAAGCCATCATTGTGCAACAAATTGAAGTTAAACTATAAATATATTATTAAAAGTAATAATTGAATTTACCAGTGTCTCTGGATGCCAGGGCAATATAACAAATCATTTAAACTTCCAGACAGTATAAAAATGTACAATAAAATTAGATTTATAACACATTTTAAGTGGTATTAAAACTTCAAATATGTAGAAAAATATAGAAAAGATGTGTAAAATTTTTACACTAAAAATTTGAAAATGTTACTGAAAAATTTATGATTACCTAAAGAAGATATATTTATATTCATGTTTAGGTTAATTCATTTTTAAGATGACACTATTCCCAAATTGATTATTATATTCAGTGCAATACAGATTAAATTCCAGAAGTTTGTTTGCATGTGAAAAATTGTCAAGCTGATTGTAAAAGTTATCTAGAAGGATTAAAAAAAAAACTCATAAAAACAAAGGAAGTCTTTGAAAAGAACATTGGGAAATTTACATTACTAGATTTCAAGACTTAGCATAAAGATACAAGCAATAGGCATAAGGCAAGGTACTTTTGGAGCAAAACAAGAAACAATACAGAAGTAAAGTAAAGAAAAAATCCTAGTATATAGCACAGATAAGTCACTTGCCTTATGTCAAAGGCTTGTGTTTTTAATAATTTTTTCTGGGAAAATTGGAAATTTATGTAGAAAAAATAAAAACAACATTTTAAGAAGAAAAAAACAGAGAATAGTGAATTGAGTAAGCTATGTTCTATAGCAACAATGATAACCAAAAATTACAACTACTCTTGGTGGTATGGCAATAAATGCTGTCTGTTTTTAGAGAATAGAAAGAAATTTCTTGACTCTCTCAAGTGTGATGCCAAAATTATAGAGGACCTTGTGGAAACTATTAAGTGAAATCAGGGCCGAGTGTGGTGGCTCAAGCCTGTAAATCCAGCCCTTTGGGAGGCTGAGTCAGGTGGTTCACATGAGGTCAGGAGTTTGAGACTAGCCTGACCAATATGACAAAACCCCATCTCTGCTAAAAATACAAAAATTATCTGGGCATGGTGGCATGTGCCTGTAGTCCTAACTACTCAGGGAGGCTGAGACAGGAGAATTGCTTGAGCCTGGGAGGTGGAGGTTGCAGTGAGCTGAGATTGTGCCACTGCACTCCAGCCTGGGAGACAGAGCATGACTCCGTCTCAAAAATTAAAAAAAAAAAAAAGAGAAATAAAAAATTTATGTGTGTAAGTGAAAAATATTTGGCTATCAATAAAAATAGTTAATGTTACTGGATCAATACCAAGCAAATGAAATCTTAGCAAATTGTCTAATTTAATTCTCAAAAAGTCTTATGAGATAGGTACCCATATTATAGTTACTAGTCCTCTTTCAGAATAATCCATGATTATCAAAGAATAATTTTCTATGAGATCATACTGCAAATTTTTATTACTTCTCAATCCAGTCAGAGTCCTGTAGTAGACCCATACTCATTCACTTTAGAGGTCAGAGGTATCTCTTCAAAAGCCACTATTACAACCCTGTTTGTCAGGATGTTTTTCCCCAACTTCCCACTTCAGTTTTTTTCTTTTGTAATTCTTCACTTGATTTCCTTATTTTTAGTTCTGAAATTTTGTGCCAGGATTCTCTTTTTCATTCTAGGGCCTTCAATTCAAATATTTGGGGTCCCGTGGCATAGTGTTGAATTTTATCTCTATGTAGACACAATCTCTATAATCAATCACAACCACCATCACCAGGATGTGTCAAAGCCCAAACTCAACCTTAATGCAGATTGTGACAGTCCCCTTTTTTTCCTAGGGACTTGGAAAAGGGATTAGGCATTGTATACTCTGGGAATTGGCCTCCTGTTTTCAAGATATATTAATAAAACAATGTAGTTCTGTTTTCCTGCAAAATGGCACAATAACATTTCAGTTTTGAAAGGCATAATCTGATCATCAAAGCAGAGGAAATATTAAACCTTGAAAATTTCTTTATACAATTTAAAGACAAAATTGTTAAAAACAAACCAAATAGTTCTAAAAATTAACTTTTTAAATTTTATTTTGAGATAAATTTGGATTCATATATAGTTATAGAAATAATACAGATCCTGCAGATCCTTTTCTTATTTTTCCCCAAAGATAACATCTTACAAAACTAAAGTACACTATCACAGACAGGCAATTGGCCAAGTGCAGGGGGCAAAGCCTAAGTTCCTTAGAAAGCCTTCATTGATACTCTCTGCGTCCTTATTACTGCTAGGCAGAGGTAGCAATTCTGGATCCCCAAGATGCCTTCGCTAATAACTCCCAGGCAGGGTAGGGTAGTAGTGCACTATTTCTGCTCCCTATGGGACACACATGGAGAGGGGTACTTCTCATTAACAGTGAGTATTGGTTAAATCCTTAATCTTCAGCTGCCTCTGAAACTAGCCTTCTAACAAGGGTCAGGTGTCTCTTTACTGCAAGGTGGAGGGGAAGTCCAGTTCCCCATGCAATCTCTCCTGGCGTATTGTGTCAAGGTAACCTTCTTATGCAACATAGGGATAAAAAGCTTCACTTCCTGACTGGCCTTCTCTGACATGACCAAGGAAGAGGTTGAGGTTGGAGTGTGGGAGCATCTCTTTAGAGCTGGCCAAGACAGTAGTCAAGGCTCCCCACGTGGAGTTTGATGCAGTGGCTGTGGGTGCAAACATAGGTTTTCTGTGGTATTTGAAGTAGAGCAGTCAGTGCCAAATGTTCTCTGTTCTGCTTCATGAGCATTTTCTTGTTCTTTGTCTAGAGAGCAAATGCTTTTGTTGGATCTTTTATTGTATACATTCATTGGCATGTCCAGATTGTTGGCCTCTGCAGCTCCAAGTCTAGGATGTATGAGACAAAAGATAATCTCAACTAATTCACTACCACGTCTTTCTCTGTGTACTGAGGTTGCTAGACAGTCTGCCTTCTTACTTGGCATTCCAAAGCCATTTTATGTTGGATTTATGTCTAATAATCATGGCTTTTACTTGTACCCAGCAGGAGGAATAGGGCAAAGAACATCTATTCCATCTTCCCTGAATGGAAGTTCCCAATTATTGAGTTTTTCTGTTGTGTATGAAAGATTTTTTAAAACATAAAGACATTTAAATTTAATTAAAATTTAAGATTTGTTTTTCTACTTAAATAATTTGGCATAGAATTCAAATATTATTTTGACATTTTATCAGTGTGCTTCTCTTCTTGACAATTGAAATTAATCTGTAGTTTACGCAGAGTATTGTGTTAAGAAATGCCTTTGTTTCCAAGATGGCAGACTAAAGACTTTTCCAGGGCTTCTCATTAACTTACAACCAAATTAGAGCTGTAGACAATCACACTTTAAATATTTACCAAAGAAAAAGAAAAAACAAGGAAGTCCAAAAGAAAAAAATAAAAAGGAATTTTAGAATCTGAGAGAAAAAAGGTGGGCTGCCCATGTATCCAGAACTGACTGAAAACTGGGTGTGAATCTGCAATATGAATGAGAAAAGTTGAATGAGTGTCACTCTTACATTCACTCCTCACTGGAGAAATGTGCAATCCAAGGCATGGGAGAGTACCTTAACCCTCCCAAGGCATGGCTCTAACTTGGAGAATGGCCAGCAGAGAGTGAAAAGGAACTGCTCCAGGAAGTGTCCCATGCACTCCCCTATAACTAGGTGCTTAAAGTAGAATTCCATTCATAATCAAAGCTCTTGTCAAGGTGTATGGAGTCCTGGGAGCTAGCAGCAGCAGCAGTTTTGGGTGCTAGAGAGACTGCGGTCAGGGGGTGAAAAACTGGGGCTCAAGAAAGGGTGGGATTCCTGCAGCCAGAACTGAGATATGAGTATAGTGTGGGTTCAAGCTGCTGACGCTGGAATCAGGCACTTTCCCCCTATCCTCAGGGACTGGAGCAGGAGAAGAGTTGGCAGAGAGGTGTGGCATTGACCATTTCAGATTAGAGGCAAATTGCACTGACTGACTGAATAACCTTCACTGCCTATCATAATTAGGGTGAGAGAGTGGGCTCCGGTGGACCTGGGTTATGCACAGAAGGCAGTTTTCACTGATTCTGGCCAAGGCATGGTGTTCAGGCAATCTCTTTCTTCTTGCTCTGAGACCTCAGTGCAGAAGCAGTCATCCTTCATCTGGGCAGCTTGCTTAGAGGTCTGAGGACTTCCCTGCCCCCTTTATGAGAACTGGTGCTTGAACTCACCATTGGGAGGCCTGAAAGCAGGCTTCCTCGGTCTTCCTCTGCCCAGCTTCATCTACCTTCAAAGATGGAGAGCAGGACCCAGGCCTGTGGGATTTCGTGGCCCAATCCACCACCAGGGACACCAGAGTGCTTCTCCTGATTAACAGATGTTGGACATTAAACTTATTGCTACCACTACAGCTGGCTCTTACCTGTAAGCACAACCTACTGGCCTAGAATTTTGCCTGCAGTCTATTACAACAATTAATGACACAAAAGCGTACTGCTTGGGAACAAGAAAAGCTTCTAACAACCATGGCTAACCCCATTGGCCACACCACCCTAGTTTCTCAAGATACCATGAGCCTGTTCACCTGCCTCATACATTGATACTATAACCAGCATTACAGAAAGAGATCACACCAATGGTATTTATAGCCAAAGAAATCATGCAGAATCTTTTCCACTGCACACACAGAGCAGAAAAGCCAAATGACTATACCCAACATACATCATATTCACATCTTCAAGAAAAAGTTCCCCACATGAAAAAGTAATTCAAAAGTAAGAAGTGACTGTTACTTTAGATGCACAGAAATCAGTGTGAAGATACAGAAGGCATTAAAAACAAGTTATTATGACATCTTCAAAAGATCACAATCATTATCCAGCAATAGATCCTAATAAAAAAGAAATCTTCAAAATCCCAGATAAATAATTCAAAATATTGATTTTAAAGAAGCTTAGTGAGATGCAAAAGAAATCTGAAAACAAGTACAAAGAAATCAGAAAGTCAATTTAAGATATGAATGAGATATTTATTAAGGAGATAGATAACTTAAAAACAAAAAACAAAACAAGCAGAAATCCTGGAAGTGACAAATTCATTGAAGGAATGACAAAATACATTTGAAAACTTCAGCAATAGACTATACCAAGTAAAAGAAAAAAAATCTCAGAACTTGAAGACAGGTATTTTGAAGCAATATAGTCAGGCAAAATAAAATGAAGAAAAAATAACAAAAAAGAATAAAAAAGGCCTTCAAGATGTATGGGACTACATAAAGCAATCAATCTTATAAATTATAAATATTGCTGAGTGGGAAGAAAACTCAAAAAGTTTAGAAAACCTCTTTAAAGAAATAACTGATGAAAGTATTCCTCTAGTCATGTCTAGCAGCAGATTTAGACATCTAGCTACAGGAGGCCCATTGATCTCCAGAAAAAATGCATTGAAAACAGAGATTCACGACAACATATTGTCATCATACTATTTGAAGTCAAAGTTAAGGAGAGAATTTTAAAATCAAAAAGAGAAAAGCATCTAGTCAACTATAAATATGCCCCATCGAACTAATGTGGACCTCTTAGTAGAAACCTAATATGCAAGAAAAGAATGGGATGAGATTTTCAAAATGCTGAAATAAAAAAAAAAAACCTTTCAACCCAAAATTTTATTTTCAGCTATATTTTATTATTTCATAAGTGAAAGAGAAATAAAGTGTTTCTTAGACAAGTAAACACTGAGGGAATTCATCACCTCGAGACCAAAACCAGGAGAAATGCTTAAAGGATTTCTAAACGTGGAAATGAAAGGTTGATATTTACCAAAATAAAAACACATGCAAGTATAAAACTCTCATCTTAAAAAAATCACACAAATGCAGAAGAAAAAGGAATCAAAAGGCAACAAGACAGAATTCCACCAAATTCCACATACAAAAAGAAAGAGAAAAAAAATAAAGAATTGATAAAACAACTAGAAAGTACTTTTTGTTATGACAGGAATAAAACCTCAAATATCAACATTAACCTTGAATATAAATTGATTAAATCCTCTACTTAAAAGACAGACTAGCAGAATGAATAAAAATAATAACCCAAATAGGAGAAGCTATCCATTTATCAGATAAAGTAGACTGTAAGTAAAAAAAATTAAAAAGAAGAAAGATTATTATATATATAAGACATTATACATATATTAATTGATAAAGAGATCAATTAAATCAGAGAATATAACAATTGTAAATATATAGAAAGGCAACATTGAAGCACCTAGATTCATAATACAGATATTACTGTACCTAAAGAAAGAGATAGCAGTACAATAATAGTAAGAGACTTCAACACCCCACTCACAGCACTAGACAGATGATCAAGACATAAAATCAATAAAGTAACATTGGACTTAAATTGTACTTTAGACCAAATACACCTAACAAATCTTCACAGAATGTTCTGCCCAACAACTGCAAAATATACATTTTCTCATCAGCACATGAAACATTCTTCAAGATAAACAATATGTTAGGCCACAAAACACATGTAAATACACTTTTAAAAAATCAAAATCATATCCAGTATCTTCATAAGCCACCATGTATGAAAGCTAGGAATCAATACCAAGGCAAACTATTTGTACAGTTCTGAAACTTATAAATTATAAATATTGCTGAGCAGGAAGAAAACTCAAAAAGTTTAGAAAACCTCTTTAAAGAAATAACTCATGAAAGTTATCAGTACAGTTCTGAAACCGTACAAATTCATGGAAATTTAATAACGCTCCTTGACAATCTTTGCACCAACAAAGGATTTAAAATAAAAATTTAAAAAACTTTTAAAATGAATAATGTTGAAACACCATTCCAAAACCTTCGAGATACAGGAAAAGTAATGCTAAGAAGTAATTTATAGCATTAAATATCTATATCAAAAAAGTAGAAAGATCATAAATTAACAACTTCACAATTCAAGGAACTAAAAACAAGAACAAACTAAACCCAAAGTTATCAGAAAAAGATTTTAAAAAAAGATCAAGGCAGAATTAAATTTAAGAAATGTAGGAGACCAAAATAAACAATGCAAAGGTTTGATAAAACTATAAATTGACTCTTCAAAAAGACGAAAAAAATTGATTACACACTAGCTAGACTAACCAAGAACAAAAGAAAAAAAATTCAAATAAACAAGATTGGAATTGAAAAAGGAGACATTGAAACTGATGCCACAGAAATATAAAAGATCATCAGAGACTACTATGAACAACTCTATGCTTATACAGTGGGAAGCCTGGAGGAAATTGGTGAATTCCTGGAAACATACAATCTCCCAAGCCTGAACCTGGAAGAAATAGAAAACCTGCACAGGCCAATAATGAATACTGAGATGGAATCAGTAATAATAAATCTCCCAACAACAAAAAAGCCAAGGACCAGATGGATTCACAGATGAATTCCACGTTGTACTAGTTCTTTTAGTACAAAAAAGAAAAAAAAAATAGAAAAACTAATAACTAATACCAGTCCTCCTGAAACTCTTCCAAAAATTCAAGGAAGATGGATACTCCCTAATTAATTATACATGTTTAGTATCACCCCAGGTACCAAAACTAGTCAAGGACACAACAAAAAAGAAAACTACAAGCCAATATCCCTGATGAACATAACAAACTGAATCCAACAGCACATCAAAGAGATAATATACCATAATCAAGTGGGCTTTATACCAGGGATGTGAGGATAGTTCAACATATGCATATTAATAAATGTAATACATCACATAAACAGAATAAAAGATCAAAACCGTATGATTATCTCAATAGATGCAGAGAAAGCATTTGATAAAATTCAGCATCCTTCATAATTAAAACTCACAAATTTGGTGTAAAAGGAAAGTCAAATATTGCAAGCCCACAGCCAACATTATACTGAACAGGGAAAAATTGAAATCTTTCTCTCTAAGAACTAGAACAAGATAAGGATGCCCATGTTCCCAACTGCTACTTAACGTAGTACAGAAAGTCCTACATAAAATTAAAAAAAAAAAAAAAAAAAAAACCTCTTTGGAATGTATTCACATTCCAAGAGTTTCAATTGTAAGTTTTCAGCTAAAAACAATAGATAATCTTCTCGTAAACTTAAAATTTTATAAACTTGGGGTTTATCATATGTTTCTGAAGACTTCTGGATACTTATTTAGCAAAAGCGTAGATAGATAGATAGATAGATAGATATAGATGATAGATAGATAAGAGAGAGAGCAGAATCATTTTTGAATCACAGAAGCAATATCAAGGAGCACACGACTATCCAATATCTTCTAGTTTTATGGAAATAAAAATTTTAGTGTAGGTTGTGCTATGAAACATAAATTTGCCTAGAGTTTTAGGAATAAAAAATTAATAACCATACCAAAAATGTTCTTTAGAATATATTCCCAATTAATTGTGTTTTTTGCAAAATTGTTCATTATAAAAATAAAATATGTAAAGTGCATTCAGGGTTACTGAATATTTCTTGGAAGTCAATTCAATAAACAAACTAATACGATTATAAAAGTAATTTTTAATGAGATAGAGGTATGTATGCATAATCCAATGATAAATTTATGAATCAAATATACATTTCTCAATGAATAGCAAGTAATAGATAGCAAAATGTCTCCAACTACTGTTGTATGCTACATTGTTGTCAAAGTTTTCATAATTGCTGTTGTGTACTTGACCATGTCTCCATTATGTCAGTTAGCTTCTTGTGAAATAGAGCTTTCACTGTTCAGCCTTTTTTTCAGTATTTACCAGTGAATCTGAGCATATAATTACCACTCATTTGATTAAATTCCAATGAAAAATAAACACATTTGGTGTCATTTATTGCATCATCTCTTTTTTCTTTTCTTTACTTTTTTTTTTTTTTTTTTTTTTTTTTTTTTTTTTTTTTTTTTGAGACAGGGTCTCACTCTGTCGCCCAGGCTGCCAGGCTGGAGTGCAGTGGAGTGATCATGGCTCATTGTAATCCCTGTCTCCTAGGCTCAAGCGATCCTCCCACCTCAGCCTCCCATGTAGCTGAGACTTCAGGAGCAAGCCATTATGCTCTTCTATTTGTTGTTTTGTTGTTGGTTTTTTTGCTTTTGTAGAGATGGGGTTTCACCATGTTGCCCAAGCTGGTCTCTAACTCATGAGCTGAAGCCATTCATCCACCTCAGCCTCCCAAAGTGCTAGGGTTACAGAGGTAAGCCACTGCTTTCCACCTACACTATCATTTTTAAAAATATCAATAACAAAAATAAAATAAGCATCTAAGTGGTTTACTTTTGTTTCCACTGAGAAGTTCTGACCTTTGATGGTATCTCATTGGTGAACTACATAATGAACTGTAACTTATCCAAGGGCAACATCATTTTGCTTTGAAGAACATATTTTTTTATTTTTATACATTTCCTAAATGCATTCTGCCTTAATAAATAGATGCATAACAGGCAACATAATCCATATATAATATAGAGTAATTATTTTTTGAAAACGAAAATGAACATAAGACTTATTCAAGATGAGTATGTCAAAGAATTGTATTAGGAAAAATGAAGTTTCTAAAACAATGAATTGGAGAAAGGACATTAAGTTTATTTAAAAATTAATGACAAAGTTTACATTAAAATACTGCATATTTTCATATACAAAGGAGCTTGCAGAAACTTAGATAAAAAATAGGAATCAATATAATTTTAAATATGACCGCTTACCACCTTGGCTAAAGACAACCGGATCAAGAGTAATTCTACAATACAGTTACCTAGTAATATTGGATTTTAATTAAAATTCATAAATTATTATATAGGGAACTTTAGGATCAAGGACCATAGGAATACATAGAATTTGAAAATACTTCATAAACCTGTAATAAAACAGAGAAATAATTATGCTACAATTATGGAAATAAATATTTTTTCTGTAATACTAAAAGTTAGTAGTATGCTACCTACTATTAGCATATCACAAATTTTAGCTATAGTTGGGAATATTTAAAAGTGAATATTTTAAAGTAATGTATGACATTACTGTTGAATCTTCTTTTATAAAACCATTCACTGTTATGTTCATTTCATTACAAATAAATTGTCTATATTTTTGAAGAAAAACAATGCCATAGAAAAACATAGTCCTGAATTTCAATGAAAGGACTTTGTACTGAGTAGCAAATCGTCCTTCCAAAATTCATGTCCATTTGGAACCTCAAAATGAACGTAGCCGGATATAGGGTCTTGGCAGATATAATTAGTTAAAATGAGGTCTGACTGCATTAGCGTATGAGTGGTGTCCTTAGAAGAAGGCCATGTGAAGACACAGAGAAATACACGAGGTGAACACACATAAGCAGAATCAGAATTGGAGTGATGCATCAACAAGCCAGGAGATGACAAGATTTGCCAAAAAAAAAAAAAATTAAAAAAAAAAAAAAACACCAAAAGCTAGAGAGAAGTAATAAAGAAACCTTCCCTAGAGTCTTCAGAGAAAGCATGGACATGCTAATATCTTGATTACAGACTTCTAAATTTCTGTTGTTGTAAACCACACAGTTTATAATAATTTGTTGTAGTAGCCCTCGAAAAATAATATACTCTTTAAATAGTATTAAGAAATTATAAATGGTCTCTTAAATAAATTTTATTAAAATGGTAATTAAATGATATCAGTTTCACAACTTTGAAAAATATAGCAATATAATGGAATGATGGTATTGATTCAACTTAGCAATTCATTATTTAACAACATAACGTGTGATACTGGTTTTGAAAATGATTCACTGAAAAATTTTGGATATCTGTGTGCATTTTAATGGACTAAGGATGCTTTCCTTCTATTTTAAATTTACTGATTTTCTCATAAAATTTTTTTAAATTTTGTCAATTTTTTCTGAATTTGTTGAGATGATAAATCAAACCGTGGAAATTAAACAATATGCTTCTGAATTACCAGTGGTCAATGAAGAAACTAAGAAGAAAATTGAAAAATGTCTTGAAACAAATGATAATACAATACACCAAAACCTATTGGATACAACAAATGCAGTAATCAGAGGGAAGTTTATAGCTATGAGTGCCTACATCATAAAAAAAGAAAAAATTCAAATTAGCAATCTAAAAATGCACTTTAAGGAACTATAAAAGCTAGCTCAAACCAAACCAAAATTAGTAGAATGAAAGAAATAAGATCAGAGCAGAAAGGAATGAAACTGAAATGAGGAAAACAACACAAAAGATCAGTGAAATATTAAGTTGGTTTTTTGAAAAGAAACAAAATTGACAAACCTTTATCCAGACTAACTATGAAAAAAAAAGATCCAAATAAATAAAATTAAAAATGAAAAACAAGACATTATAACTGATATTGCAAAAATTCAAAGAATCATTAGTGGCCACTATGAGCAACGATAAGCCAATGAATTGGAAAATCTAGGAGAAAGAAAAAAATCCCAAGACAAACAAAACCTGCCAAGATTAAATCAGAAAAAAAAAAAAAAATCCCAAACCTGAAAAGACGAATAATAAGTAATGAAATTGAAGCTGTAATTAAAGTCTCCCAGTAAAGAAAAGCCTGGAACACAATGGCTTCACTGCTGAATTCTACCAAACATTTAAAGAACTAATACAAATCTTACTCAAACTATTCTGAAAAATAGAAAAGGGGATACTACCAAACTCATTCTAGGAGACCAGTATTACCCTGATACCAAAACCAGACAAAGACACACTATAAGAAAGAAAACAACAGGTCAATATCTCTGAAGAATATTGATGTAATAATCCTCAAAAAAATACTAGCAAACCAAATTCAACAATACATTATAAAGATTAATCATCATGATCAAGGGAGATTCATCTCTGGGATGCAAGGACGGTTCAACATACACAAATTAATCAACATGATACATCATATCAAAAGAATGAAGAATAAAAACCATATGATCACATGAATTGATGCTGAAAAAGTGTTTGATAAAATTTAATGGCACATTATTATGAAAATCCTTAAAAACTAGGTATAGGAGGAACATACCCTAACATAATAAAAGTCATATTTGAGAGATCCACATCTAGTATATTTATTGGGGGAAAAAAAAGCCTTTTCCCTAAGATTGGGAACAAAACAAGGATGCCCACTGTCAACACTGTTATTCAACGTAGTACTGGAGGTCTTAGCTTTCTCAATAAGACAAGAGAAAGCTACAAAAGGCATCCGAATTGGAAAGGAAGAAGTCAAATTATGCTTGTTTGCTGATTATATGATCTTATAATTCAAAAAACCTAAAGACTTCAGAAGAAAACTATTAACACTGATACACAAATTCAGTAAAGTTGAATTTGGATACAATTCAACATACAAAATAAACATACAAAACATTTCTATATGCCAACAGTGAAGAATATGAAAAGGAAATAAAAAAGTAATCCCACTTACAATAGCCACACATAAAATGAAATACCTAAAAATCCCAAGAAGTGAAAGATCTCCATAATAAAAACTATAAAACACTGATGCAGGAAATCGAAGAAGACACCAAAAAATGGAAGAATTTTTTTTCTATTTTTTTTTTGAGACGGAGTCTCGCTCTGTCACCCAGGCTGGAGTGCAGTGGCACGATCTCAGCTCACTGCAAGCTCCGCCTCCCGGGTTCACGCCATTCTCCTGCCTCAGCCTCTCCGAGTAGCTGGGACTACAGGCACCCGCCACCACGCCCGGCTAATTTTTTATATTTTTAGTAGAGGTGGGGTTTCACCATGGTCTCGATCTCCTGACCTCGTGATCTGCCCGCCTCGGCCTCCCAAAGTGCTGAGATTACAAACGTGAGCCACCGCGCCCAGCCAAAAATGGAAGAATATTCTATGTTCATGGATTGAAAGAATCAATGTTGTTAAAGTGGACCTTTTACAATCTACAGACTCACTTGAACCTGGGAGGCGGAGGATGCACTGACCCAAGATCATGCCACTGCACTCCAGCCTGGGTGACAGAGTAAGACCCTGTATAAAAAAAAAAAAAAAAGCTTCAATGAGATATCATCTCACCACAGTTAAAAAGGCTTGTATCAAGTACACAGGCAATAACAAATGTTGACAAGGATGTAGAGAAAGGAAGCTTGTACACTGTTGGCAGGAATGTAAGTTAGTACAACCACTATGGAGAACAGTTTGGCGGTTCCTCAAAACCCTAAAAATTAAGCTATCATATGATCCAGCAATCCCACTGCTGGGTACATACACAAAAGAAATGAAGTCAGTATATCAAAGAGTTATCTGCACTCCCGTGTTTGGTGCAGCACTGTTTACAGTAGCCAAGATAGGGAGCAACCTAAGTGTCCATCCACAGATGACTGAATAAAGAAAATGTGGTACATATACACAATCGAGTACTATTTAGCCATACAAAATAATGAGACCCAGTCATTTGCAACAACATGGATGGAACTGAAGATCACTATCTTAAGTGAAATAATCCAGGCACAGAAAGACAAATATTGCATAAGTGCACTTATTTGTGGGATCTAAAAATCAAATCAATTGAACTCATGGATATAGAGAGTTGAAGGGTGGTTACCAGAGTCTGGAAGGGTAGTGGGGGGCTAAGGGGTAGGTGGGGATCGTTAATGGGCACAAAAACACCAGAATGCAAATAAGACCTACCATTTAATAGCACAATAGGGTGACTATAGGCAATAATAAATTGTATACTTTAAAATAACTTGAAGACTGTAATTGGATTATTTGTAACTCGAAGAATAAATGCTTAAGGGAATGGATACCCCATTCTCCATGATGTGCTAATTTCGCATTGCATGCCTGTATCAAAGCATTTCATATATTCCATAAATACATACACCTTCCATGTACCTTCAAAAATTTAAAAAACTAGAAAAAATAAGACCAATGAGTATTTGTCAAGTGTTGATATATATTTACCTTATTTAAGGAAGCTTTACTAGATATATTGATCTGAATGAAGAGACAGTTTTACTTCTCAATTGATATACCGTATGTTCCTTCTACCACAAAACCAATATAGCATACCAGGGTGCTTGGGGCTCACAGGCCTGGGATGTTAAACCACATTCTTACGTGGGTATCTGAAACCCAGATTCTGCAACTGTGAAGTGATCTACCAGAATCTTGGATATGCAGACTATGTTATATAGAACTGTCTTAAAGACAAACTATGTCAACAGGATGTTGAACAAACACTTGAATTAGGATCCTATGACAATTGCTATGGAGGGAATGTTATCTCTGTGAAGAAGCGAAAGAAACTGAACTATATAAACCCCAAATGGCCAATACTGAGTTGTCAGAATTTTTGAGGAAACAATAATTTGAAAAGTGTTTCAAAATATATTTAATTGGTAGGTGTCATGTTTTTCTAAGCAGTAGTTAGAAAATTCCAACCAGCAATTAGTTTTGGAATGATCTTCTATTATTTCTGAATTTTCTCTTTCTTCTATGAATTACATGAAGCTTGAGATAAATAAATGCCTTCTATCATTCTTTATTCTATAGGAAAAATGTAACTCTAAATAATTTCAAACTATAATATGTTACCAATTCATATTTAACTTATGCTTGAAAAATGTATTTTTCTCAACTTCATTCAATTTAATACAGCAGTAATTTAGAGGAAAAAGGACAGACTGAAAAACAGAGTCAAAAAACCACTGACATTTACATAATTATGCTAACAACAACAACAACAACAAAAGCTTAGTTCTGTAAACCTGTATCAGAAAGAGTAGTAAAACATGTTCATTTCTAAATCTTTTTTTTTCTGAAAGCTGGGAGGATGCACTTGCATTGAACAGGAAGATAAATAATTTTCTGCTAGGGAAGGTCAGGTAGACCATTGCTAACGGTTGTATTTGAGATACGCCTCTTCCTTAGAATCAGAAGTACTTATGCAACACTTCCCATGTGCCAGGAACTCCAAGGAGTGACGAAGATAAGAAAAATATTTTTCTTTAATATTTCTATTTTTATGGCCTCATCAATTACAAGTTGAATTGTAAAAAAATCCTATTTTGAAGGTCAACAATAATCTAATCTGAGCAATTCCACATGGTTCATAGATATATATTTATTATTCAAACGTATGAATGTACACGTACATATGCAGAACTCCAATGAGGCATTAGTTATTTCCCAATTAGTTCTTGGACAACAAAGTGTAATTTCAGGATCAAAATTCTGTAGTAAAAATTGTAACTCCTTTTTTTTTATTATACTTAAGTTCTGGTGTACATGTGCAGAACGTGCAGGTTTTTTACATAGGTATATACGTACCATGGTGGTTTGCTGTACCCATCAACCAGTCACCTACATTAGGTATTTCTCCTAATGCTGTCCCTCCTCTACCCCCATCCCCACCAACAGGCCCCAGTGTGTGACTGGTGTTCCCCTCCCTGTGTCCACGTGTTCTCATTGTTTAACTCCCACTTACAAATGAGAACATGCGGTGTTTGCTTTTCTGTTCTTGTGGCTCTATACCTCTGAATAACATACCATTTTTGGCTCATTTCAGGTTAGAGTGTGCTGAGAATTAGGGGGGATTGAGAAGGTACATTCATCAGATGTATTAGGTTGATGCCACAGTAAAGTGTTGCCATTACTTTAGCACCAACCTGATATCATCACCTGAGGGTCTTTCAACAGTGGCCAGATAAGAATTCTAGCCAAGCAAAGAGACACTGGACAGCCTGTGGACATCTGTGATATTTGATTCTTGCAAAATTACACTTTCTGAATGTCTTTTAGTTTATGTAAATTGCTTTCTCAACGTCTTATCTTGATAAACTAGAGTCCCTGTCCTCCACAGCTTTCAGCTTTCATTGCATCCTTCATCATGTTAGAATTCCTGTCTTCATTTGCCACAGACATACTACTGACTACTCTCTCTTCATAGAAACAATCTTTATCCTAGAAACTTATAGGAATTAGGCAAACA
Organism: Hylobates moloch; assembly: GCF_009828535.3. Classification (NCBI taxonomy): domain Eukaryota; kingdom Metazoa; phylum Chordata; class Mammalia; order Primates; family Hylobatidae; genus Hylobates; species Hylobates moloch. The sequence goes on along the minus strand of NW_026652292.1, from coordinate 27,197,230 downwards.
TACTTCATTCATTGGTGGTGACAGCCACACATTTTTTTACCTAGAAGGCAGGGCGGAGAGGTGATAGAAGAAGGAAAATTTAACTTTCATGTAAACTGATGTAAAAACATCAGTTTTTGATGTATTAAAAATTGTAGGTCTATAATTTATATACCACTTTCTATTCGTAATGTCTAAAGTATACACCTTCTTTCTTAACTCAGAGCCAGTTGTTTCAGTAGCAGGCCCTGGGATTTGACTATTCCCTTTCCTAAGTCATACTTTCTTCAGTATTGATTTCCTGAAAGCAATATTACCTACATCAACCTTTCAATATATAAAGAAGATCCTACTGTTACAACAGTATAACATATGGGTCTATGGATATAAATACTAAAAAAAACTTTAGATCTTCATGTTCTACCTCCTTTTTGTATCCCATGGAATATTAGCCATCTACTCTCTGTGAAGTAGGGTCATTTAGAATCTTTGGGTCTACTTTATAATTTCTATAAAACCATAAAACTGCCAGTCAAACTATCAGCCATTTATTTATGGATCAATACAGTTGTGTAGTGCAATAATTTTAAAGTTGCTGGCAAATGAGGAAATGGTGATTAGCCTAGTATTGATTGACTCGTGTCACAAGCTGTCATGGAAGAAAAGTGTGCTAAAATTATGTGAAAATAGAAGGGTCCCAAGGAAAGGAAATCATAATCTTATATTTTTCTGAACTATTTCCCAATAACATTCTGAAAACTAATAAATGTCCTGGCTACAAGGACAAACTTACTGAGGTAAAGGCAGGATGGTGGTGAGAGCGTGGATAAGCATTTTTAAAACACTGTGAACTGCAAGTAGGGTGATATACATGAGCATGTAAGGAAGAAATGGGAAATATATAGAACGAAATATAATAGTTCTTAAACTCCACTTAACTAATGATTAAAAATGACAAGTATAAACAGAAAGTTTCCTATTTATTTCCATCAAGCCACAGGAATTATTTAAAAAATGGTTTATTTAAGCTGAGGAAGTATTGACATTAGTAGCTGGTCATTGAGTTTCCATGATGTAATCTGGCCTCAAGGAGATGCTGCAGGAAGGACTTGATAGATTTATCATCCATCTTGGTTAGTTTCATAGCTCCAGAAAATCTCAGTATTACTTCCTTGGTAATGCTTAACCCTCTTTTTCCTTCTAGACTGTCTAGATATATTATAAAGGAAACAGACACAGAATCACCACATTATTTCCCCCGGAATCGTCTCATTACTGATCCCTCCTATTCTTTTCCTGTATTATTCCATTCTTGTGTCACTCTAAAGAAATACATGAGGCTGGGGAATTTATAAAGAAAAGTAGTTTATTTTGGCTGACAGTACTATAGGCTTCATGGATACATGGTGGTGGGATCTGCTTCTAGTGAGGGACTCAGGAAGTTTCCAATCATGGTGGGAGGTGCAGGAAGAGCAGGCATATCACATAATGAGCACAGGAACAAGAGAGAAAGAAGTGGGGTGGTGTTAACAGTCTTTTAAACAACCAGGTCTAGCATGAACTCAAAGTGATGACTCACCTATTACCACGAGAATGGCAGCAAGCTATTATTGAGGGATCTGGCCCAGTGACACAAACACCTCCCACCAGGTCCCACCTCCAACAATGGGGATTAAATTTCATTATGAACTTTGGAGCGGACAATAATCCCAACCATATCAGTCTAGGTAAGTCATAAAGTTGGGTGTCCAGTTCCCCAGAATCACCTCATTACTGATCCCTCCTATTCTGAGTGGACCTGCATGAAGATAAAACACTAAGGACTTATAAAAAAATCATGCTACCTGTAATTAAAAACAGAAAAAAAATTGGCTCTCACTAATGATCCATGCTCATTAGTAAGTATTGCTTTTCCATATAGAGATGGCTAATTTTGTTTTTCCACCTTTATAATGATTCACTTATACCAATACAACTTCTAACTCTTAATTAAAGGTAAAATTTCCCTATGGCTCAGTCAAGGTGGTGGATCTTAAAGGTCCTGGAAGACAATTTTCTGGATTTGATCTCTGCAGCAGTAATGTGCAGAGCAGAGATGTCACATTTCTAGCATACAAACAGTGATTTCACTAATTATTTAAATCTAACCTCCAGTTGGCATACACGAGTATGCGCTGGAGATTCTCCTCTGACTTATTACTTCCAAACTATGCTCTCTTATGCCAGATAAAATTTGAAATGTCTCCATCCATTCAAATTCAAATAAAATTTATTACTTTTTTCCATGATAAATATATTTTTATCACATTAGTATTTAAATGTGGATTTGGTCTCTTAGCAAGATGAGATGTGTGATAAAATAGAGGAGAGAAAAGCAAGTTCTAGAAAGGATTTTTAGTTCCCCGAAGGAAACAATTTCAAGCTCATAGCTGGAAGCAGAGAAAAGAAGTGCAAATGGACTATGAGTACTTCCGAACTGCTGAAATGTCTAAGTGGAAATTTTAAGAACATTTTTAATAGTTATATACTGGAAACTATTTTGAAGCTTTCAATATTCTGATAAAAATCTGTCACTTTTACCCATTTTTCAGCCCATTTTTGTTTAATGCTCATTTGACAAATTCAAAAAGATTATATTCATTATATGCTAATTTTAACTGTTTCTTATAAATATGTTTAGTTAAACTTGCATTTATTGCATGCAGGGTGTAATATTGTTGCTCTTCCTTGAGTTTAAGGATGTAACTGTAGATAGAGGCATCAAAAATAAATATTCTGACCACTTGCTGCTATACGGAAAACACAGGAGTTTTCAGAAAAGATATACAATTTTATTCTCAGTGAATGTGAGTGGTGTTTGTGTGTGTATACATTCATTGTTTCAAAGTAACTCCATTCATTCATTAGCACATATACATCAATGGCATGGTATTAAGTTCCTACATATCTGCCTAATCCTATAATTTTTGGGAACCCATATAACCTCTATTAATAATGTCACAGACTAACATCAGGAGATATAATAGTGCGTGTATTTATGTTGTTTGTTTTAGTGGATACATTTTGTTCTCTGACCCAGCACTCACCTGCCTGATTTGCCTAATTTCTCCCACATTTTTCCCATATTCTGACAACTGCTCTCTTTCAAGCTGTAATCATATGAGTCCTGGACATCTTCTCTCTCTTACATAATCCTGATACAGGCTATGACAGATTAGATAATTGTTTTCTTGATATTTTGCCATATAGGAGACAAAAGTTTTAAAATATAAACTATTGAACTTGGAAACCTTATCACTCCATGAAGAGAAAGCTTCTCTGTTGGCTCAGAGAATTACATCTGTGTGCTGAGCTCATGATACTATCTAAGGCCCAATGTTTAGTTAATGTTGAGGCCCAGCAGCAACACCACCCTCCCTGCAGTTGAGTTTTTGACTCCTCTGCCAATTCTATAATGCAGTATTGTTTCTTAGGGCACAAATTGGTCTGAGTTGGATTTTAATCACTTACAAACCAACATGCTTTTCAGATGCTACATGCTGAATAAAATGTGTTCACCCCACGAGGACCAGTATTCTGTCTGCAGCAAAGAATGAGCATTTTTTTTTGTCTTTGCACCTTATAAGAACAACAAAACTTATTTAGAAAAATCAAGCTACTCTAGAGAATTACTCAAATACTGTTTAATTTTAGTTAATATAAACTGAAAGAAAAAAGCAACAAAAATATGACTTCAGCAACACCATTTTCTCCTGTACTTCTTTTTATCACACTTTCTCAATTTTCTTGCTCATTTTCTCTTTTCTCATTTTCTCCTGGACTTCTTTCACATCACACTTTCTCAATTTCCTTGCTGCCTCCTCTTTTCCTACTTCTCCCTTAAAAATGGTTTTCTCAATGTCCTAATTTTTCTTCTCTTCCATACACCAGCAGAGAATCTTGCTATCCAAAGCATGGTCTGTGGATTAGCACAGGCCTCATTTGTGAAGTTGTCAGAAATATGAATTTCACGCTTCACTCAATCCTGCTGAATCTGAATCTGCTATTTAACAGGTGCTGTCCAAGAAAGCATGGCTGCTCTTCAGAAGGCCTGCTCTTTAGAATTTCAGTGACCAAATGTGTGTTCTGACCTCCAAATGTATGTCTGGATACCAGATCTCACTACTAGGCTCCTCTGGATTGTCCACTTAGAGAAATCCACAGTCCGACTATTCTTTTCCCAAATATGCTCCTCCTCTTTTGGGCAACCAACAAAAGATAGGCCATCTTCAGAACCTTTTACTGTAGAGCTTTTATTTAACCACATACTCCTGAGTTAAATGGTTGCTTTGGGGCAAGTCCGGGCTAATAATCAGCTGGTGGGCACTACTGACCCATTGTTCCACTGCCCTCTCCTTGGAGTTCTCAGTGCTATCAAACTCTCATTATATATTTTGAATATTATCCATCAAGTGTCTCTCTCTCTTTTTTGGTTTGTTTGTTTATTTTTTGAGATGGAGTCTCGTTCTGTCACCAGGCTGGAGAGCAGTGGCACCATCTCGGCTCACTGCAACCTCTGCCTCCTGGGTTCAAGCGATCCTCCTGCCTCAGCCTCGTGAGTAGTTGGGACTACAGGCGTGTGCCACCATGCCCAGCTATTTTTTGTATTTTTAGTAGAGATGAGATTTCATCATGTTGGCCAGGATGGTCTCGATTTCTTGACCTCATGATCTGCCTGCCTCAGCCTCCCAAAGTGCTGGGATTACAGGCGTGATTCACCGCTCCCGGCCCAAGTCACTTTTGATGAGTAACCCTTCTAACTTTTTCTCCTCCACAGTAAGTTTAAAAATGTGCAAACATTTCAATAAATATCTTAAGTATTAATCATTATATTTGTTAATAACACATTACAAATACAAATGGCTAATAGATATTTGTAAAAATCTGTCAGAGTAAAATGTTGGTAAAATAGAAAAACAGGGTTAACTCTGTTAAGAAGGTGTGCCCTCTTTCCTAAAAGATAACATTTAAAATAGAACCTGTCCCTGCCTCCACTGAGGTAATCAAGTAGTAAGACAGAACTAGCCACCATCTCAGTCCTGTATTGCTTATTCATAATATTTAAGAAGCCCATTTTTATTTCTTAACATACGTATTTATTTGCCTTTTGTTTTATTTTGATTCTATGCTGCCACAATTCATCCTAGCAAGTGTTCATGAAAGCTGTCTGTGAAGAGAAACAATTTAAGCTAAGACCTAAACATCAAGAAGGAACCACCCTTATAAAGAACTATGCTGTTTTTCTTTTACACATCAAGTATTTACTATATGGAACAGGGAAAATTGGGAGACGGAATTACAGAGGGAAGTAAAGACAAAGTAGGTCAAGGTTAGAAATTTGGATTTTATTCTTCCTCAGCCAGGTGGCTTATGAACAACCAAAATTTATTTCTCACAGTTTTAGTGGCTAGGAAGTCCAATATCGAGGTACTGGCAGATTCAATATCTATTGAAGGCCTGTCTTCTCATAGGTGACCCCTTCTTACTGTGTTCCTAGATGGTGGCAAAGCTAATGAGCTCCCTTGGATCTTGTATTTTTTTGTTTGTTTGAGATGGGGTCTTGCTGTGACTTCCAGACTGGAGTTCAGTGGTGTGATCTTGGCTCACTGCAACCTCTGCTTCCCAGGTTCAAGCCATTCTCCCGTCTCGGCTTCATGAGTAGCTGTGACTACAGGGGCACACATCCACGCCCAGCTAATGTTTGTATTTTTAGTAGAGACGAGGTTTCACCATATTGGTCAGGCTGGTCTCGAACTCCTGACCTCAAGTGATCTGCCCTCAGCCTCCCAAAGTGCTGGGATTACAGGCGTGAACCATTGCGCCTGACCCCCTTGGGTCTTTTTTTTTTTTTTAAATAAGGACTCTAATCCCATTCATAACAGCTCCACTCTCTTGAGATAATCACTTCCCCAAAGCTGCACCTCTTTTTACTATCACACTGGGGACTAGGTTTCAACACATGGATTTTAGGAAGTACAAACATTCAGACCATAGTACCAGGACACCATTTATGATGGACATTGTTAGACTTTAAGCAGACGAACAGCATGACATGATACCTGCTTATTAAAACTCATCCAAATTTCTATGTGGAGATTGATTGAGGTGAATGATTAAGAATGAAAGCTGGAAAATATATTAGGAAATAATTGCAACAGTTCAAATAGAGTGTGAAAGTAGAATGAAGTAAAAATGATTGCTGACACATTTGGATTTAGAATTTATAGCTTTGTGGATAGACTGGACATACATCACGTTTTCGAGAGGGGTGGTGTGTTTATCGCTACAGAAGCTTCTTTATATTTATGCTTTAAGTTGCTGAAAGTTCTCAAGCTCCTTTTGTATTAGAGGCCTTATTTCTCAGCTATGTAGACTTCATGCATTATGTTCTTTTTATTTTATTCATTTCTTTAATTGTAATTGCATAAATCTTCACAATGTTCGTCACCTTCCACAATTGCTCAACAAATACATTACATTTAACATTAAATTAATGAAAGAATAGATGAAGTTTAATGTGATTTGCATTTTATAAATATAAATTGAATATCTTTATAGAAAGAGCATTTGATGATCCCGAAATCAGAGCTTACATTTAGGTTGCTTACAGAACCATTTATAAAGTTGGAAAAAGCAAATCATGGAAAGTAAGTGCTTTAGCGCAACAAGAATGTGAACATGTTCTACTGGTATTCTCTGTAAATGCCTGCGAATCCTCTCTCTGCTTAAGCTGACAGAGCTGATACAGTCCTCCTTATTTTTTTGTTTTTATTTTATTTTATTTTATTTTTTTGAGATGGAGTCTTGCTGTGTCGCCAGGCTGGAGTGCAGTGGTGCGATCTTGGCTCACTGCAACTTCTGCCTCCTGGGTTCAAGCCATTCCCCTGCCTCAGCCTCAGGAGTAGCTGGGACTACAGGCGCCCACCACCACACCTGGCTAATTTCTTTTTGTATTTTTTTTTAGTAGAGACGGGGTTTCACCATGTTGGCCAGGATGGTCTCGATTTCCTGACCTCGTGATCCACCTGCCTCGGCCTCCCAAAGTGCCAGGGTTACAGGCCTGAGCCACTGCGCCCGGCCGATGTAGTCCTCCTTATTATCAGATAGATACCTCCATTGAAAAAATAGGGCTTGAGCCACTAGCCTGTAGATAAAAAAGAAAACCAGAGCCAAAGAAGAAACTAGACCCGAGAGGCCAGTAGGAAAAAGAGAAGTCCTAAAGGTGAGGACTCACCAACCATCTTGTGACATGAAACCAGGTGAGACTGGGAAAAATTAGATTCAAATGATATCTTCAAATGTCACTATAAGTGAACATTAGGCTTGAAGGGAAATGTATATAATTGGCTTTTCTAAAATTAACAAACACCTGGAAGCAGGAGGACAAAATGCAGGTGATCATAAAGAATTTTAAAAACAATCAAAGCTTATTATTTTATGTTCAGTCCATTAATAGTTTAATAAACACTATGACAATTGATATGACATTAGTCAATTAAAACTATATTATGGGCCGGGCGCGGTGGCTCACGCCTGTAATCCCAGCACTTTGGGAGGCCCAGGAGGGTGGATCACGAGGTCAGGAGATCGAGACCACCCTGCCTAACACGGTGAAACCCCGTCACTACTAAAAATACAAAAAAATCAGCTGGGCGTGATGGCGGGCACCTGTAGTCCCAGCTACTCCGGAGGCTGAAGCAGGAAAATGGCATGAACCCGGGAGGTGGGGCTTGCAGTGAGCCGAGATGGCACCACTGCACTCCAGCCTGGGTGACAGAGCAAAACTGTCTCGGAAAAAAACAAAACAAAACAAAAAAACCCGCTACATTATGACATTATTAATAAGTAATGTAAAATTATAGTATAAAAGTATGCACTAATTGTGCACAAGACTCTGTCTTCCCTTCTATGTATTTATTCTATATCCCATGGGTCTCTGAATTTTTTGTGGTCTTCGAAGGGTAGAACTGCATGAAAAGGAAGATTATTTTCTATCAGGGAAGATTCAGAGCAGGGAGCAACTACAATGAGAGACACTGCAGTTTTTCAAGAGGGCAAGCTGACTTTTCTACAAAGAGTATCATTAGAGCATAACGTAGTGTGTAGCAGTGTGGCTCTTTACTTAGGCCAACAAAGCCAACCTGGACCAAAGCCAACCTCTGCCATTTACTAGGAGTGTGTCATTGGAAAATTGTATTAAATTACATGACCACAATTTTCTCATTTGTAAAATAAGTATAGTAATAAAACTTAATTAGTAGTAATATTGTAAAGAGATACTAACTATACAGTATAAGCACAGTAAATACTAACTTCTATTATTATTATATCATCTCTTATTGAATACACTTCTTTTTATTTTATTTTATTTTATTATTATTATACTTTTTTAGGGTATATGTGCATAATGTGCAGGTTTGTTACATATGTATACATGTGCCATGTTGGTGTACTGCACCCATTAACTCATCATTTAGCATTAGGTATATCTCCTAATGCTATCTCTCCCCCCTCCCCCCACCCCACAACAGTCCCCGGAGTGTGATGTTCCCCTTCCTGTGTCCATGTGTTCTCATTATTCAATTCCCACCTATGAGTGAGAACATGCGGTGTTTGGTTTTTTGTCCTTGTGATAGTTTGCTGAGAATGATGATTTCCAGTTTCATCCATGTCCCTACAAAGGACATGAACTCATCATTTTTTATGGCTGCATAGTATTCCATGGTGTATATGTGCCACATTTTCTTAATCCAGTCTATCGTTGTAGGACATTTGGGTTGGTTCCAAGTCTTTGCTATTGTGAATAGTGCCACAATAAACATACGTGTGCATGTGTCTTTATAGCAGCATGATTTATAGTCCTTTGGGTATATATCCAGTAATGGGATGGCTGGGTCAAATGGTATTTCTGGTTCTAGATCCCTGAGGAATCGCCACACTGACTTCCACAATGGTTGAACTAGTTTACAGTCCCACCAACAGTGTCAAAGTGTTCCTATTTCTCCACATCCTCTCCAGCACCTGTTGTTTCCTGACTTTTTGATGATGGCCATTCTAACTGGTGTGAGATGGTATCTCATTGTGGTTTTGATTTGCATTTCTCTGATGGCCAGTGATGACGAGCATTTTTTCATGTGTTTTTTGGCTGCATAAATGTCTTCTTTTGAGAAGTGTCTGTTTATGTCCTTCGCCCACTTTTTGATGGGGTTGTTTGTATTTTTCTTGTAAATTTGTTGGAGTTCATTGTAGATTCTGGATATTAGCCCTTTGTCAGATGAGTAGGTTGTGAAAATTTTCTCCCATTTTGTAGGTTGCTTGTTCACTCATGATGGTAGTATCTTTTGCTGTGCAGAAGCTCTTTAGTTTAATTAGATCCCATTTGTCAATTTTGGCTTTTGTTGCCATTGCTTTTGGTGTTTTAGACATGGAGTCCTTGTCCATGCCTATGTCCTGAGTGGTATTGCCTAGGTTTTATTCTAGGGTTTTTAGGGTTTTAGGTCTAACATGTAAGTCTTTAATCCATCTTGAATTAATTTTAGTATGAGGTGTAAGGAAGGGATCCAGTTTCAGCTTTCTACATATGGCTAGCCAGTTCCATTAGGAGAGTGAATATAAGTGATAACATAAAACTCCAAGTGACCCAGACCTAAAAGAACTGCATATATTTTGTAATGAGGGAATTAGTGGAGATCAGAATTAATTCTTTATTTGCAACTTCTTCCTAAATATAACAAGAAATACAAAAAAGCAAAAGGAGTACTACAATTTCGTCTGTACTACAAACAAAATAACAACAAAAACAAGAGTGCAAAGCATAGCTTAAAAGTGTATAAAACATGCTGTGTAGACCAGACAATAAAAGGAATAAAACCAAGAAAAGATTTTTATAAGAGTAAAATACCACACACACTTTTTGGAGCGATAAGCACATGACCAAAGATAAATTCAATTTTTTAAAAAAATGTACAGTTTAAAAGAAGACAAAATTAGTTATAACGGGTTGCTCAATTGACCAATCCAAATCACACTGCAGTTTCTTCATTCTCTTTAAGTGTGTACATGTGTGTACATGTAGAAACTGAATATAATTTAATGCATAAGAGAAAATATAAAATGCATTTTTTATAAGTAAAATATAGGAATAAAGAAAAGTATAGTGGTTCCATTATATATCACCAGCTTTTCATTTTCACAGCACTAGTAATACTCTAATGAAATGACTAAATTATATTTTAAAGAAGATAATTAGAATAAGAGTATTATATTTAATAATTAATTTTCTTCAATAGACAAAATGTTTCATCCACAGAAACTATCATTAGCCACAAATAATGGAATATTTTTGTAATTTCTACTGCTGAATGACTTTATTAATTTAGCATTTTATAGATTCCATTATTGGAGCCAGGTATAAAGAACAGTCTCTGAGATATTTATTGTATTTTGAGGAAATAAAAGTTACTTTTTAAACACTCTTCAAGTAAGTTGTGGAATTTTGTTGTAATTTTAGCTGCTGTATTCCCAGATCTTGCTCAGCTGTCACAAAACTGAGGTTAAATGAATCCCAAATCACTGGGCACCTGCAGGCCCATGGCATAGAAAGGATTGTGAGATATATCTAATTAATCATATGAGTCTAATTCTGCTCTAGGTGTTACATGGCAGGTGTGTGTCATCAGAGTAAAATCATTCAGTGGACAAGATGGATATTAAAATTAATATGTATTTTGTTAGTGTTTTTCTTTGGAATTGAATGCCATATTGCAATTTACTGAATGCATACTTGAATTCTTATCAACTAGTAACATTTCTTAGACTTAAATTGAATTACTTTTTACTTTTTCTTCAAATATGATAAAGAAAACAATGATCGTTCCAAATTGCTAAGCCCTGGGACCCTCTGTTTTCTAAAATTGTATGGATTTCCAAAATGAGCAATAGTGAAGTAGCTCCATTTTTAAAATAATTCTGCAGATCAATATACATCAGGGAAATGCTAATTGTTTTCACATGATAATAGTAATTTCTTAGTCCATTTGCACTGCTATTGCAAAATATTTTAGACTGGGTAATTTATAAAGAACAGAAATTTATTGCTCAGGGTTCTGGTGGCTGGGGTGTTAAATTCAGGGGGCCAGCAGGTCCAGTGTCTGCTGAGGCCCCACTCTCTGCTTCAAAGATGGTGCCTTTTCTCTATGCCTTCACATGGTAGAAGGGGTAAAGAAGCTCCCTCAGGCCTCTTTTATAAGAGCACCAATCTCATTCATGAGGGCAGAGCCCTCATAGTCTAATCACCTGCCCAAGTACCCATCTCTTAATACTATTACATTGGAGATTAAGTTCCAACATCTAAATTTTGGGAAGACACAAACATTCAGATCATAGGAAGTAAAAACATATATGAGGTCTGTTTTAAAATTTAAAAGAACTTTTACATGAAGTTTCTCATCTGTTCCTCAAAAAGTACTGCCAGACAGAGCACACAATGTAATTTTTATCATTTATAGAGAAAGAAACTGGCACTTATATTATTTACGAGATATGCCAGGGAATATGGTTAGCCACTGGTTGAGCCAGAACTCAAGCCTGCATCTTCTTTTCAGACTGTAGCCCAAGGCAGAGCATTTTAAAATATAACAGCTTGGACCCTGAAGTCACAGAGTTCTGTATTTAAATCCTAGACTCTAGAGCATACATCATTACATCTTCTAATCTCCATTTTCTTGTCTGTAATAAGGAATTTATAACAACAAAATTTTTACACTTAGGGTGGGGTTTGCATGATATAAAGTAACAGTAGCAGTTCCTTGCTAATACTTAATTGTGTGTATCATTTGTTTATATGTTTTAACTTCAACATCCTCCCCACACTACACTGATCTTCTCTGATGATTTTATTAAAATTTCATCAAAGCAAGAATTTGCTAGATGAATATCCATGAAATGAGAAGGAAAGCCCAAATTTGCATACTAAGTACTGATTTAGTTTTCTAGAATATGTAGTAGCGCAAAAAGCAAAAGAATTGCTGGAAGACCTAGAGTTTAGCCTCCTTTCTGGTTACAGCTTATGCTGGTTAATTTTATGTATCAACTTGGTTAAGCCACGGGACTCAGTCTTTGTTCAAATGCCAGTCTAGATGTTTCTGTGAAGGTATTTTTGAGATATGATTAACATTTTAATCAGTAGAATTTGAGTAAAATAGATTACCCTCTATAATGTGGGTAGACCTCATCCAATCAATTGAGGGACTTAAGAGAAAAGACTGAGGTTCCCCAGGGAAAAAGGAATTCTGCCTCCGGATTGCCTTCAGACATGAGACTGCAACATTAACTCTTCCCTGGGTCTACAGCCTGCCGGCCTGCCCTGCAGATTGCAAGCTTTCCATCCCCCATAATAGCATAAACCAATTACTTAAAATAAATCTCTCTTCCTCCTTACACACACACACATACACACACACACACACACACGCACACCCCTCCTATTGGTTCTATTTCTCTAAAGAAACTCGAGTAATTTTACTGCCATTTTTTTTAGAGTTTCAAGTCAAATCGAATAGTACATTTGGAGAGGGATACCTAAAAATACACATATAATCCACTTCTATACTAGACTTCCTTTCCTAAAAAAAATTACATTATTCCCCATTATGGCAATTTTTCAAAATCTCCTCCATTCTCTTTAATTTCAGCTGATGAATTTATTTCCAACTCCAAGGGGAAAAACACAAAGAAACAAACAAACAAATACAGAAGCATTCAGGAAAGAAATTCCACAAGTTCCCCACACCATATTGAAGCAAATCATGTACATCTTTACCTACATCTGTCTTCCCTCCTGTAACCAAGCATGTACGCCCCAGTCCTGTATTTCTATCCAGTCCTCTACTTTTGACAACTTGGAACTCTAAACTACAGTAATCCTCCCCTCCATATTCTGCATCGTTAGTATTTCCAGCTCTATGGATTGTTTTTATCAAAACAAACATTTGTTAACATATTTTCACTGTGAAAAATAATAAAAACACTTCCTTCACGCCACATGCCACTCTATCTACTGCTTCATTCCTCTTTTCCCTTTACAGCAAAATTATTTTTAAAAAGTTGTTTAAATCAGCTGTTTCCACTTACTCTCCTTCCATTTCCCATTGAACTCATTCCAATATTGATTTCTTGCCTCCAAGTCCCCAGTCTGTTCTCCACATAACAGCCAGAAAGACCCTTTCAGAAGGTAGCTCAGGTTGCATCACTCCTCTGTTGGAGGTTTTCCACTGTTAAGAGTATGTGCATGGTCTGCTCGGCTGGGCCTGTGTGATCTGGCTGTTTTCTTCATCTCTCTGTGTTTCACTCTCCAATCACTCTCAACACCTTACTGCTCTCCGAATTCATCAGCCGTGCTCTGGCCATGAGTCACTTACACTTGTTGTTCCGCTACCTACCTTGAATCCTTCTCAGCCAGATATCTTCATGCCTAACTCCTTTCTGATCTCTGCTCAAAGTTTACATGATCAAAAGGGTCATCCCTTATCACTTACCATAATATAGCAATCTTCACCCATTCCTCACATTCCCAATCTCTTTTATCCTATTTCACTTTCTCCATAGCACCCAAAACCATCCACTACTTATATATTTATTATTTAATTGTTTATTGTGTTCCCCTGCAAGTTTGTTGAGTTCCGTTAGGGCAATTGCTTTGACTCTTTCTTTTTTCTTATTTTTTTTTTTTTCCAATATGGAGTCTCACTCTGACATCCATCTTGGAGTGCAGAGGCACGATCTTGGCTCACTGTAGCCTCAGCCTCCTGACTCAAGCAATTCTCCTGCCTCAGCCTCCTGAGTAGCTGAGACTACAGGTGCCTGCCACCATGCCTGGCTAATTTTTGTATATTTAGTAGAGACGGGGTTTCACTATGTTGGCTAGGCTGTCTCAAACTCCTGGCCTCAAGCAATCCGCCCGCCTCAGCCTCCCGAAGTGCTGGGATTACAGGCATGAGCCACTGTGCCTGGCTGACTCTTTTTATTAATACTCTAATCTTAGCACCTAGAACAAGTAGTAGGATCTAATAAACATTTCTTGAGTAAAAAAGTGAATGTTTTATTCTCATAGCTTGCACCATGATCTCTGTTACTCAATAGAATCTAATCTTGATATTCTTGTACAAATTACACTGTACAAACTAAGCATGCTGTCTCCTGCTTCAGGTAGATTATATATGCTACATCCTCCACCCAGCCGAATGACCTCTTTCTTCTCCATGAACTCTCTCTGCAGTGAGACTCTGCAAGTAACAATCAATGAGAACTTTTCCTCAATGCTCTAAGAGAGTAACTCTACCACTACTTTTATTATTTTTGTACTCCTTGCAATTATTTTTCTTCGTAAATCACAATTTTAATGTTTGATTCATCATTTTCATGATGCCAAATGCCATGTCTTGCTTAGGCAATTTTTGATTTCATTGAGTTTTCTCTACTTTTCATTATGTTTTCAATTTAAGAATTTTTTATCTTCATTAATTGATTTTCTTTTTGCTTGATTTAGATTGAGTTTATTCTTCTTTTCCTAGTTTCTTTTGGTGAAATCTTAGATTACTTGAGAACTTTATTTCTAACACAGGAATTTACTGGTAGACATTTTTTTGTCTAAGTACTCTTTTATTCTTCATCCCACAAATTTTAAATACTTTGTTTTCATGTTCTTTTAGTTCAGTTCATTTTCTAACATTCTTGAAGTTTACTCTTTTACCCATAAATTATTTAGTGGTACATTTTTAAATTTCCAAATATTTCAGGTTTTCCAGTAATCTTTGTGTTAATTGACTTTTAGATTATTTCTGTTATTGTCAGATGATGTGCTTTCTTTTCAATTCCTTTAAAAGGTCTGTTTTATGTTCTAAACTTTGCTGCCACTGTTGTTGGGCATGCTTGAGGGGTGGTCTGCACTGCAGCTCAGTTCTCAATGCCTTTGATGTGTTGCTAGTGACCTGTTAGATTCATATTGAGCTCAGTGGTGAGCCTGAGACTTGGGTCAGGTCACGTGCAGATTTAGGGTATACCTTTTTCTAGCTTCTTGCTCCTTCCTCCCCACACTCTCCTGATCCCAAGGGCTTCTCTTCCTGATGTCTTTCATCAAGAAAAATTGATTTGTCTCAGTATTCTAGCCCCTGGCTCTGTTTGCATATTTATGTAACTGGTCAGAAGGGAGCAGTCAGAATAAAAGGAAGAGAAAATAAGAAACATCACCTAATAGTCCTTGGACCAGAAAAGACCTTCCCCCCACCTTCCCTAAATTCTCTTGCCATTTAATAGGGATTTAGGGATTTTTTATGTATTTACTTCAGAGTTTTCTTTCTTTCTTTCTTTTTTTTTTTTTTTTTTTGAGACGGAGTCTCGCTCTGTCACCCAGGCTGGAGTGCAGTAGCGCCATCTTGGCTCACTGCAAGCTCTGCCTCCCAGGTTCATGCCATTCTCCTACCTCAGCCTCCTGAGTAGCTGGGGCTACAAGTGCCCGCCACCACACCTGGCTAATTTTTTTGCATTTTTAGTAGAGATGGGTTTTCACCATGTTAGCCAGGATGGTCTCAATCTCCTGACCTTGTGATCAGCCTGCCTTGGCCTCCCAAAGTGCTAGGATTACGGGTGTGAGCTACCACGCCCGGCCCTAGAATTTTTAATTGTGATCAGTGGGAGAAAAAGTGAATAATGAGCTAAAAATCTATCTCCACTTCAGTCTGAATCCAGTGAAGAAATTTGAGACTATTGATTAAAATATTTAGACCCACTACTAATCTCTTAATTCTAATATAAAATAAGATGCTTCATTCTCCCAACTCCGTGAGTAAAGTCTATGCTAAAAGTTGAACTTAACAAATACCTATCCAAAGTTAACCCATCTTTATAGGACTGTATAATAATTTTAATAGAATACATTTGAATTTTCAGTGCTACTGACTGCCATTACACATAACAAAACCCTTCACTATTCCACTATAAATTTGCAGTGCTCCTAACTACTTGCTTCCTTTACACTCATTCTTTATCTTTTCTACTTAGATCATTTCTCAAGGGAGCCCTCTAGCTTAATGAAAACAATGAGTACCACACCAATAATTGGGAAATGCAACCACTTCAGAAAATAATTGTATGAATAATTATAAAAATTACTATGACCGAGGATCTTCTATGTTCAGGAGCAAAGTGAGGAACTTAATATGGATCATCTTATTTAATCTTTACAACAGTGATGTAAGCAAAATGTTTCATTTTACAGATGAGGATTCCAAGACCCAGTAAGCTGAAATAGCTTGCCTAGGGTTACTTAACTAGTAAATGCAAAAGGGATTTTAATCCAGTTCTGCCAGGCTTCAATCCTTTCTCTTTTCAAAAAAATCACTGTAATAACCATCCAAATCTTATCAAGCGAGTCCAACAAAAATGTATGCAAACAATGGAATTTTATTAAGACAAGATCATGAGTTAGAATGAAGATAAATTAAGCTGATGTTGTAATTATAATGGATAGTAGAGTTATACCTAGGGATTATGGAAGAGAGTTTTAAATGAGACTCAGAGGCTGTGTAATGAGAATGATCAAATGAAAGAGACAGAGTAAGGGGAATAGCAATATTATTTTGAAGATGAATTTGTTTTTGCAAAATATAAAATAAAAGTAATAAATATTTTCTAGATATGTGTGATTGATACCAAATTCTATGGGTAACAATTTTGAATACAAATTACATTATACTTCTTTTTTGTGTTTTGAGATGGAGTCTTACACTGTCACCCAGGCTAGAGTGCAGTGGCACAATCTTGGCTCACTGCAGCCTCTGCCTCCTGGGTTCAAGTGATTCTTCAGCCTCCGCCTCCCAAGTAGCTGGAACTACAGGTGAGCGCCACCATGCCCAGCTAATTTTTGTATTTTTAGTAGAGCTGGGGTTTCACCATATTGGCCAGACTGGTCTTGAACTCCTGACCTCGTGATCGGCCCGCCTCAGCCTCCCAAAGTGCTGGAATTACAGGCATGAGCCACTGCACTCAGCCCACAAATTACAATATACTTCTAAGCATGTTGTCATATTTCCTTGGGTACACATTTAGATAATTGCATTCAGGTTCACAAGCAATTGTGGTATAATACAGTATAGACACTAAAATTATAGAAAAGTAAATAGGATCATTGAGATCTAAAATAAATGTTTCACTCACCCAAGGAGTCTAACAAAATTCACACTGGTAAATTCAGAATTTCCTGTTACATATTTTCTTCAATCTCAGGAATAAACTTTTGTACATATAGACACGTATCTGAGATATATGTGTTTATGTGTAACTTGTGTGTGTATATATATATAATCCAGATGTATGTGTTTATGTGTCTATATGTACACAAACATTTAGTACATAATTTTAATGAATTATTACATATTTCTTATTGATTTTAAATTATTTTGTATCTTTATAAAAATTTAGCACCCCTGTAGGTTAGTATTAGTAGCATTAACATTTATTTTGTACAAAACAAACACTTTCAGATATGTTGATAAATACCATCAAAATCATTAATAAAATGTATATCTCGTATAAAAATACGTAATAGAAAGTCACTTTTTACCTGAATTGAACATGAGTTTAAGAGTTAATTTCAGGGATTTTGTTTTTGTTTTTGTTTGTTTGTTTGTTTTTGAGATGGAGTCTCACTCTTGTCGCCCAGGCTGGAGTGCGTTGGCGCAATCTCGGCTCACTGCAACCTCCACCTCCCAGGTTCAAGGTATTCGCCTGCCTCAGCCTCCTGAGTAGCTGGGATTACAGGCGCACAAAACCATACTTGGCTAACGTTTGTACTTTTAGTAGAGACAAGTTTTCGCCACATTGGCCAGGCTGGTCTCGAACTCCTGACCTCAGGTGATCCATTAATTTCAGTTTTTTTAAACACCGATATCAAGGATAGAGATAGGCCTCATACATAAAGTAATCACTATTTTAACTCTATTTCTATTAATGTTTATTTTGTTTTCATTGGGACTGCTAGTCATAATCATCATTTTCATCATAGTCATCACCATGTTTAGTTGCTTTTGTAAATGCACTTTTTCCAGGTTCTTTGTTAGATATATATTTCTCATTTAAGAATGGCAATAGTATAATGAAGTAGGTTTCCCATTTCATAAATCAGGCAGTTGAAGCGTAGAAGATATACACTTTCTTTCCAAGTTCACACAGCTCACGCATAACTTTCTTGGAATACAACTAAGCTCTATCAGACCCATTCTAAACTTCTAACCATTAGGCTATCATCTTACCAGCTCTGTGTCTACTACATCATTTTTTGGACTGTCAAAGTGAAACATTGGTATAAATATGGAATGGCTTTTAAATAGAATATGTGTTCTGATCACATGTGAAATTATTAGTTTAGCTAAAATGACACTTAGGATTTTAAAACATTTAAATTTATTGATTTTTGTCTTAGTTATTTCAATTTTTTAAAAAATATAGCATGTTTGTGTCTATTCATTATTACTGCCATTATCTATATAGCTCCTAAGTCACTTGTTCCAGCACACATTTAATAGAGGTTAAAAGGGAATATCAAGTAACTATGATGAGTGATTGTTTTTTCCCTTGAACAATAAACAAATTGAAACCTTCCTACCATAGTGTTTTTTAAACATTCCTTCTAGCCTGATAAATAAAATAACCTGTGAACATTAACCTGCGTGATATATACTGTTATCTAACGATGTGCAAAACGCATTTTCAAATGAAATAATTAAATTGGTGACTTCACCTATGGGAAATATGTAGAGCTATACCTCTTTAGGCTTGTTCCATTTCATTAAATGTAGAAAAGATAATTAAATTATTGTCTATGCATTGACATGGAAAGACAATACTAAGATTTTTATTAAGTGAATAAAGCAAGGCACATAAGGTCTATAGTTGCTAGTTTTGTGCAAGAAAGATCAACATACAAACTATGTAACATAAATGTCGCTTATATTTATGAAAATAAAACTGAAAGTATTTGTAGGAAAATAATAAAAGTGGTTGCCCACTGGGTGTGAGAAAGATCAAAGTTGGGACATGTCTTCTCAATGTGTTCTCCTAATGAAGCAGTTTCATCATGTAAGTAGTTTTAGCTCTAGATCTTTTATACACTGCAAAACTCCAATTATTTTATCCCTGGATTTACTTACCTAATAAATAACTAAGAGAAAATTCTAGGAGTAATTATGTTGGATTAATAATAATTCTCTTAAACATAGCATCGTGAAAAGTCACACTCTCCAAAATGAGACAATAGAGTTATAGTTAAGCAATAGAAAAGGTAAAAACTATTAAACAATGCTTGCTTAATTTCTTTTTTTTGAGACAGAGTCTCGCTCCGTCGCCCACGCTGGAGTGCAGTGACGCAATCTCGGCTCACTGCAAGCTCCGCCTCCCGGGTTCATGCCATTCTCCTGCCTCAGCCTCCCGAGTAGCTGGGACTACAGGCGCCCGCCACTGCGCCCGGCTAATTTTTTGTATTTTTAGTAGAGACGAGGTTTCACTGTTGTCTCGATCTCCTGACCTCGTGATCCGCCCGCCTCGGCCTGCCAAAGTGCTGGGATTACAGGCGTGAGCCACCGCGCCCAGCCAATTTCTTAAAAGTTATAGTTATTATGACATAGACTATAAAAACAACTCCTATAAAATAATTAAATTCAATAAGTGATGCCACAAAATGGATGCATATTTTAGGGCCATATTGTACAGAGTATTCAATATTCAAGAACTGACTATACAAGAAACCATGTCCATGGTCGTTAAGTTGCTAACTGATTGATGAAAAATGCCAGAGTCCATCAAGACTAGACAAATTAGGATGATACAGAGAGTATTTTTTAAAAAACTAAGTCCTTATGATTTGAGAAATTGCCATTATACTGAACTTGCTATTTTTTTATATGTACTTTATGACATATGATGATAAGTGAATCATCTGATTTTGCTTTTAACATACTAACCTGGAAAGAAAAGTGCAACTTTCTGTGATTCTCTGGCTACTCATTTTTCTAAATGGTTCACAAATTCCCGAAGTGTACGCATCACTGTCCCACAGAAATTATAAAACGCAAAACTGTGGCAACGAGAAACTGTATTCATAATATTACACATGTAATAACCATATTTATGCTTAAGTAGACTGATTTTAACTCAAGGCCTTATATAAAATGTATATTATTCTCTTGAAATAAAAGTAACTTAAAATATACTTCACATTTTTACATCAAGGCCAAAAGCAAAGGCAGCAAAAAAAAAAAAAGATAGGATAAGAGAGTCTCAAAGTTGCAAGTTTAAACACATAAAGCAAAAATCATTTTCTTTTATGAGTTAGAGAATACCTCCTCTTTCTTAAGATAATTAGAGAAATATTGCATTGAAAACATAAAATTTGAAACATTAAATAATTGAATGTTTTTGTTTAAATAATTTTTCCTTTCATCACAGAATTATAGAGAAGTTATGCAATTGCTGAAAGCATTAAGAATGATAATAATAAAGGAAGCTTAAATAGACCAGAGCAGATTTCACTCCTCTTTTCCATCTAAAGATTTAAATCATCCTCCTGGGTAAGAATTCTGACTTATTAACAGATAGGCATTTCATTTAGTTCATTGTTTATTATTACCTTCTTTTCCTGTCTGTTAAAAAATATGCCACAATTGAGTTTGTTTTAATGTAATAGCTCATACAATACATTGTCTATGAATTGAATTTGAGAGGGAAGAGGTCTTCTGGAGTTTGATGTCAGAGGCACAGTGACCCTGCCAGCTGCCTGGCCCTCCTCTAGAGCAAAGCCAGTTCATTTAGCGATCAGCTTGTGTCTCAGTCTGCTCAACTGGGATGTGGGCACATTGACAGAGGGTAACTTGGAATCTCCCTGTCTGGACAAGAGGGCAGGTTATTCAAGCTGTTGCAGGTAACCCAAAAGTTGCGGGTCCTCCCGTTAACTTTATTGCCTCACTTTGTATAAACATATAAATTTTATTAATATAGCTTCATTGAATTCAGATGTTTGGGTTTATAATGTCACATTTTAAGAAACAAGCTTTATAAATGAATGAAAATGTGTTTAAATATATCTTCTTTATAAGTGAAAGTCAGGACTCTTTCACTTAGATAAATATCCATTAGACATTCTTTGAAAGTTACCTTACTGTCATTCCCTGAAGATGTGAAACAAATTCTATGTGGATTTCCAAAGCTGTGTTTTACTAGATTAATTTACCAGTTCTTTTAGTCCTTTCAGGCTGCTATAAAAATACTATAAACTGGGTAACTAATTAATAATATAATTTTTTTTCATAAATTCTAGAAACTGAGAAGTCTGTGATCAAGGCTCCAGCAGATTTGCTGTTTGGTGAGTGCCCACCTTCTGGTTCAGATAGCGAGATGGTAACTTCTTGCTTTGTTCTCACCTGGAGGAAAGGGCAAGGGAGCTCTCTCAGGTCTCTGATAAAGCATCAACATCACCCAAAAAGGCTCCACCCTCGTGACCTAATCCTCTCCCCAATACCTCACATCCTAATATCATCACTTTGGGGTTTAGATTTCAACATAGAAATTTTGGGGGCACACAAGTATTCAAACCACAGCAACAGTAGGCACACACACACACACACACAAACATATCATATAGCTAACCTTTGAACAACTTGGATTTGAACTGTGTGGGTCCACTTGTAAGAAGATTTTCTTCCATCTGTGCCTCCCCTGAGACAACCAGACCTCTTGTCTTCCTCCTCTTCCTCAGGCCACTCAACTTGAAGACAACAAGAATAAAGACTTTTATAATGAGCCACTTTTAATTAATGCATAGTGATATGGTTTGGCTGTGTCTCCACTGAAATCTCATCTTGAATTGTAGCTACCATAATCCCCATGTGTCATGGGAGGGACCCGGTGGGAGGTACTTGAATCATGAGGGAAGGTTTTTCTGTGCTGTTCTTGTGATAGTGGACAAGTCTCAGGAGCTCTGATGGTTTTGTAAAGGGCAGTTCTCTCCACATGCTTTCTTGACTGACACCATGTAAGACATATCTTTGCTCCTCCTTTGTCTTCTGCCATGATTGTGAAGCCGCCCTAGCCATTTGGAACTGTAAGTCGATCAAACCTCTTTTCCTTATAAATTACCCAGTCTTGGATATGTCTTTCTTGGCAGTGTGAGAATAGACTAATACAGTAAATTGATACTGGATAGTGGAGCACTTGTGTAAAGATACCCAAAAATGTGCAAGCAACTTTGGAACTGGGTAACAGGCAGAGGTTGGAACAGTTGGGAGGGCCCAGAAGAAGAGAGGAAAATGTGGGAAAGTTTGGAACTTCCTAGAGGCTTGTTGAATGGCTTTGACCAAAATGCTGATAGTAATATGGACAATAATGTTCAGGTTGAGGTGATCTCAGGTTGAGGTTTGGGAACATCCACCTAGATTTCAGAGGTTGTATGGAAATGCCTGGATGTACAGGCAGAGGTGTACTGCAGGGATGGAGTGCTCATGGAGAACCTCTGATAGGGCAGGGCAGAAGAAAAATTTGGGATATGACTTTTGAGTTAATGCTATAATGAGTTAAGACTTTGAGGAACTGTTGGGAATGCATGATTGGTTTTGAAATGTGAGAACATGAGATTTGGGTGGGGCCAGGAGCAACATGACATGGTTTGGCTGTGTCTCCATCCAAACATATCTTGAATTATAGTTCCCATAATGCCCAAGTGTCATGGGAGGGACCTGGTGGGAGGTAACTAAAACATGGAGTGGGTTTTTCCCATGCTGTTCTCATGATAGTGAACGAGTCTCACGAGGTGTAATAGTTCTATAAAGGGCAGTTTCCCTGCACATGCTTTCTTGCCTGCCACCATGTAAGACATGCCTCACTCCTCCTTTGCCTTCCACCATGATTGTGAGGTCTTCCCGGCCATGTGGAACTCTGAGCAAATTAAACCTGTTTCCTTTATAAACTACTCAGTCTCAGGTATGTCTTTATTAGCAGCATGAGAACAGACTACCACAAATAGTAAATATATTTTCTCTTTCTTATGATTTTTTAATAACATTTTCTTTTCTCAAGTTTATGTTATTATAATAATATAGTATATAACAGATACAGCATAAAATATGTGTTAACTATGTATGTTATTAGTAATGCTTCTGATCAACAGTAGGCTATTAGTAAAGTTTGGGAAAGTCAAAAGTTATATGTGGATCATCTCGATGGAGTCCAAATAAAAGAATCCTTTCAGCTCTGTTTGGCATAACTAGTTTACTAATTCTGGGGATATAATGCCAACAAAATTTTTGAATCTGGAGAATGTATATTAGGTAAGGAAAAAAAAAACTACCAAACAAAACAAAACAATTTACAAAATGTTTCCTTAGCCAGAATTCTTCCTTTTGCCTTATTATATCTAATCAATGTAATTTTTTGATGTAGCTAGGCATGTAAAACAATTTATTTTTAAAATTTTGATTCTTGGAAGTACACAACCACCCCAGATTGAATCAAGAATAAATTAAAATCCTTAACACACAAATAATGAGCTCTAAAATCGAGTCAGCAATAAAACATCTACCACCCCAAATCCCTAAATCAGATGGATTCACAGCCAATCCTACCAGACATACAAAGAAGAACTGGTACCAATCCTACTGGAACTATTCAAAAAAATTGAAAAGGAGGGACTACTCCCTCCCTTATTCTATGAAACCAGCATTACTGATATCAAAATTTGGCAAAAACATAATGAAAGAAGAAAGATATAGGGAAATAGCCCTGATGAACATAGACACAAAAATTCTCAACAGAATACCAGCAAACCAAATCCAGCACAAAGCACCTCAAAGAGTTAATTCACCACAATCTGGTGGGTTCCTGTAATCACAGCTACTTGGGAGGCTGAGGGAGGAGAACAGCTTGAACCCAGGAGGCGAAGGTTTCAGTGAGCCGAGATCATTCCATTGCACTCCAGCCTGGGCAACAAGAGTGAGACTCCATCTCAAAACAAACAAACAAACAACCAGTTAATTCACCACAATCAAGTAGGCTTTATTCCTGGGATGCAAGGTTGGTTCAATAAATGTGATTTACCACATAAAGATAATTAAAAATCAATAATACATGATCTTCTCAATAAATGCAGTAAAAGCTTTTAATAAAAACCAGCATCCCTTTATGATAAACCCTCAGTAAACTAGGCATTGAAAGAAGATACCTCAAAATAATAAGAGCCATTTATGACAGACCCAGTACCAATATCATACTGGATGAGCAAAAGCTAGAAGCATTCCCTTGAGAGGTGGAAAATGGTAAGGATGTCTCCTCTCACCATTCCTATTCAACATAGTATGAGAAGTCTTAGCCAGAACAATCATACAAGAGAAAGAAATAAAATGGATTCACAAAGGAAAAGAAGAAGTTAAACTATCCATCTTTATTGATGAAATAATTTCATGCCTAGAAAACCCTGAAGACTTACCAAAAGGCTCCCCTGTAACTGATAAACAACTTTAATAAAGCTTCAGGTACAACATCAATGTAAAAATTCAGTAGCATTTCTATACATTGACAACATTCAAGCTGAGAGCCAAATCAAGAACAGAATACCATTTACAAGACGAACAAAAAATACCTAGGAATACATCTAACCGAGAAAGTGAAAGGTCTCTACAAGGAGAACTACAAAACACTGCTGAAAGAAATAATAGATGACACAAGCAGATGCAAAAACATTCCATGGATTGGAAAAAGATTTCATAGATTGGAAAAATAAACATTAGTAAAATGGCCATACTGCCTAATCTAGAGATTCAATGCCTTTCCTATCAAACTACCAATGCTATTTTTCACAGAATTAGAAAAAATTATTGTAAAATTCATATGGAACAAAAAAGAGCCCAAAGAGCCGAAGCAAACCTAAACAAAAAAACCAACAGGAAGCCATCACATTATCAGACTTTAAGCTATACTACAAGGCTACTGTAATGAAATAGCATGGTACTGGTACAAAAACTGACACAGAGCAATAGAATAGGATAGAGAACCCAGAAATAGAGCTACATATCTATAGCCATCTTATCTTCAACAAAGTTGACAAAAATAAACAATGGGGAAGAGGCCCTATTCAATAAATGGTGCTCAGATAACTGGCTCACCATATGCAGAGGAACGCTACTTGGCCCCTACTTTTCTCTAAAAAAACAATTAAGATGAATTAAAGACTTAAAGGTAAGACCCCAAACTGTAAGAAACCTAGAAGAAAACCTAGGAAGTACCCTTCTCAACACTGGCATTGGCAAAAAATTTATAGCTAAGTCTTCAAAAGCAATTGCAACAAAAACAAAAATTGACACCTCAAAACTAATTAAACTGAAGCCCTTCTGTAGTGCAAAAGAAACTATCAACAAAGTAAACAGACAACTTACAAAATGGGAGAACATATTCACAAATGATGTGACAAAGGTCTAATGTCCAGACTCTGTAAGGAACTTAAATCAACAACTACAAAAGAAATAACCCTTTAAAAAGTGGGCAAGAACATAAACAGATATTTCTCGAAAGAAGATAGACAAGCAGCCAACAAACATACAAAAAATGCTCGTCATCACTAATCATCAGAGAGAAGCAAGTACAAACCACAATAAAAGACCATCTTACACCAGGAAGAATGGCTATGATTAAAAACTCAAAAAATAAAAGATACTGGTGAAAGTTCAAAGAAAAGGGAATGCTTATACACTGATGGTGGGAAGGCAAATTAGTTCACCCACTGTGGGAAGCAGTTTGGACATTTCTCAACGAACTAAAAATGGAACTACCATTTGAACCAGCAATTTCATTACTGAGTGTATACCCAAAGGAAATTAAATCATTCTACCAAAAACACTCATGTACTCGTATGTTCATTGCAGCACTATTCACAATATTGAAAACATAGAACCAACCTAGGCATCCATAAATGGTATATTGGATATAGAAAATGTGGTACTATATGCCATGGAATACTATGTAGCCATAAAAAAGAATAAAACTAATCCTTTGCAGTAACATGGATAAAAATGGAAATGATTATCCCAAGCAAACTAATGCAGAAACAGAAAACCAAATACCACATCTTCTCACTTATAAGTGAGAGCTAAGTTTTGGGTACACAAAGACATAAAAATGGAAACAACAGACAAGGAGACTACAAGAGGATAGAGGGTAGGATGGGAGCAAAGGTTTAAAAACTACCTATTGGGTACTATGATCACCTGAGTGATGGGCTCAGTCATACTCCAAACCTCAGCATCATGAAGCATACCCTTGTAACAAGCCTGCACATGTCTGTCCCCTTGAATCTAAAATAGAAGCTAAAAAAGCAGAAGAGATCCAAAACAAAAACAAAACAAATTTCAAAACTTTTGCAATACTTGCTAGACTTATAAAAATGTTCTCCACTTTGTTTCATAAAATATTGCTATCCATAATGTTCAAAAACATGGTCCATGATATAAGCTTTACAAGTTATCAACAAGATTGATTTGAAGGAATACTGGGGGAAAGGTTAATAAAATATTCGGTGTGTTTTGTTATTCTTTATTTTTTTACTCTCTTTTCTTAGCAGCACATTCCTGTTCTTCCCCAGCTTTTTTTTTTTTTTTTAACATTTTGTTGGTTTTTTTTTTTTTTTCTCTTAGATCCAGTTGTATTTTGATCTATGCTAAAGATCCAGTGGCTATTTTTCCTGGTTATTTGAAAGCTGCTCCAAGGGTTATTACTCACAGTTCACAGAAGGACAATCCACCATTTGAAGTTAGTTATTCACACTAGTTTGTAAAGAAATTATGACTTATGAAGTTCCATTGGAAGCAGATTCTTCCTTATCTCCTTCTATTTTCTGAGTAGCTTACAACCTGGAGTCCATGGTTTTACTGTTACTTTTGCTCCACTGTTGTGAATTAAGTACACTTTTCTCAAGTAGGGGCCAAGCGTCCTTTGGTCATGAAGAGAGTGATGTTTTGTCCTATGTTTTGTTGTATTAGTCTTCGAGAG
This sequence comes from Hylobates moloch, assembly GCF_009828535.3. Lineage (NCBI taxonomy): Eukaryota > Metazoa > Chordata > Mammalia > Primates > Hylobatidae > Hylobates > Hylobates moloch. The sequence continues at coordinate 27,170,134 of NW_026652292.1, read as the reverse complement.
AGTCTTAATAACACACGGTGAAAGTTCCCTTTGTTGTAAGAAAGAAAAAGTTTTCACACAATTGATTTGATACAAAGGTTTGTCAGGCTCATGAAGTTCCTTTTTCTGAAGAGATCTCACATGCTTATGTGCACAGTTCTACTAGTTTATTTTTTATTGTACAAATTCTATTCCTGAACAACTTCCCATTCTTTATGGAATGAAATTTTTTTTGGAAATTATTGATTTACTTTTAAGAAGAACTGTTGACAAAGATTCACCAGAAATACACTGAACCTTTGGCAAAATACAGTCCATACAACTGGAACACTACTAAAATAATGCAAGGACAGAAGTTTATTCAACAGAACAAAGTCTCTTACTTGCTGTCATTGATAAGAAAACTGACTGCTTCTTCCTTTCCTAAATAAGCAGTGGCATAATTAAGAGTATTTTACCACTTCTGTTCTTTCCTAATTATATAAAAATTAAAATAAAAACTTAAAACATATATGTCTTCCCTTTAAATGGTTCTTACAAATACAATTGTAATATTTTTATTCAATAGTCATGTGGTTTAAGACATTGTTTCCATTCATTAAACAACATTCCACCCAAAGAAAACTGATAGACTATAGGCTTATAATGCAAATAAAGATTTCAGGAATGTAACAACTGACAATTTCCAAATGCAAAGCAGATAAAGTTTTTAGAAAGTACATGCAAATATCTCTACTAAGCAGATGCCACAAAACTAAAATATTTTATAGTTTCACTGGAGATACCGATGGGACTTCAGATGTCTCCAAAGTCAACTTTAGTTTCACTGATAACACAAGCATGATGCTGGTGTATATCCAACACTTTCTGGAGTCATGTTCACCAGCAACTTGCAATCTTGGCTATCTCTGACCAAGGAAAGCAAGCTTTGCATTATTTCACCAGTGTTAATTATATCTTAATAATCATGACATTCTTTCCAGTTAAATTTGAGAGATTATCTCAGCCAATTACTTTTACACTCCCCTTTTGACTGGTAGTTACAGTGGCTCTTCAGTCTGATAAAATCTATAGCATAGGAATGGAACTATGACTATTTCTAATCAGCACTTTGATGTAATGCAGCAGGTGAGCTAATAATTCATAGCCCCCTTGAGCACACAGAGGGCTACAATGTCATGGCTTCCCATCTCCTACATCACATATTGAGCATCACATATTTGGCCCTGCCCTTAATTAGTCCATGAGGAATAAACACCTTTTTCAAACCCTCCATGTAATAATCAGCTATAAAAAATAAATCTAAGTCATAATCTGGTTTGTCATCACTAATCATGGTGTTGGGTCTACAGTGACCACAAAGGAGCTGGCCAGCATGTGGTGTCGCAGGAAGCCGACCGTGCTGAGCAAAGCAGGAGGTGGAGGCACAGTAGAAGGAGGCTCTGCTTAGGAAAGGCCAAAGGCTTTTCAGGCTGTTCACTTTGTGGTATTATTGAATGAATTAAAAAGTCCTAGATTTGAAGATATTTTAAAGGGATCATTAGATATCTATTAGATATCTATATCTAAAACCTGTTTTATAAATAATATCCTACAGAAGAAAATTCTCAAATAAAGTGTGGAAAATAGTTGATATGACACTATCAGAGTCAAGTAATTGTTTTCCCACAATGTAAGTTTGTGAAATATTTTTGAATGTTTACATACAAATATTGTTTTGGTATATTTTGTGCTACTATTACAAACTACCACAGTAAGTTATAATGAACAGACATTTATTTCTCACAGTTCTAAAGGCCAAGAAGTCCAAGATCAAGGTGCTGGCATCTGGGGAGGGAATTCTTGCTGCACAATTACATGGTGGATGGCATCACAAGGCAGAAAGGCAGAGTCATTAGGGGCAGGGAAAAAGAGAGAGAGAAAATAGAGAGAGAAAGAGAATAGGGCCAAACTGAATCTTTTGTAATGAACCCACTTCTGTAATAATGGAATTAATCCATTCATGAGGGCATAGATTTCATCACCTAATCACTTCATAAAAGGCTCAACTCCTGTTTTTTGTTTTGTTTTGTTTTGTTTTCTGTTTTTTGGTTTTTTTTTTTTTTTTTTTGAGCCAGAGTCTCACTCTGTCGCCAGGCTGGAGTGCAGTGGTGCCATCTCGGCTCATGGCAACCTCTGCCTCCTGGGTTCAAGCAATGCTCCTGCCTCAGCCTCCTGAGTAGTTGGGACTGCAGGCGCGTGCCACCACACCCAGCTTATTTTTGTATTTTTAGTAGAGATGGGTTTCTCCATGTTGGCCAGAATGGTCTCGATCTCTTGACCTCGTGATCTGCCTGCCTTGGCCTTCTAAAGTGCTAGGATTACAGACCTGAGCCACCACACCCGGCCCCCTTCTTAATACTGTTACCATGACAATTACATTTCTATGTAAGTTTTGAAGACAGCAAACATTCAAACCATAGCAAATATCGTATATATTAATTGAATTATTCAGTTGTTTGTTTCTTCAACAAGTATTTGTGATTTTATTATGTGTCAGGTCTTACGTGTGTGCTATGATGCAAAAGTTAAAATGTTATGATTTTTATTCTCAGTGTACTTCACTCTTTTGGGGGCTAATGTAAATAGATACACATCTACATGTAGCATATATTTCTCATACATATTGCTCATTAGTTTATTGGAGAAGATGTAGTAATCATATATTGCGTGCCAATCTATTGGTTACTGTTGAAAAAATGAATGTTTAAATTAAAAAAAAATCTAGAAGAAAGTCATTGTATGCTACAAAATACAGCTGTATGCAGACAAGGATCAATGAACTCTGCTCTGTTACCCTTTTCACCAATTAAAAATATATATACCTGGAAGAAAAAAAAATAAAGAACATAGTGTCAAATGTGAAATACTAGGAAGTGTACTAACCTGAGGACAAGAAACTGATGTATTATTTCTGTTTTTTATGCCAGCTGTGCAAATCTAGGGATACCTTATATCCTTCTAATGGCTTCACTAGCTTCTGCTATTAAATATCTAATCTTAATGCTACAAAGGGACAATCAAAATTTGATTAATGTTAGGTTTGTGTTGGAACAATCTTGTAGAAGTTCACTACAAGAATATTACTAAAGTTTGAAATATAAAAGCCTAATTAAGATGAACTGTTCTGGTTGGTTGCAGTGGCTCACGCCTATAATCCCTGCACTTTGGGAGGCCGAGGCAGGCAGATCACGAGGTCAGGAGATCGAGACCATCCTGGCTAACACGGTGAAACCCCATCTCTACTAAAAATACAAAAAGAAATTAGCCAGTCATGGTGGCGGGCACCTGTAGTCCCAGGTACTCAGGAGGCTGAGGCAGGAGAATGGCGTGAACCCGGGAGGCGGAGCTTGCAGTGAGCTGAGATGGCGCCACTGCACTCCAGCCTGGGCAACAGAGTGAGACTCCGTCTCAAAAAAAAAAAAAAAAAAAAAAAAGATGAACTGTTCTGAGCTTGTATGGAAGATGAAACTGATTGACGTTCTTCCTGCATTGGGCCCAAGAACAAACTCAGCCACTAGTAATGGGTCAAAGAAGAGAAGAATCAAGTTGAAAGAGTGTGGCTAATATGTTGTTCATTTAGTGTACATTAACTTTGGAATTATGACATAGAATTTTACTAGGAATCTGCATAAAAGCTGTATATCCAAAATACTAAAGAAAAATTAAGTAGAATTAAAGTGAGTGGAGGCAACTTTTAACCACTGTGCTAAATAATTGTAAAATAATTTGTGAGGTTTTATAGAGTTCTGGTAACAAAACTGTAAGTGAAATGCTTTTTCACTGTTTTTAGGACTTTTTCATAAAAGCAGATAAATTAGTCCTGAAACATTTGATTAAGAAAAAATAACATTTTATTATTATTTATACATGTATGAAAATAAAATTACATGATTATGTTTAGCAACTAGTTATTTGTTACACCTTTTTCAAGAGTTTGGCTTTTAATATATGTAGACAAGTAATGGTAGTATATTTATTATGGGATATAAACCAAAGGGGTCTTAAATGCTTGATCAGTTCAGTTGGCCAAAGGGAATCCTAACAACAAACTCTATTCACAATCGGACTTCATTCTGATGTCAACAGAGCTCTAGTCGGCCAAGTCTAATTGGATTTTCTACATAAATCAATTGATCAGAGCTTGTTAAGACTGTCAATAACAGTTCTCCCGGTTACTCTCTTTAACCTGCTCTTACATTTATGGCTGTTAAGCTTGTGCTCAAGCAGGGCTGATTGACAGATTTTGATTGTAGAGGAGAGACTCACCAAATCTACAAAAAAGCAGGTATGTTTTACTATCCAAAATCAAAATAGTTTATGTTTTCCCTTTTTTTTTCTCCCAAAAGAAATGTTCTGGCATAGTCTCTAGTTATGACAAACAAACAAACAAGAAAAACTCAAGTGCAGTGCTTTCCAGTGAGTTGTGATGGACATGAGTTTTGAAGCTCTTGAGCTCCACCACTAACAAGTGGTTCTCTTGGTTTCTTACTGCGTCTTTAGTTTGCCATCTGTAAAATCAGGATTCTACGTGCCTACATTTCAAGATGTTGTGTTATGTGAATTAAAAATAAAAAATTCTCAACACTATGTTTTATAAATGTTCCAAAAATGCTAGTTTTATTTGTATTTCTATTCAAAGTCTCTAACCCTCTCTGAATAAATGTATATTCTCTCACTTTTTTCAGTGGGACAATGATGTAATGTCATTGGCAGTTAGAATAAAGAGGTAAACTATTCTCATAATACAGGCACTATGATTTAACCAAGTAACACTTTTGAGAAAATTTAAGAGTTTCTCCATGTTTTGGGATCAGTGTTTTGCTCTAATTTCTAAGCATATTACTGAAAAATGCACCTTTTATTCAAATCAACATTGATAGGCAAGGAAATAACAAGGAAGCAATACATTACTTTTCCTGCTTAATCCTTTACTATTTTGTAAATAAGTTAAAATGATTAAATATTTAGGAAAAAATAAAGATGATTATTATATTTGGAATATGTCAGATCTTTATAAATCTAACCTTTAATTCTCTCCTTTCCATCTAAAACAAAACACACAAAAAAATCATAAACTTTGTGGTTTAATAGAAAGATAGATTGTGAAAGAAAAGCAATGAAAAGTTAACATAACACTAGAACAAAAATTATATCAATAATAAAAACATTTTCATATATAAAATATATTTATTTTGACACTCTAACTCCTTGCCACAAAACCAAAAAAAAAAAAAAAAGATATAACTTACAAGAAAAGTAAAGAATAGTAAGATGGCCATTGTCAAACCCAAAATCATGTCAAGTGCTGAATGAAAACTTGTAAAACAAAGATTTTTCACGGAGAATTTTTGACTTCAAAATTACCATTAACAGTGATAAAAGTTATTCAATCAGTAGCAAGACAATAGACAATCTCTTATTCGTATGGTTCATTATCATTTTCAGTTTTGGCAAATACTGTTGTAGTAGATATGAAGGTACTATTAAACCAACAGGGAGAGGAGAGAAGTTTATTCTGAAAATGTATGCTGGTGTGTTACACTGCTACACTTATGTTTCAGAGACTTGACTTCTCTGTCTTAAAAATGCATTACTATACCTACCAAAGTATTATACTTCAAAGCATCACGCTTATTTGGATATTTTGTAGTTATTTTCATCCAGCACTGCAAAATTCACACCTGATCAGATTAAAAGACCCAAATCCCTAAATATTTTAGAATTTTGAAAGGCAGGCTGATGACATAATCTGTTATCTGAATAACTTGAAGATCATGATTATCCCTTCTAAACCTCTGGGACTTCATCTATAAAATGGTGGTGTGACCTTACTTACAATGTGTTATGAAAATTAAATGTGCAAATCATCATAAACTGTTTAGAATGATGGTGACTGGCACCTAGTATTAGCTAAACAAATCATATATTGCAGTACTCACATGATCCAAATGGAGATATTATTGTATGTAGGATTACCTCCAGGTCTTCTTTTAACTTATGTCTTAATTCCTCCTCTTCCTTCTTTCCCTCTTCCTTTAAGTGAAACTTTCGCATCTATTATAAATGTCTGTTGCACTTCTTCACACAGTTTCTGAAGTTTTTTGTATTTCAGTTATGTTATGAGAGAATCCCACTCCTCAGATTTGGGGTTCCTTAATTTTATCCTGAGCTATTTCAATTATGGCCTTTGACTAATATTTGGTTTAATTTTGTTTCTTTATTATCTTTTTCCCTACAACATTAACATTTTGTTAACACCTCATGCTTTTTAGAGAGTAAAATGGATATGTTAACATTTAATTTTTTTGATACAGATTATATTTACCTTAATTGTTAAATGTTTAATCTGTTTAATCTATAATACTCTTAGGAAGTATTTTTTTTTTTTTTTATAGAGTCTCACTCTGTTGCCAGGCTGGAGTGCAGTGGCACGATCTCAGCTCACTGCAACCTCTGCTTCCCTGGTTCAAGCGATTGTCCTGTCTCAGCCTCCTGAGTAGCTGGGATTACAGGTGCGCACCACTACACCTGGCTAAGTTTTGCATTTTTAGTAGGGACGGGGTTTCACCATGTTGGTCAGGCTGGTCTCGACCTCCTGACCTCATGATCTGCCTGCCTCGGCCTCCCAAAGTGCTGGGATTACAGGTGTGAGCCACCATGCCCGGCCAGGAAGTATTTTTATGCCACTCTTAAAGGCTTTTTAAAATAAAAATCTTAAATAACTTTCTTTAAATGTTTGGTGAGAATTTATTATTTATATTCTAAATAAGCTTCATATTTGAAATTAATTTTAAGCAAGATTGATAAGTAAAATATTAGTCCTTAATCCAAAGAGAGTATATTTGTGGTAAATGCAATTCTGATCGTAAGAACTAAGCTCTTGATGATTGTGTCTTCGAAACCTGGTTGTTTACTGCCCCAACCTGGTCTGGAGTCACTGCTTTTCTGCCCTGGTCTCAGGTCCACCCTACTCAGCTTCAAGCCAGAGAAGTCGATGGCTCCATTGTCCATGGATTAAGTTGGTGCACAAGTAAAAGTCTCTTTCTTCTTGCCTTCACGGCCTCTGCTTCTAATTTTAGAATTATTTATGAATTCTAATGGAAAAACACTTTCTGATGATGATGTCATCTCTATTTGTGTTTGTGGGCTCCTCAGCTATGGTATTGTCAACAGCTTTTTCCACCTCTGCTGTCAAGTTCCTTTGATTTGTGTACTTCTGTATGTAATTCCTCATGGTCTAACTGACGTAGCGAGGTAGAGTTTATTCCCATAAGTAAAAAACACAACTTTATATGATCACGTATATACATGAAATCCAGAGAATGGTGTCGAAAAATTTTGTGTTTGCTTGTTTGTTTTTAATATTTTCCCTCAGGCACCTGTGAATCCCCATCAGTCTACACTGTTATCTATCTGTGAGATTAGGGGATTCCTTCCTACTGCACTCCTTTTTTCTTTCTTTAACTCACAATAGTCTTCTCAGACTTTTATAATTTTTTACCCCCTTAGAGTCCCATTTCTTCCTCTCAAACTTGACTCAAGCTATCAATTTTCTCTTTTAAGAAGCAGAAGAGGAAGTAGCTTCAGATCCTTCAGATTTCTCATTAGGGGTCTGAAGAGTGAGGGAAGAATTAACAAAAACTGTCCAGTCAAACTTGAATCAATATACAAACACACATTAAATATGTACATTGTTCATATCAACTGTTACTCCTCTTGTTAATGTTTTTGCTTTGTTTTGTTTTGTTTTTTAGCTAAGGTTGACACAATTACTGTTGTATTTCTTTTTTTATCTTAACAAAGACCTTCTTTTATTTTCCTAGCTTTGTGTGAATCAAGGCCTTAGACAGTGTTAAAAAAACCTTTGCCCATGAATTAGGTGAGAAGGTTAGCAAATTCCATACTCACATACATCATTTCAGTGAGATATTTAAAAGCAGGGAAACTAAACTGTTATTTCCATTTGTCAAGTTAATTTTTAAAAATATAATATTTTACACTAAAATTGTAAAAGTGAAAGATAAATAAAATGAAAATCATGTTTTTGAAATAAAAAATATATTAACTAGGTGTAATAAATCTATTGTGAAGCCTGCCATAAATACTAGAACATGTTTGGAAAGGAATTTACAAACAACATATATAGTATGTCATAATGCCAAAATTAACTGCCAGCCAAACTATTTGAGGTACTCTTTGGGGATATCTCATAACAAATTATAAATGTATTCAGCAGAATATAAAATTAAGAGGTTTTAAAGCCGAAGAATAAACTTTGAAAATTACTTTTTTTTTTATTTTTTATTTTTTACGTTGAGATGGAGTCTCATGCTGTCACCTGGGCTGGAGTGCAATGGCGTGATCTCGGGTCACTTCGACCTCCACTGCCCAGGTTCAAGGGATTCTCCTGCCTCAGCCTCCCAAGTAGCTGGGATTACAGGCGCCCACCACCAAGCCCAGCTAATTTTTTGTATTTTTAGTAGAGATGGGGTTTCACTATGTTGGCCAGACTGGTCTTGAACTCCTGACCTCGTGATCCAACCACCTTGGCCTCCTAAAGTGCTGGGATTACAGGCATGAGTCACCACGCCGGGCCCTGAAAATTACTTTTATAGATGGTTGTTGATTAACCCATGAAGTCAATGAAAACGGGTCCTCAATTTCTCATATTTTTTATATCCTTTCTCATTCGTTTTCTTTCTTCACATAAATAGCCTATTCTGCTTGAATTCAGGGACATAACTGAGGGTGTTGTCAAGTTTAGCCTAAAGCTGCCTCCTTACCTACTTAAAGTTCCACCTAAAGGTTTCTCTGTACATTGTGAAATATAACCTAAAAGGAGTTGTAAGCAGACTGTAGCCTATTGTGGCAATCACTGAGTTTTGGCTAATCAAAGGTGGCCAACTGTTCAAACTGTGTTCAGGTAAGGCAGACATAAAGCTGTAACCAATTTGGCTGTCTCTGTACTTCACTTCCGTTTTCAGTATGTTACTCTCCTTTTTCTGTTCATAAAGAGTTTCTGAACCTGTGCTGGCTCAGGAGACTGCCCGATTCATGAATCATTCTTTGCTCAATTAAACTCTCTTAAATTTAATTCAGCTGTAGTTTTCTTTTAACTGATGACATTAGAAGTGGGATCCAAAGTTGAGAAGTTGAGCTTCCAGCAAGTGCCAGGAGCGCTGAGTGACTAAGTGAGGTACTGGCTGGGCCCATTATGTTCATTGCTCTCTCACAGCAACTGGGGATTGTGGTAAGTTCTCTCTCTGATTCCAACGCTCCACAGATTTGTGTTTTGAGCTCTCAGTTTCTTTGAGCAAATTTCTGATCCAAACTGGGTTTAGAAGTCATGATAGAAAATGGGCTAGGTCCAGAATCAGATTGGATCTGATACTTAACTGGCTTGGATCCAGTTAGAGTCCTCTTATGTCTGACTGGGTCAGAAAGAAACTGGTAGTAAATGGCAATATTACAAGGAGTGTAAAATTTGGCTTTTGAAAATTTGCAGGGAATTTTGTGTTCCATTCCCTTTGTTTCTTCTTGCATACTTATGTAGGGAAAAATCATTGGCTAAGTTGATCAAGTGGATCTTCAAAATGACTCAGGGTTTTTCTCGGCCACTTTGCCAACCAGGGCAACCTCCACAGCCAGCAATGCCCTGGCCCTGCTGTGGGAGGCACCCTGCCCATTCAGCCTGCCTGTGTTACAGCCTGTACCTGCATTTGGCAGGTAAGCTCTTGTCCTGCATCCAAAAAGAATGGAAATATGCTGACAATTCGAAGGATGAGTATGGCAGAGAAGAATTTTATGGAGCGATGGAACAGCTCTCAGTGGAGAGGGGACATGGGGGTGGTCCCCCACCCCCGCAGTCAGGTGGTTTCTCCCAGTGTGGCTGAATCTGGGGCTTTGAATGGGCTCAGAATAGGGGAGTGCATGCTGATTGGTTTGGGAGAGAAAAAGTTAAAACAAAGGCAACACTCAAAGATGGGCATGACAGTGTAAAAAAACAATGAGGGAAGGGTAGGTATATGTAAAATAGGTGAAGGGTAGGGATCAATCAGAGGAAAGCCTGAAAAACAGGAAGACAAGTCCTCAGTCAGGTCCAATAATTTACCTGGGACTGTCTTCAGCTTGAAGGTGGGGTTTTACTGGGGACACATTCCTGTCTGCCTATTTGTTTGCCTCCTGCTGCTCGCATTTCCCCCATTTGAAGAGGTACGTCTAAATACTGTTAGGATACGGAGGATGAGCAATCTTAACTGCTTCCTGCTGACAGGGGGTGTTGTTTTGGGAAGGTAGCAGTCAAATCTCCCTCGGAGGACTATCTAAGGATCCCTGGTGAAAGAGAGCCATCATCCGAGGCTCCAGTTGCATGACCATTTGAAGTTTGATGGCCTGAAGGTGAGAAGACACAAACTGGATTATTAGAAAACATGGATCAAAATGAAAGAAATGGGTAAAGACTGCTTAAAAATCCTGAGGCTGCCAGTATGCTGAGATAACTGGTGGGCTATAGTTGTGCCAGCTAAGATTTTGGTGTATGAGACTTGGCTTTAGTTCGGTTCCTTGGTCTTATTTTCCCAAATAAAGAAACCTTTGGTTTATGGAAACCCATTTACCTCTATCACCTAGCAGGATTTACAGTATAATTGCCCAGAACTAGAATATTGATTCAGATTTTTACATTACCTATCCCTTTGGTTTCTTCTGAGCTGCAGCCAGAGATCAGTGGTTGGTTCACAGGGATGAGCAGGGTTAGTCTAAAATGTTGGCAAAAACTTAAAAACAAGTAATGGAACTAGAATTTAATGATGTGTATGATAAGTCTTTAAACATAATTTTTCTCTCTCCAGTTCCATTTTTGTTAAAAACAAATCCTTATAGGACTGAATTGTTTGCAAAATAAACTTTAGTTTTATATTTGGCCTAATTATTTGCATAAAAGTGCAGCAAGAATAATTATTTTTCACATAGGTTTTTTAAATTGGCTTTAATGAAACTCTATTCCACAAAGAAACTCAGATAATACCTTTTAAAGCTGAGCCCAGTCATGGGTTTGTTTCCTCAAATACTTACGAGTTGGGGAAATTCCTCTCTCTTGAGGTCCAAAGATAGGTCAGGGCTCTTGGGCCTATTAGAAAGTGACAGTCTTGACTCACCATAGGTTAGGAACCCTGAACAGGGAGTGTGTAGATACAGTATCAGGTCAGTTTTCTCAAGAGGCTTTTATTGGCTGTGCAAGTCTAGCTTGATACCTTGAAAGAAAGCTTGCCATTTCAGTCAAAGCATTGGTAAAACAACCAGTTTCTGCAATTGCATCCTGTTGCAAAAGAAAATGGATTGTTATTGTACTGATGCAAATAATTATATCGCCATAAGTTAAGAATACTCATAGTTTCCAAATTCTGGAGAAGCCAGGCGGAGAGGAACAAATATGCTCCAAATTTTTTCACAGGATTATAACTTATTCAACTGTTAAAAGCTATAGATACCTCAAAAGAAAAAGTTTCCTTGACTCTGACAAACAAAACAAAGATCAGCAATGTTTTAAGCAAAAAGTTAAAAAAGATTACTTCAGTTTTCTGCTGGTTCAGTCCATTCTGTTAACTCTTGTTCTGCCTGATATTCATGAGCATTTCAGCTGTTTCTCAGTCTTGTACGTTTTTCCTTTATTCCAATGTCACAATCTCCAAAGTCATCAGAAATCTGCATTTGAGAGCAGCTATAATATTCAAAGCCCTATAGCTGATTATAAACCATCTTTTGATCAAATCAAGGTAACAATTGTCTGTGAATTATAACATGTCCAGGCAGTGACAGTCAAAAACACAATTGACAAAGAAATTTGGTTATTTCTGTGGTTTACAATAACTTAACACAATAAGCTTAAATCTGATTGATAGCATATACTCAGATGTTAGAATTTTGGAAATCCCATACAATTTTGGAATACATATTAATATTATTCACTAAAATATAACCTGAATAAAATTAAACCTTATTTTTATTTTGGAAACCCCATGTAACTAAATATGTCAAATAGTCCTGTTTACCTCTCTTTTGGATGCTCCAGGGGGCCTCCGTGGCATCCAAAACTTAGGGGTTAGAAAAGACAATTTTTGAAGCTGAAATTTGATTTTGTGAAGCCTGTTAGATATGCTAGAGATTTAAAACACTTGATATTATAAAATAGAATTCCAGATTACTGTTGTTATTTATTTAGCCAAAATGATGATTCAAAAAATTTTTAAAAAGGCAAAAACCTTTACTCATTGTATTAATCAGGGGTCTTTAAAGGAACAGAACTAATAGGATATATGTCTATATGAAGGGGAGTTTATTGGGAGAATTGACTCACACCATAACAAGGTGAAGTCTCAAGACAGATGTCTGCAAGTTGAGGGACAAGGAAGCCAGTGGTGGGTCAGTCTGAGTCCCAAAACCTTAAAAGTCAGGAAGCCGACAGTGTAGACTTCAGTCTGTAGCTGAAGGCCTGAGCACCCCTGGCAAATCACTGGTGTAAGTCCAACAGTCCAAAAGCTGAAGAAGTTGGAGACTTATGTTCGAGGGCAGGAAGCATTCAGTGCTGGAGGAAGATGGGAGCCGGAAGTCTCAGCAAGTCTTCTGCCTACTTTTCCTTTCATTTCCTCTTGCCTACTTCATTCTAGCCCCACTGGCAGGTGATTACATTGTGCATACCCACATTGAGGGTGGATCTGCCTCTCACAGTCCATTGACTCAAATGTTAATTTCCTTTGGCAGCACCCTCACAGACACCCAGGAACAATACTTTGCATCCTTTAATCCAATCATGTTGACACTAAATATTTACCATCACATTCGTTAAGAGGGAAGACTTAGGTTTCCAATCAACCTGTCTCCTGTCTTCTTCTTTCCTTTTTTTGCAATTTATTCACAAGGAAACAAAAATCTCTCATTATCCTTTAATATTATGTGAAAATCTTGTTCAAGAGAAAGACAACTTTCACCCTTGAATTAATGTAACTATTAATGTCAACTCCAATTTTTTTAATAAAAAAGATTTTTCATTACAATTTTTCATTACATGATTTCTAAAAACAAAAACCTGTACTTTTTGATAAAGGAGACTTGGCTTTCCAAAAAGTCAAAAGACCTGACACAGCATGAGACAGGATCTATCTCTTCTTTTCTTTCTCTTTTCTTTTCCTTTCACAGTTTACTCAAAAGATGAATAAAAATATTTTACTGTGTCTTATAAATACTACACAAAAAATTTGTTCAAACAGAAAACCAAATTTTACTTTTATATTAGTGTGTTATCAATACTAAAACTAATTTTAATAAAATCTCATAAATTTATCAAATCTGCCATGGTTTAACCACACTAGATTTCCATAAACCTTTTGTTTTACATTTTCCCTCTACTTTCTATATTCATCTTGTTTTATCTATTTTTTTCTTCTTCAGTTTGAAACCTTTAAGTGACTTCAAACCAGACAAGATTTTTAACACACACATATTGTTATGCCTTTATGGCTTTTCTCATCAAACAGATATCCTACTTTTGTTTATACATTCTGTATATAGAATTGTTTCTCTCATATCTAGTTTTTGAATCTTAGTAACCCTGATTTCTAGTGGAAAGTTGAGTCTGACTTATCAAAGAGTACAGGTTGTTGTTATTAGAAATCTTTTAATTATCACTTTGGCTAAATGAATGATTATTGTTTCATGGTGGCCTGTGATCCTATTTTGGTCAAGTGTTTAAAACGTTGGACATATTTGACAGGTCTTCTAAACCCAAATTTCAGCTTCAAAGTTGTCTTTCTTGACCTCTAACTTTGGGATGCTACAGAGGGCTCCTGAAGCATCCAAAAGTGAGAAAAACAGGATTATTCAAAATGATAAGTTAATGTAAGTAGACTCTTTATCTGGCTTATCCTTTGGTCTATTTGTTTTTAGCTGGTTTGGCTTATGGGGACCCTGGCTAAAGAGCATACTCCAAATTGTTGGTATTATCCTTCTGATAGTCATAATAGTATTCTCCCTGGTGCACTTTATTCTCCCAAAAGTTTTAAATGTTTGCATGCAGCCATCTCTAGAATGTCACATGGTCTCTCTTCAACTGGGATGACAAGAGCAGAAAGAAATATGTGACCATGAGGGCACTATAACCTTTGAATGACCTGCGGAGGCTGATGGTAACTGAGGGTGATACTATGGCCCTAAGTTTTGGTCACACTCTCACCTAAATGAGAACCTGACCAAAAGGGGAAAATTTTTAAACAAAATTATGGGGGGGCATGCACTAGGCCCCAACAGACCAGATCAAACCAAAATAGAGTCACTTATGCTAAATCTGACATAGCCAAACTAAGACTTTAAGGAAACACATAGATCCTAAAACATACCAGGTTTTGCTTTTCCCCTGTAAACAGAACGTTCCAGCCAATATGGGTTGGCCATGTCTCCACCCAAATCTCATCTTGAATTGTAGCTCCCATAATCCCCACATGTTGTGGGAGGGACCTTTTGGGAGGTAACTGAATCATGGGGACTGGTCTTTCCTGTGGTGTTTTTGTGATGGTGAGTAAGTCTAATAAGATCTCATGGTTTTGTAAAAGGGGGGGGGTCCCTTACACAAGCTCTCTCTTGCCTGCCACCATGTAAAAGGTGACTTTGCTCCTCCCCTGCCTTCCACCATGATTGTGAGTTCTCCCCAGCCACGTGGAACATGAATCCATTAAATCTCTTTTTCTTCATAAATTACTCAGTCTTGGATATGTTTTTATTAGCAGAATGAGAACAGACTAATACACCAGCATAAGGGCACACTCTACTGTTACCCTTACAAAAACAAACAAACAAACAAACAAACAACGTGAAGTTCTTGTTCTCTTAAGTTCAGCCTAAAGATTTCTCTGTATGTTGTGAACTATAACCTAAAGGTAGTTGTAAACAGGCTGTAGCCTACTCTTGTGCCAAAGGTGGCCAACTGTCCAAACTGTGTTCAAATAAGGCAGATGCCACGTTGTAACCAATTTGACTGTTTCTGTACCCCATTTCCATTTTCTATGCATTGCTTTCCTTTTTTCTGTCAATAAATCTTCCATCCAGTGGATTCCCTGGAGTTCCTGAACCTACTGTGACTCAGGAGCCTGCCCAATTTGTGAATTGTTCTTTGCTCAACCTCTGTTAAATTGAATTCTGCTAAGGTTTTTCTTTTAGCTAGGGGCAAAAGCATCAGAAAACATCTTACTGACATGGGTTTTCCAACTGAAAAAATGTAAATATTTTCCCATTTCATAGATGTAATTTACTGTTTAATGCTTAGTAATAGATTTCTCAGTAGGAATAACTCACAGAACAATTTCAATCCCCATATAATCTTCTAGTAAATGAACATCCTCAGTCATACCATGATGTGATCATCAAGGTTCTCAGTTTAATTGTGTGGCAGTGTTGGAGGACTTTCACCACAGTGTACAGTAACAGAGAGGTAAAAAAAGAAAGTATTTACCTACAAGAAATGTTTTATGAATTTAAAAAGTTACTAGTATAAACAATTAGGTTTATTACTGAGTCATTTTCTATCTGTTCTGTAATTCCTCAAAATATTGCAGTGATTTACTATGTCGTTGGCATTTGCTGGCAACTATTTAGTGTGTTCTATTTCTATGTGCTGCTTTTCAGATAAGGAAATCATGTTTTACTCACATTTACCACAACTTAACTACCATCCCTTTGAATTTATAAGTCTACTGCTTATTTTGAAACACTCATTATTGGTTGAAAGTATGTAAGTGGCATACTAAGTAGTTCAATATCCAATCTTTTAATTTTATAATTAGAATGCATTCAAGCTGTGCCTCTCCATTTTCCTAATGCCCTAAACACTAAATTGAAGTGTACTCTGAAATCATACATTAAACAGAAAATCTTTGAATTAGTAACTTAAAGTTTAGCTTTATACACCAAGGAGTTTTAGTCATTAGCAGGTAATTTAAATTCTTTCTTCTACCCACCCCTTTTGCCCCAGGGAATATTAAACTTGTTTTTCAAACCTTCCTTCTGAAATATGAGGGGCAAAAATAGTACAAAATCAGAATTCCAGGACACACAAAGATCCTTTAGCAGCCTTAATTCCTCTATTTTAGCTGTTTGTATCTTTCTTCCGTGTAAGGATAACTGGATTGTCACTAGCAAGGCAGAAACAGAGTCTAACAAACTGGATCTAGAATGAGTGAACTGGCATATTAAGGGTTATTTTCCTTTTGCCTCCTAATATGGTAATCAAATCTCATCTACTCCCCACATGTCATGGGAGGGTCCTAGTAGGAGGTGATTGGATCACGGGGGTGAATTTTCCTATCCTGTTCTCATGATACTGGGTTCTCAAGAGATCTGAGGGTTTACAAATTTGGTACTTGCCCCTTTACCCTCTGTCTCTCCTGCCATCATGAAAGATGTGCCTTGCTTTCCCTTCACCTTCTGCCACTGTGAATGTAAGTTTCCTGAGGCCTCCCCAGCCATGCAGAGCTGAGTCAATTAAACTTCTTCTCTTTATAAATTTTCCAGTTTCGGGTATTTCTTTATAACAGTGTGAAAATGTAGTAATGCACCTGCTGTATTGGTTTGATGGGGCTGTTATAACAAGGTATGATGGACTTTGTCTTCAACAATAGAAATTTACTTTCCCACAAATCTGGAGACCAGAAGTCCAGGATCAGGGTGTGTGAAGGTCTGGTTTCCCCTGGGATCGCTCTCTTTGGCTTGCACATAACCATATTCTTCTGTCTTCACATAATCATCCTTCTGTGTGTGTTTATGTCCTAATTTCCTCTTCTTAAGAGGATATCTGTCACATTGGATTAGGATGCACACTAATGATTGTATTTTAACTTAATTATCCTTTCAAATATGATATATTCAAACACAGTCACATTCTGAGATACTACAGGTTAAGACTTCAACACATAAACTTGGGGGAGATACAATTTAGCCCATAACACCCCCAAACAGCTGTCTCATCATGACAAAATAATTGTAACACAACCTTACTCCATGTTGGCTGTAAGGGGGCATTAGGCCTAAGAGTCCGCTGGTGCGATAGTTTGCAAAGGCAATAGTAGGATTCACGTTCCCTTAGAACTGGGGATCATTATGACAAAACCTCTAATCATAGAAAAGTTTGCCCAGTTGAGTGGATGAACCCCTGATCTTAATAGCCCCTGATAGCTTTGAGATCTCATAATCTTTCCTGTCAAAATAAATGTATGATTCAGAAATGGTAATATTTTCTATGAATTCAGCATGGATGGGACCTGACATAGATGATATAGAAAAGTGAAGATTAAATTTGCCTTGTGAAGTATTCATAGGCTTTACTTTCAAGCACAAAAATACATGACTAAGTGCTTTTTCAAGTTTTTGCTAAGCCTGATATTTGAACAATGTTCAAAGATGTTTTACTGATCTATAAATGCTATGAGTTTTGCTGATGGAATAGCATATTTTGCACAACTTAAGTTCCTGCACACAAATATATAATTTATAATCACTCCATTTTTCCCCACCTGTTAAATTTTCCTACCTGATAAATAACTGCATACACTTTTTTTGTTTTAATTTATAAATGTTGGCTGTAAATACTGAATTGCTGAGATGAGCATTATCCCAAAATTTAAATTTAGAAGCTGGAAAATAAACAGTTATAAAATTTTAAAAATGTTTTAAATAGAATAGCCTAGGCTACTAGATCTTCTACATTGAAAACCACTCCTGTAAAAAATATGTGATGTGGGGGAAGTTTTTTTGGATCATCTCAAGTAAACATGCTCCTGTGATTTCCATCCCTGTCATCACTGATATGCCTCTATGGGATCTGTCCTCTCCTACTGGTGTTTTTGACTTTGTAATTTGTCACCCAGCCTTTATCTTAAGACAGACCCCAAACTGCAATGATGACACAAGCAACAACAAATATTTCTCCCTAAAATATCAAGGGGCTAAAGTGAGGCAGTGGGGACAAAATCCTTGCCATTTCAAAAGTATTACTGTTCCACCTTTATACAAAAATATTTATACTTTAGCCTTGTGAAATCCTGTGATATGGTTTGGCTCTGTCTCCACCCAAATCTCATCTTGAATTCCCACATGTTGTGGGAGGGGCCTTGTGGGAGGTGATTAAATCATGGGGTGGTGGGTCTTTTCCGTGCTGTTGTCATGATAGTGAGTAAGTCTCACAAGATCTGATGGTTATAAAAACGAGAGTTTCCCTCCACAAGTTCTCTCTCTTTGCCTGCTGCTATCCACTTAAGATGTGACTTGCTTCTCCTTGCCTTTTGCCATGATTGTGAGGCCTCACCAGGCATGTGGAGCTATAAGTCCATTAAACCTTTCTTTTGTAAATTGCCCAGTCTCGGGTATGTCTTTATCAGCAGCATGAAAATGAACTAATACATCATGCTACATCGTCCTCCATCCTACCAGAAAACTGGATTTCACTGGAGCCTTGCACAACTGGATTTTTAACCAAGTCATGTTGTATTCCTGGAAAATTATAGCATCGGTTTAAATAATATTGAAGCTATGTAGCTCCGATGTCTATTACATCCCTAACTTTAAAACCATTAAAACTCTACTGGCACAACTCACTTACAGCTAAAGTGAAAATGGAAAATTTCACTGAAAATTGTCCTGACCTAAAACTGATCTTTAGTAATGCTACCATTTTTACTCACTTGCTAATAAGTCCACCTGCATTTGTTACATTTCTTATACAGTAAAATTCCCATAATTTCAGATAATTTTGCTTATAGTTTTTTCTTCACCATGAAGTCCTGCATGCAGTTTCTACCTTGGGCCAATCTCAACGCTTCCCTCCATCACATCGCCCTCCTCAGTTCCTGTTGTCAGCCTCTGTCACTGGACAAAATAGTACTTAGCAATCCTTTTGCATCTTTTTCTGACAGCTTTATTCTTTCCCTGAGAAATTATTCTAGACTTTTTACTGTTTCACAGGGTATCTGTTTTATTCCTTTACACCTTGGATCCCTACGAGAAAGAAAACTTGTTATACGTTTCACAGAGAAATGAAGATTATTGGGTGGGAATCCCATATGGTTTGGATCTGTGTCCCTGACCAATCTTATGTCGAATTACAATCCGCATTGTTGGAGGTGGGGCCTAGTGAGAGGTGACTGGATCATGGAGGCAGAGTTCTCATGAATGGCTTAGCATCATCACCTGATGCTATCCTTGTGATAGTGAGTGAGTTCTCATGAGAGCTGGTTGTTTAAAAGTGTGTGGCACCTCACCCCCTCTCATCTGTTTCTGCTCCAGCCATGTAAGATGTTCCTGCTTCTCCTTTGCCTTTTGCTATGACTGAAAGTTTCCTGAGCCCTCCCCATAAGTCAACCAGATGCCAGCCTCATGCTTCCTGTACAGCTTGTGGAACTATGAGCCCATTAAACTTGTTTTCTTTATAAATTACCCAATCTTAGGTATCTTTTTTTAGTAATGTGAGAACTAACTAATACAGAATCCAAATTTCTTACCCTCAACCTAAAAATCTATTGATATCTGGCCAATACCTTCCTTCAGGTCTCTAATATATCTTGTTCATCCTATCAGTGGCTGATCTGCATGTATGGTAAATCCGAAGCTTACTCTTTCTTTTCTTTTCTTTTCTTTTCTTTTCTTTTCTTTTCTTTTCTTTTCTTTTCTTTTCTTTTCTTGCTTTCTTGCTTTCTTTGCTTTCTTCTTTCTTCCCTTCCTTCCTTCCTTCCTTCCTTCCTTCCTTCCTTCCTTCCTTCCTTCCTTCCTTCCTTCTCCTCTCTCTCTCTCTCTTTTTATGGAGTTTTGCTCTTGTTGCCCAAGCTGGAGTGCAATGGCACAATCTCAGCACACTGCAAACTCTGTCTCCCGGATTCAGGCAATTCTCCTGCCTCAACCTCCCAGGTATCTAGGAGTACAGGCATGCACGACCACACCTGGCTAATTTTGTATTTTCAGTAGAGATGGGGTTTCTGCATGTTGGTCAGGCTGGTCTAGAACTCCCAAAATCAGGTGATCCACTTGCCTTGGCCTCCCAAAGTGCTGGGATTATAGGTGTGAGCCACCACACCTGGCCCAAGCTTTCTTTTTCTTTAGGAATTTTTCTCATCAAATATCTGCCCCTCCTCTGTATGTGTAATCTCTCCTTTTCTGCTAGTATTTCCCCTCACTCTGAACACAAACCTAACTCTTCCTCATCTTTTAAACAAATCCGTCCTTTAACTCCATTTTCTACTGTAATCATATTTCTCCCTCCTTCTCATTCACATATTTTTAATGGAGTAACTACCACTTTTTGACCTTCTCAAAACGCATCAGCAAGAGTTCTCTGTCCACCTAACTTCTTCCAAACTGCTCTTTCTTACACTGTCAGTGCCAATGGAAGTGCCAAATCCAAAGGTCATCTGTAAAGACTTATTTTTATTGGCTCCTGTACGGCGTTATTAATGCTAAACCGTTTTTTGTGCATAACAGTATTTAGATGCTTGGTAACCTCATTCTGGGTTTTCTTCTATTTGTACCTCCACTTTTCTCCCTGTCTTAGTTCCTTGCTCCTCTTCTACCAGTTACTGAAATGCCATCCTTTCTCTGTTTTGTCTTTGAATTTCTTATGTACATCTACATCTTTGAAATTATCTGTTGTCCTTTCATGCTTCACCTACTGCCTGCTTCCTGGTAGTTCTCAAATCATAATAACTAGCTTTAATTCTTCTAATATTGCATATTAGAAATCTGCATTGTGTTAGGCAAATGTGATAACCACTACACAATGGAAAACTATGCTATCTCACCCAAATCTCTCTCTCTCTCTTTTTTTTTTTTTTTTGCTGTAATCTTCAGTTCATAAAGAGTATCATGAGGTGCATAGTAGGTAAAGGGAGTTTCAAGAGCCCAGTTGGTGGAGTAAGGCAGCCCAGATTCAAATT
Organism: Hylobates moloch; assembly: GCF_009828535.3. Classification (NCBI taxonomy): domain Eukaryota; kingdom Metazoa; phylum Chordata; class Mammalia; order Primates; family Hylobatidae; genus Hylobates; species Hylobates moloch. Next base: position 27,149,150 of record NW_026652292.1, on the reverse strand, counting down.
TCTGTACTGCAGGTGAGCTACTTAACCACTCTTAATCTTAGCTTCTGTGTGTGAAAAATGCATAATAACATAGCCAACTTAGCTTGTTGATTCTAAGGATTAGATGTAATACTTTAGGAAAGTGCTTAGAACAGAGCCTGGCACATAATTAGTTGTCAAGAAAATTTGTTTGCCCCCTATTGTAATAAGAGTAAATACTAAATGCAGTAAAAATAATTTAAGGAGTCATCCAAGTCGGAAACTTGGGGCACATCCCAGACTTCATCTTCCCTCTGAGGCCCAGGTCCCATTAGCCACTTAGGCTTACCCACTTTTACTTTCATCATACTGACTGCCATTATTTATTAACACCCCTCCATTTGCTCTGCCAGCATCACAAGGCAGTAACTTACACTTTGCTTGGACTGTTGCTATAGCATCAAATTGATTTTGGCATCTCTAACATATCACACCTCTCTCCCTTCTACTGTATATTGCTGCCAAACAATCTATATAAAAGGAGCACATTTTATTATATTACTATACCATGTAAAAACCCATTATATTCAAGAGGAAATACAAAATTCTTAATATAGCATAAGTATATTGACACACTATGATCTCTTCTTTCTTTTCTATTTGGTCTATTTCTTGCCATGCTTTGATGGCAATTTTTACTTTCCTTATTCCAAATTACTTCTTGAAATTTGAACATATTCCAGATTTTCCATGCTTCATTTTCCCTTTGATTTGCTTTTCCTCTTTTTCTTTCTTTTCTTTTTGTTCTTTTTTGTTAGTTATTCTTCTTGGGCCTACATTTCCTTTTCTCCAATATTCACTTGCACAGTTTATTTAAAACTCAATCACTAGCAGATCTTTGGAAATTTTTCTCTTCTATTCACATTATGTTTATTTAACATCTTCTTTAAATTTCCTCACTCTTTTTAAACTTAAGCACATTCTTTTTTAAAAAAACTTTATTTCAATGCTATCCACTTTACAATATTACATTAGCAATAAATAGAAGGTAGTTATTAGTGTTACAATGAAAACAAAATAATTTTATTACATTCTCCCTAGATCCCATGGCCTAGCCAAAAGGCAGTAGACAGTGCTATTATATTCATTTTAGAAATGAAGAAAAATGCTGTATGTTATTAATACAACTAATTTTTATGAGATTTAAATGCTGGGAGCTGAGTTCTGATTACAGATCTTTCTAGATGCTGAAAAAAACATTTCCTCCTATTTCCTTATTTCAACAAGTAAATTTTTCTTAATATTGCTGCTTGCTTCTTTTTTAATGCAGCATTTTTTCTTAATACTGCTCATATCATTCCTTATCTATTTTAATATATTTACTAATAGACTCACTGTAGATCAATTTACATGAGGCTGTCCAGATTTATATCTGTTATCTCAGTGGAATTGTTAATACTGTCTACTTCCACTTCTAAAATATACTAATATGGATGATGGATTACATGGTTGCACTTATTATATATGTCTGCTTCTGATGGGGAAGCATCAGAAGTATTATACTTTTTTTGAAGTAATCATGCTCCTCAAATATGTTGTTATTTAGGCCCACAAGTTCAAAATCTCCTAGTGTTGTCAGCTACTTGTCAGTCAACTCATAAGAAAAGAAACCAGATCACCATTTGATCACCTCTGAGTTTAGTGTTAGGGTTGACTGGCCTGAGTATTAAAAGCCCTGAGTCCCACAAAGCACATTTAGCCATTACTCATTTTTATGCCTCAACTCTGGGTTTTATCCTTTGCCCCCAGTAAATAAGTGGTTTTAGAAAGGACTGTGCCTGAGATTTTAATTCTTCAGCTATAAGAGTTTAGAGGATAGCAGCATGCAACTTTACCCAGAGTTAACTGAGCTCCACATGGTTTTGTCAGCTATTTAAGGCACAGAGGCTCAATGGCGTCCTGATTTTACTCATGAGGACACATGAAGCTGAGCATTAAGTCACTATCCAGATGGATCATGGCTGGCACTATTTGTCCAAAGCAAATAGTGAGGTAGGGCTGAATTGGCACAGACTGAGCAGGTGCTTGGTGAGTGAATGTGTGTGGGCCAAGGTAGGGGTGGAAATGGTAAACCAATGAGCGAGACCCCATTATTTACTATCTTACATTATTTTGCCAGAGGGGTGCCTTGCAGTCTTCTGCTTCAATCTAAAGCCACCACCCCACACGTGCCAGGTCAATGCAAACCTCAGTCACATTGGAAATTTCCTACCGTTTTTCTCTTTTTCTAATTTCCCTTCTGTATTCCTTCCAAGGATTGCTCTTTGAGGAGAAAGCTTGTAGTAGTATTAAGTTCAGCATCTTCATTGGAAAAAGAATCATAAGAATCTAATCAGGACCTGTTTCAGTTTCTCCCATGTCTTGAAATACATGAGTTAAAGTATAGATGGTGACTAGCAAGACTGTGTCATCAGTGGGCACTTGCTACTATGTCTGCTGAGATTTTCCACAATTTCCCTCAGGGTACTTCTCTGACCAGCCCTTTCTGAATATTTTGAAGTTCTACCAAGATTTAAACAGTGGCAGATGCCCTCCGAAATGAGGAGTTGTGCTTATTTTCTGCTGTTGAGTGACAAATTACCACACATTTAGCGGCTTTCATTATCTCATAGTTCTATTAATTTGGAATCCTGATACTCAGTGACTGAATCCTCACAGCCTCACAGCCTGAAATCAAAGTTTCAGACAGGTCGGAAAGGCGATCCTATCTGAGGTTAAGGATTTTCTCTAAGTGCATGAGCTGCTGGTAGAATGTATTTCTTTGTTGTCATAGAACTGAGGTTACCACTATCTTGCTGGCTGTCAACACGGGATATTCTTAACTCCTAGAAGTTGCCAACCATACCCTGACATGTGGCCCTCTCCAAAACATGGCATCTTGCTTCTTTAAGGCTATCATGAGACTCTCTCTGTAAATCTCTCAGACTACTTTTAAGGACATTCCCTACTCATTATAATATCTCTTTTCATCAACTCTATGTCAACTGATTAGAGACCTTAATGATATCAGCAAAATTCCTTCTATCCCATAACATAAGCACCAGCATGATATCTCATCATAGTCACAAATCCCACTCACGTTTAAGACTAGGAGATTACATAGTGCAAGAACACCAGAGGGCCATACTAGAATATTATAATGCTACATAGAGAAAAGTAAATTTAAATGTATATTATAATATTTATAGATGGTCAGTGCCTTGGTCAATAAAGAGTAAGTAGCAATTTCTGTATCATCCTTTAACAACTTAAGATGCAGACTACTGAAGTATAAGTCCTTCTCAAATATAATACCAGATCATCAAGCTGTAACTTTCATTTCTACTAATCATTCTAATTTCATTTCAACTTACCCATTTTAATTATAAGGATAATTACAATAATTTATAATAAGCTGATGTGCAACTCTTCTTAATTTTTTAGGCACTGTTTCATGACGCTGTGAAATTTGATAACTTTTAGAGATGGATTGAACTAGGCTGAATAAAGAAAAGACAATAGAAAAAAAAACTGTATTTACTTTAACATGAAAAGTAAAACATTCATTAAGAAGGGAGCCATTTTTACCAAAATGCAAATGTAAAAATGTAGCTCTGAAAATTGTATGGTCAGAAAGTAATGCACATTGCATTCTTTCTCAAACATAAATGTTTCAATAGGAATTTTATCTATTTTGAAGTTCTGTTAAATGAATTATACTGGCCTTAAATTGGAGCATGGAAATCCTGATGAAGTTAAGCTTTTAAAAATGTTTATTTTGCATATGTCTTAAAATGCAAATAACAAATGTATGAATTATTACTAGATGGATAATTAAGATACATAGCAAACATGACCTGCTATGAGTCTTAAGATATAGTTAAAATAAATGAGAAATACTGTGCATACAATATATAATGACTCAAAAGTTTTAGTACAAGGGCAATAAAACATTTTCAACTTAAATACAATCAAAATACTATGTGCTCCAAACACATATAAAAATATGGAAGTAGTGTTCAAAGAGTTTTGCTGATAGGAACAGTAAAAAGCTAGCAGTAGCCTGGCGTATTTTATATTAAATATATAATGAGCAGACAAATCCCTTAATATCATAAAATAACAGTAATTCAAGCTAGTGATTTACTTAAGCATTTTTTAAAAATAAAACTAACGTATAAAAATAATTATGATCTACAGATAAGACTTACAGTATGTTTGCTACTTTGGTCAATTACTTATATACTTTTATCACTTTTAAATGAAGAACATAAAATGTTTCCTTTAAGTAACTTCCTCCCTTCTTCTTTCCTTTTTTCTTGTTTTCTTTCCTTTCTTTCTTCCTTCACTTCACCCCTCCCTCTCTTTATTCATTCTTTTATGTTATCGTTTTGTTTTCACCCAAATATAGATCTGGCAACATAGCACTTGAATTATATTTCAAGCATTGGATTGCTCCACTGATGCATTACTCTTACTAAAATATATAGATGAAAAGTCAGAGTGTAAGTAATGGTTAATAGTGGTCTTATTCTACATGAAAAACTATATACATTTGAAAATAATTAATGTAATCATCCACTTTACATTAAGATTCTTTGTGCAAATCAACAAGTTTATCTACTTGAAAATAGAGGCATTGCTAACAAATAAATTGTCATAGGCTATATGTGCCGAGTGCCGTCTAATGTAAATAACTCCTTCGTGAGATTTCTGTCTCTGCTTGAAAAATGACCACAAATATCAGAGAACATTTTGTTTGGGTACTGACCCACTACATTAATCAGGATTCAGTTTACACTGTTGTTGGTAATAGAGCAGAATAACAAAGACAGAAGTGGGGATCAGGAAGATGGGTTCAAATTTTTTTTTTCTACTTTGTCTGTCTGTTGACAATTGCCTAAACTCTGAGAACTTGATTCCAGTTCTTTTCAGTTGAACTAATAAAAGACATTGCTCACAAGATGATGTAGTTGTTAGCTGATTGAATGAAATATGCAAAATCCTTTAGGCAGTGTATGGCATATCATAAATAGTCAATAATTGGTAGTACTTGTAGTTCTTTAAAACTGTTCCCATAATTCAGTGAATTTGGACAATGTTCCATATTTTATCTACCTTTGACAATTCATAATGCATAATGGTTAGTGAAATGCTCTGAGGGAACTTACGGTCTCATTTAATTATTTTATTTAAGCTTAACATTATGTCAGTTATTTAATAGGGAGAATGTGGGTGTGTATAATACTTATTATTTTATTTTACTTTAATTTTGAAATAAACTGCCTCATTGCATTCTTTTTAGTTTTATCTTTGCATCAGCATAAATAAGATTTTTCTGTTATATGAAGCCCAAAATGATACAATTTAAATTGGCAAAGTTAAAATTGTTCATGAAAACATTTTCTGTTAACAGCAGTTCTTGAAATTCCATAGGAAAAAAAATTTGACTTTATTTTACTTTTTGTCATAGTGGAAATGGTGATTTAAAAAATTAGTTGAGAAGACATGTATGCTTGGCAAAAAAAAAAAAAAAAAGTGAGAGAGAGAAAGAAATTAGAGACCTAAAGATTTCTTTACCAACTTCTTAAAGTATTTTGTTTTATTACTACAAACTAGTATTCTTTTATATCTCCCCATTTGATCATTTAAACTTCCATAGACATTACTCATGCATATACCAAATACTGAAGTTTTAATTTTGTGATTTGCTCAGTACTTTCTTCAGTTGTTTAACATAGGTCAGTTAATTATTTAATGTTAATAGAAAACACTGAGAATTCAGCAACATGATTCCAGTTTTAATACTGAGCACTCTTTAATGTGTGCAATTTTCTAATCAAACATTAAACATTATACACTTTGGGATAATTTCAAATTTAGGAGAGAAATGCAGGCATTTTTAAAGTTTTTTTGAGGGGAGGTTGTTATGAACTGGGGATTGGAGAAGATAGAAGGAAAAGTATAAGAATAGATGTATATTTGTTGCTGAATGTCAATGATTTAATCAAAACATATTTGTAGCAGCTGTGCACATTTTCTGATATTACACAGGCAGCAAAAATGTCCTTTTAACTTGCCTTTTTTCCCAGAGACAACATTGGCAGGTAGAAACGGCTCTCTGGGCACAGTTGAAAGCACAGCTTTTAAAGAGAAAAATAAAAGGGGGAAGCAAAATGTAGCATTATGGCTTCGTAGCACTTTTCAGGAAATCAAAATGAGGAATTAAGTATGTTCACTTTCCTCGAAGTATCATTGTTTTTATTCCTTTTTATATTTCTAAAATATGAAAGATATAAAATATCTAAAACAATGTTTTTATTTTCTGTTGTTATTGTTTCTCTAAAGATCCGAATGACATGACAGCACAAGACGTAGAACAGATTGTCACCTAGGAATAACAGTGATGCAGGACAAGATTATCTTTCTTATCTTGCATGGTCCCTGCTCTCCTTCCCTTTCTCTTACCCCAGTTTGCCTCCTCCTTTATGTACCATGTAGCATATCATCTTTATTCCCTCAACAAATCTGCTCACAAAAAGATTTTACTTTATTTTCATGAATTTACAACCAAATGCTATCTCTCTAAAGTTTATTTGCATTTTAAACCTTATCTCACACCGTGGAAGCAAAAAATTTAACACCCTGTTAAGGGGATTTTAAGCATCACTCGGCAGGCAGGAGTATGTGTTCTATGAGCAAATCCTTTTTCTGCTTCTCAGAAATTGTATTCTCTGTAGTTGCTTCTCCAGGTGGGAAGGCAAAATAGTTTAGAAATAAAATTGCTAGGTTTAGGGACAGGCAGACATAAATTTGGATCCCCGCTTCTGCCATTTACCTCTTGAATGATCTGGGGAAAGCCACTTAACCTTTCATTTTCCATTTCAGATAGTTAAGTGAGTTCAGTAATCAAAGCTACCTCATAAGGGTGTTGTGAGAATCAAATAGGTTATTGGGAGAAGTATCTAATTAATAAGTGGTAACTACTATTGCATTAGTCTGGTGTTGGCTGAAGAGTTAGAGTACTCAATTTAATTTCAATTATTTTTTTTGATAGATTGTGTTTTATCTATTCTATTATGAAATGTTAATAAACCTTAAAATATCCATCACTTCAGATGGTTGCCAGTGTCCAGTCTAACATCTTTGGAATTCTCCTTAGTATTTCTGCTTGAGTGGCTGCCTGTCATATCGTATTCAGCATTTTTGCTGTTCCTCTTTACGCTAGAATCAATACTCACCTGTATCTGCTCGGCCTCCTTCTGACAACAAATAATGCCTGTGAACAGGAAAGCCTCATGCTTACCAAGAATAAAGTATATTAGAGAGCAAGGTGAGACAACTATAAACTCACAGATTAACCTAGCATCACCAGCACAGACATTCAAATTGCATACTTTCTTCTTTTTTTATTTTTTTTATTTTATTATTATTATACTTTAAGTTTTAGGGTACATATGCACAATGTGCAGGTTTGTTACATATGTATCCATGTGCCATGTTGGTGTGCTGCACCCATTAACTAGTCATTTAGCATTAGATATATCTCCAAATGCTATCCCTCCCCCCTCCCCCCACCCCACAACAGTCCCCAGAGTGTGATGTTCCCCTTCCTGTGTCCATGTGTTCTCGTTGTTCAATTTCCACCTATGAGTGAGAACATGCAGTGTTTGGTTTTTTGTCCTTGCAATAGTTTGCTGAGAATGATGGTTTCCAGTTTCATCCACGTCCCTAAAAAGGACATGAACTCATCATTTTTTATGGCTGCATAGTATTCCATGATGTATATGTGCCACATTTTCTTAATCCAGTCTATCGTTGTAGGACATTTGGGTTGGTTCCAAGTCTTTGCTATTGTGAATAGTGCCACAATAAACATACGTGTGCATGTGTCTTTATAGCAGCATGATTTATAATCCTTTGGGTATATACCCAGTAATGGGATGGCTGGGTCAAATCATATTTCTAGTTCTACATCCCTGAGGAATTGCCACACCGACTTCCACAATGGTTGAACTAGTTTACAGTCCTACCAACAGTGTAAAAGTGTTCCTATTTCTCCACATCCTCTCCAGCACCTGTTGTTTCCTGACTTTTTAATGATTGCCATCCTAACTGGTGTGAGGTGGTATCTCACTGTGGCTTTGATTTGCATTTCTCTGATGGCCAGTGATGATTAGTATCTTTTCATGTGATTTTGGCTGCATAAATGTCTTCTTTTGAGAAGTGTCTGTTCATATCCTTTACCCATTTTTTGATGGGGTTGTTTGTTTTTTTTCTCATAAATTTGTTTGAGTTCATTGTAGATTCTGGATATTAGCCCTTTGTCAGATGAGTAGGTTGCGAAAATTTTCTCCCATTTTGTAGGCTGCCTGTTCACTCTGATGGTAGTTTCTTTTGCTGTGCAGAAGCTCTGTAGTTTAATTAGATCCCCTTTGTCAATTTTGGCTTTTGTTGCCATTGCTTTTGGTGTTTTAGACTTGAAGTCCTTGCCCACGCCTATGTCCTGAATGGTATTGCCTAGGTTTTCTTCTAGGGTTTTTATGGGTTTAGGCCTGACATTTAAGTCTTTAATCCATCTTGAATTAATTTTTGTATAAGGTATAAGGAAGGGATCCAGTTTCAGCTTTCTACATATGGCTAGCCAGTTTTCCCAACAACATTTATTAAATAGGGAATCCCTTCCCCATTTCTTGTTTTTGTCAGGTTTGTCAAAGATCAGATGGTTGTAGATATGTGGCATTATTTCTGAGAGCTCTGTTCTGTTCCACTGATCTATATCCCTGTTTTGGTACCAGTACCATACTGTTTTGGTTACTGTAGCCTTGTAGTATAGTTCGAAGTCAGGTAGCGTGATGCCTCCGGCTTTGTTCTTCTGGCTTAGGATTGACTTGGGAATGCGGGCTCTTTTATGGTTCCATATGAACTTTAAAGTAGTTTTTTCCAATTCTGTGAAGAAAGTCATTGGTACCTTGATGGGGATGGCATTGAATCTATAAATTACCTTGGGCAGTATGGCCATTTTCATGATATTGATTCTTCCTACCCATGAGCATGGAATGTTCTTCCATTTGTTTGTATCCTCTTTGATTTCATTGAGCAGTGGTTTGCAGTTCTCCTTGAAGAGGTCCTTCACATCCCTTGTAAGTTGGATTCCTAGGTATTTTATTGTATTTGAAGCCATTGTGAATGAGAGTTCGCTCATGATTTGGCTCTCTGTTTGTCTGTTATTGGTGTATAAGAATGGTTGTGATTTTTGCACATTGATTTTGTGTCCTGAGACTTTGCTGAAGTTGCTTATCAGCTTAAGGAGATTTTGGGCTGAGACAATGGGGTTTTCTAGATATACAATCGTGTCATCTGCAAACAGGGACAATTTGACTTCCTCTTTTCCTAATTGAATACTATTTATTTCCTTCTCCTGCCTAATTGCCCTGGCCAGCACTTCCAGCACTATGTTGAATAGAAGTGGTGAGAGAGGGCATCCCTGTCTTGTGCCAGTTTTCAAAGGGAATGCTTCCAGTTTTTGCCCATTCAGTATGATATTGGCTGTGGGTTTGTCATAGATAGCTCCATTATTTTGAGATACGTCCCATCAATACCTAATTTATTGAGAGTTTTTAGCATGAAGGGTTGTTGAATTTTGTCAAAGGCCTTTTCTGCATCTATTGAGATAATCATGTCATTTTTGTCTTTGGTTCTGTCTTTATGCTGGATTACATTTATTGATTTGCGTATGTTGAACCAGAATATGGGTTGTTTTTTAATATCTTGTCTAACATGATCAGAGATAAATGCTTTATTGTTCATCCCCCCCAATTCTACTCTACCTTTTATGTTTGATTCTACCCTCGCTCTCTAATCATACAATAACAAAATTGACCAGCTATAAATTTTGACTAATTCTTCCTTAGTTATGGTTCCAATATCTCCCACACCAATTTTTAATTCTGAAAGCCATTAAATTATATGAGTTATACCATCATAAGCTAAAACATTTTAATTGATTCACTTTCTTTCAACATAAAAATATTTATTTAACCTGAGTGAAGATTATTTTTAGATCATCTTCTTTCCTGCCATTCATATTGCAGATAAATATGTAAGCAAAAAATAAAAAAAAACAAACATGCTTAAATACCTCTCCCTATCTCACATTAAATACTGTCAAAAGACAAAATTATAATAAATTTAGTTAAAAATCTAATTAATTGGCTTTTATTTGTTATTCAGGAATTATGATAGCTTCAATCCTACAAAATAGAATGAGTGCTCCCACTGGGCAATGGCAGAACCTTTTGAAAGAAGGAAACATGGAAACAGAACAATGGGAAGAAAAAGAACTCGTTGGTTGACATGAGGTTACTTTATTTGTGATGGTTAAAGCACAAAGGACTTCCTTATTACAATGACTCAGGTAGATCAGAATCTCCTGATTTCTGGAATAGCTGATCTGTTTGGGAGCCTACCTGTTTCCTTAAACTTTGGTTTGGCCTGGTCTGTTGGGGCCTAGTGCAGGAGCTCAGTCCAACACAATAGCCTCCTATAATTTTTGTTTATCCACACAAAAACATTAATTCCTGGTGGGGTAAAGGTCTAAATGTGAAAGAGAGACTTCAAAAAGTCTTACTGAAAAATATTGAAGAATATCTTCATAATATCTGGTCAGAAAAATAATTCTCAAACCTAATATAAAGTGAAAAATTACAAAGGAAAACTTTAACAACATTAATGTAAAAACTTTCTGTTCACCAAGTAACATCATAAAGAGGAGCAAGTAGAGACTGAGGGGACATTGCTTTATAATACAAGTGCAATGCCTATAGATGTCAGAATATATTAAAAAACCCATAGGAAAAACATAGGCAAATTTCTACTTTAATCAAGAGAATAAAATTCTATTTCACACCATCATATTGGTAAAAATTTAGAATATCTAAAATAGCTATTGTTACATTATAGAAACTCTTGTATACTGCTAGTGAGGGTATGTTAATTAATAGTAGTATTTTAAATAGGATCTATGTTCTGTAACACAAACACAGCAGAAGCAAATAGAATTTTATTTATCTCCCGTGGGAAAGAACCAGCTATAGTATCTCTGTAACTTGGAAGTTTTCAAGAACCCAGCCTCTGTTTTATTGTTCCATCATAGTAGTGGGCCCAAGATGGCCACATTCATTCATTAATAGAAGACAATGAAGAAAATCTTTTGAAAAAATCAAGATAAAATGTAGAACAAAGAGATGTTCATCACCAAGAGAGAAAGGATTTAAGAGAAAGTTTGTCCATTCAATAATGCATTCATTATTTATTAAGCAACTATATGACAGGCACTGAGTTAGAACCTTTACATGTTATTCCAAGAGCTGGTCAATGACTAATTTTTAAAAGCATCCGTTCATATCTTTCACATGCCAGTAAATCAAGCTACATATTTATGAAATATAATATCAATTTATATTCTAAAAATATATGTTTTCTTTCTGAAAAGTTGGAGCAAGGAATTATTTCTTGCTTTTTAAAAAAAAAAATATCTAGGCTGCATGTGGTTGTTCATGCCTATAATCCCAACACTTTGAGAGGCTGAAGTGGGAGAATTCCTTGAGGCCAAGAGCTTGAGACGAATCTGGGCAACATACCAAGATCCCATCTCTAAAATAATTTTTTAATTAGGATTAGCTGGGCATCTGTAGTCCCAGCTACTTGGGAGGCTAAGTGGGGAGGATTGCTTAAGCCCAGGATTTCTATACTGCAGTGAACTACGTTCCTGACACTGCACTCCAGCCTGATTGAAAGAGCAAGATTTTCTCTCAAAATACATTAATTAATTAATTACATAGAATATGGTCCCTTAAGCAAATAAATAACCAAATTAATTAAATACATATTAATTATGTTACATAAATTAATTTTTTAGTTCATTTTTAAAATTCACATGTGTTTTGAACCTCAATATGTGTCAGGTATCATACAAAATTCTAAACAAAATAAGAATAATTTAAAAATATTTATTCTCGGCTGGGCATGGTGGCTCATGCCTGTAATCCCAGCACTTTGGAAGGCCAAGGCAGGTGGATCATCTGAGGTTAGGAGTTTGAGACCAGCCTGGCCAACATAGTGAAACTCTGTCTCTACTAAACATATGCAAATTAGCTTGGTGTGGTGGTGGGCACCTTTAATCCTAGCTACTTGGGAGGCTGAGGCAGGAGAATCACTTGAACCCGGGAGGCAGAGGTTGCGATGAGTCTAGATCATGCCACTGCACTCCAGCCTGGGCGACAGAGTGAGAGTTTGTCTCAAAAAAAGAATATTTATTCTCAAAAGGTGTCTATACTTTTGTGGGAAAAGATATATAAACAAGTAGTTATTTAAAAGTGAGTTAAATATAATGCTGAAAATAATTCCACAAAGTTATTGGATCATAAAAGAGGACTTCCTATCTGATGAGGTTAAGAAGCTAGGCAAGTCTTTCTAGAAGACATTATGCTGAACTGAAAGACAGATGAAATTGATCATATGAAAGTAAGAAGGGGATGGTAGAACACTTTAGGCAGATAGTAGAGTACAGAAAAGACTTTAGATGAGAAAGGAGACTGACTATAATCAAACAAGAATAGTCAGCACAGAATATTCTCATATCAGTACATCTTTGTATGCATACTTTTGGAAAAGAGTTATTATCAAACACTTTCACTTTCGGCTTTATGTCATAATCTATTATAGGGATTCTATTCTATATAGGGCTTATATTCTAATATAGTTAAAAGAAATTAGAGGAGGTGAAAGAGGAAAAGTAAAGTGAGGAGGAGAGGGTGGGAGAAAGGAGGTTAGAGAGAGATAAGAGGAGAAGTAGAAGGACTAGTAAAAGAAGAATAAATCTTAAAAGAAAATGTGTGAAATACAAATTCATTTTTGGAACTGTAAGTATGTCTTCATTAACTAGTTGCAGTAATTATGCTGTGGGAGACTTGCTAACCTATCAGCTTACTAATTACTCTTTCTTTATTTTCTTAATCTTCTCTCACATGTATTTGATTATAATATTAAAAAGCAAAGAGAAGCAGATAGTAGCCATTAGTTCAAATGTCTGGTAGTACAAAATATTGTACATTGTAAATTAAGTAAAAATATAAAAAATTAGTCCGGATTCATGTTTTCTTCTATTCCAAGAAAGCCTTCGTGGTGATTTGACATGAGTACTCCACAGTGGCCAATAATTACTCAACTAAAGCATAATTAATGGCACTATATCTATCTGTGGTGTCTTTCTAAAGCCAGCTTTTGGATGACAGAATTTTAATCAACAACCTAGGCAAATGATTATTCCAGTCCAAATACTATATTTTAATCATAAAATCAAAGCTATAAAAAATTCCATTCTATGTCGTGAGTTAAGTTTATATTAATTCAGTTAATAATACAGGTTATTTCTAACTATAATAAAAGCACAACGCAGACTATTTTTTAAACTAAAAACCTTTTTCACTCAGGTGTTTTTCTCTGCATTCTTCACTTTCAGTCACTGACAAAAATTTAGAGACTCCCTGACTTTCTCCTATGCCCTAAACAAACAAAAAAGCAGCAAACCACCATGGTGCGTGTATACCTATGCAACAAACCTGCACGTTCTGCACATGTATCCCAGAACTTAAAGTATTAAAAAAAAAAAAAAAAAAATTGTATGTTGGGAGCGAGGAACTCTCCGTGGTGCTGAAAATAGAAATTTTACTTGTGTTCCTCGATTTAAACTTGGAATCACAGATGAAAGAAGAAAGAAAGAAAGAAAGAAAGAAAGAAAGAAAGAAAGAAAGAAAGAAAGAAAGAAAGAAAGAAAGAAAGAAAGAAAGAAAGAAAGAGAGAAAGAGAGAAAGAGAAAGAGAAAGAAAGAAAGAGAAAGAGAGAAAGAGAAAGAGAAAGAAAGAAAGAGAAAGAAAGAGAGAAAGAGAAAGAAAGAGAAAGAGAAAGAAAGAAAGAGAAAGATAAAGAAAAAGAAAGAGAGAGGGAAAAAAGCATTTCCATTTATCTTACACGTATGTATGTCTAGTCCAAGGTTTTATCAATTATACAAATTTTACACTTCACCCAACCTTTAATTCTTCACAAGAAGGTATCTTCTCCATATGCTGCTGTTGGATGCCAGTCCTTGTGTTTATGCTCTTGATACAATGACAACAAGGAAAGTGCAAATCTCTTGGTCTCCATGGAGAATGGCTGCCTTCTCTAACTTCTCAACTAATAAAAAAGGATATTTATTGGCTCTGATTGTTGTGATTCTGGCCAACATCATGTTTGTGGTAAGTACATTTTATCCCTTCATCTAAATAATTGAACCTAATAATTTAAAGATTAAAGTATTTTTATTGACTTACTTTAACATACTTAGGGAAAATGCTATGCATAGTTATTAACAGCTTATTTTTAACTTAGAAACTCTGGAAATAAAAAGCATCTAACATTTATATAAGTGCATGTTTTGTGTATTTGTATTCATGGAGGTAAAGAAGTGAACTAATTTCCTCACTTAGTATTATTTTGTAAGTGATTCTAATGTGTCTATGCTTCCAGTGTTTTATTTTAATTTTTAAAATTTGGGTAGAAAAAAAGTGAAGGATGAGAAGGTATAGTCAAATTGATTGATAAGATCATTTGATTCTCCAACAAATGTTTGCACTATAGTAGTAACTAAAATTAAAGGTAAATTATTTGGTTATTAGTTTTTTATCCGCAAGCTTTGGATTCATTTCTCAATTGCATAGGTTGACACATTAAAATTAACATATTATTCTTTAGTTAATCGGAAAAAATATGTAAAACTGTACAATATTAAAATACTGCTTTTGATTTTTCTGACAGTAAATCTAAGTGCATAAATTTATTTACCTAAGTGATGGATTTTAAAACATATATTTTATCCTGTAAGACTTACTAATTTTATATTACATTTTTAAACGTTTTAGCATCAGTTGATTTTTATTTTTATTTTTATTTTTTATATTACTAGTGACACCCAAAAAGGTGGGGTGCCATCAGCTTATATAGTCAAGGAGGAGTCTGTCTTTTGCCTGTCCTAGGACTCTGCCTGAGGGTCAAGAACGGGGCAGAGGTGGGGAGGAAAGTTGCTGCTAAAGAGCAGACCACGTGACCGCTCCACTCCAAGACTCAGATATTATTGGTCTAGACTTAGCAGGTGAAGATAAGAGCTTCAAAATGAATATGAGACTGAGGTTTCATAAAATTCTAAATAATAAAAGTGACTGCTTAATAAAGAATTACTTAAAGTTCTGAAAGTAAACTGGGATATTGTTAAGGAAGGAAGCTTTTCCAGTGGAAAGATGGGAGTTGAACACATCATTGTCGGGGGTAGTTATTGCTAAAATAAAACCTTTTCAATATTTTCTTAGGTAAATGACCCTCTTCAAGAAGAGTTACATATACATATCAAATGAAATACACATGTTCACTTTCAGCATGGTGTTCTACAAGTGTTATACTGCCCTTGTGTGGAGCTAAACTCTTCTTGTTCCTGTCATTTTCACAGACCGTGTATTTTTCAGTATAATTCCAAATTCCACTATTCCAATCTTAACCCAATAAGAAGTATTATTCAAATAAAATATTTTCATACAAATTATTATCAGTAGCAATATTTTACAGAATGATTCATGTGACTTTTTCATAATCCATACAAGATCTTTCTCCCTTTTAAATATTTCATGCTTTCCTAACTGTGAAATATACACAGCTAAAAATCTATCAGCCTTTGTCCTCCCAGACCTACACATTCTACATGCCCTTTCTCTGTTATAAGCAATTTTAGCTGAGAGCCCTGTTTTGTATCCAGCAGGTCACAACTAGGTGACCAGACAAAAATGCTGACTTCAAAATCAGGTAGCTCATTGGAAATAAATGAAGTCCAAGCTAATTAGAAAAAGTAAAGACTGTTTATTCAAAGCTTGCTATAGCAAGGGAGTCAGCCACTGTTATTTGCATTTTAGCAGAGACTTCAGAGAAGGCAGAGGAGTGGGGAAGTTTTACAGTGGACAAAAGGGAAGGCTTCAGGTGTGCCCTGATCAGTGGCTGTTAGCACGGGAAACAGTAGGTAGTCTAACTAGAAGCAGTCACGTTATGTGATTGATTAAGGTTTCATATTTGGCTTTATTTGGTTGGTTCTAAGTTTGAATCAGGGACAAAAATTAGAAAAGCTGTCAGTTATAGATCAAGCCCTAGCCATTTTAGGCCACTTGTTATAGGAGTTAATGTTTGGCTTCATGGACTGTCATAGGGATGGCAGACTGACTTCCTACTACTACCCACTTACAGCAGTTTGGGTTTCCTGAGCTGGTTATGTAAATAATAGGCTGATTTCCTGGGCAGGTTGTTGCAGACTATGTTTCAGATGTCCGTTTTTGTATGCAGTCTAGTCATTGTGTATTCAGTCTCTCACCTTCTACTCTTCCTGTTAATCTGGTCATGTTTATTATAACCCATTTATCTTAAACTTACACTACACATTTATCTATACACCTATTCACATATGTTGTTTATTTAGATATAATGCATATGTATATGCGGGTATATATATACACACACATATATGTGTATATACAATATATAATTTAATAGGTGATATAGGTGTTGTGATTGCAGGTTGAAAGTAAATGAGAAGTAAATAAAATGAAATACTTGTCCATAAAAATCTTACAATCTGGTAAAAGTTAAATTAAACAAATATGTAATGAATACTTATTTTATGCCTAGCTCCATGAAAGGCACAGCAGACATATTGGGAATTGAGACAGATATAAACCTCTAATTTCTCTGAAATTGCTGTCAAGAAGGATGATGGATGATTAATTAAGCATGCAATTGAAATATAGTGCAAATTGTTAAATGAAGGAAATACAGGAGCATGTAAGAGGGGTGCATTAGTCAATTAATGAAACCATATTGCTATATAACAAATCCTTTCACAACTCCATAACCAACACTCACATATTATCATAAATGGGTGGGTGACTAGGGCAATTCTGCTTTGAGTGTGGTATCTAGGGGCAGCTATTCAATGTTGTAGATCTCCAAGGAGGATGTGTCTCATCCTCCTTGGGCCATCCTCCTTGAGCCATCAGACCTTGGCATGTTCTATTTACAGTGATGTCCAGAAGACAGGAGGAAAAGAAGGTTGAAGCTTGAAACAGGCTCTCTATCATTTATCCCTTATATTTCATTGGCCAAAAAAATGCCACATGGCCAAGCACTCTCTCTCACCAAAAAACAAAAAGGACAGGAAAAAATGATCAACCTTTTTATGGAAGAACTGCAGAATAATAACACATAGTGTATTAGTCCATTATCATACTGCTATGAAGAAATACCCTAGACTGGGTAATTTGTAAAGAAAAAGAGGTTTAATGGACTCAAGGTTCCACATGGCTGAGGAGGCCTCACAATCATGGCAGAAGGTGAAGGAGGAGCAAAGGCACATTTTACATAGTGGCAAGCAAGAGAGCATGTGCAAGAGAACTGCCCTGTATAAAACCATCAGATCTTGTGAGACTTATTGACTATCACGAGAACAGCATGGGATTATTGACTATCACGAGAACAGCATGGGAAAAACCTGCCCCCAAGATTAAACTGCCTCCCACAAGGTCTGTCTCACAACACTTGGGAATTACGGCAGCTACAATGCAAGATGAGATCTTGGTGGCAACACAGCCAAACCATATCATCTCACACCTGCC
This sequence comes from Hylobates moloch, assembly GCF_009828535.3. NCBI lineage: Eukaryota > Metazoa > Chordata > Mammalia > Primates > Hylobatidae > Hylobates > Hylobates moloch. Next base: position 27,131,409 of record NW_026652292.1, on the reverse strand, counting down.
CCCCACAAATCTCATGTCCTTACATTTCAAAACCAATCATGCCTTACCTACAGTCCCCCAAAGTCACAACTCATTTCAGCATTAACTCAAAAGTCCACAGTCCAAAGTCTCATCTGAGACAAGGCAAGTCCCTTCTGCCTGTGATGTTGTAAAATCAAAAGAAAGTTAGTTACTTCCTAGATACAATGAGGGCACAGGCATTGGGTAAATATACCCATTCCAAATGGGAGAAATTGACCAAAACAAAGGGGCTACAGGCTCCATGCAAGTCCAAAATCCAGTGGGGCAGTCAAATCTTAAAGCTCCAAAATAATCTCCTTTGACTACATGTCTCACATCCTGGTCATACTGATGCAAAAGGTGGGTTCCCATGGCCTTGGACAGCTCCACCCCTGTGGCTTTGCAGGGTACAGCCCCCCTCTGGCTACTGTCATGGGCTGGCATTCAGTATCTGTGGCTTCTCCAGGTACCTAGTGCAAGTTTTTGGTGGATCTACCATTCTAGGGTCTGGAGGATGGTGGTCCTCTTCTCAAGACTTCAGACAGTGCCCCAGTAAAGATTCTGCATGGGGGTTCCCACTCCGCATTTTGCTTTCACACTGCTGTAGCAGAGGTTCTCCATGAGGGCTCACTTCCTGCAGCACAACCTCTGCCTGGACATCCAGACATTTCCATTCATCCTCTGAAATCTAGGCAGAGGTTCTCAAACCTCAATTCTTGACTTCTGTGCACCCACAGGCCCAACACCATGTGTAAACCACCAAGGCATGGGGCTTGCACCCTTTGAAGCCACAGCCCTGAGCTTTCATTGGTACCTTTTATCCATGGCTGGGATGCAGAGCACCAAGTCCCAAAACTACACAGGGCAGCAAGGCCTTAGGCCTGGCCCATGAAACCATTTTTTCCTCCTAAGCCTCCTGGCTTGTGATAATAGGGGCTGCCATTAAGACCTCTGGCATGCTCTGGAGACATTTTCCCAGTTGTCCTGGTGATTAACATTTGGCTCCTTGTTCCTTATGTAAATTTCTGTAGCCAGCTTAAATTGCTCCTCAGAAAATGGGTTTTTCTTTTCTACTACAAATTTTCCAAACTTTTATGCTCTGCTTTACTTTTAAACATAAGTTCCAATTCCAAAACATATCTTTTTGAATGAATAAAATGGAATGCTTTTAAGAGCACACAAGTCATCTCTTGAGTGCTTTGCTGCTTAGAAATTCCTTCTGCCAAATACCCTAAATCATCTATATCTAGTTTAAAATTCCAAAGATCTCTAGGGCAGGGGCAAAAAGCCTGCAGTCTTTTTGCTAAAGCATAGCAAGAATACTTTTGCTCCAGGTCCCATAAGTTCCTCATCTCCATCTGAGGCCACCTCAGCCTGCACTTTTTGATAAAAAACTTTCAACAAGTCTCTAGGAAGCTCCAGACTTTCCCACATATTCCTGTCTTCTTCTGAGTCCTCCAAATTGTTTCAACCTCTGCCTGTTATCCAGTTCCAAAGTTGCTTCTACATTTTTGTGTATCTTAATTGCAGTGCCCCACTCCCAGTACCAACTTACAGTATTAGTCCATTTACATACTGCTATGAAGAAATACCTGAGACTGGGTAATTTATAAGGAGAAAGAGGTTTAATGAATTCACAGTTCCACATGTCTAAGGAGGCTTCACAATCATGGCAGAAGGCAAAAGTCTATCAAAAGCACATCTTACATGGCAGCAGGCAAGAGAGTGTGTGCAGGGGAACTGATCTTTGTAAAACCATCAGATCATGTAAGACTTATTGACTATCAGGGGAACAGCATGGGAAAAGCCCACTCCCATGATTTAGTTCCCTCCCACCGGGTCTCTTCTATGACACATGGGAATTATGGGAGCTACAATTAAATATGAGATTTGGGTGGGAACACAGCCAAACCATATCAGATGCAACAGTGTGGTAAATCAGTCTACTGCAAATGGCATGGTAAGAGTAAGCTACTCAAAGACCTACCATGTCATGGACAACATGAGACTAAAGTTTTTTTCACTGTCATACAGTTGTCAGACTAAAACTTCACTTAATGAATACGTGTGCCAAACTGGAAAAGACATCTTACGGGTAGAAAATAATACTGGTTGGGGATGGTGGCTCATGCCTATAATCCCAGCACTTTGGGAAGCCAAGGTGGGTGGATCATTTGAGGTCAGGAGTTCGAGACCAGCCTGGTGAACATGGTAAAACCCCATCTCTATGAAAAAAAAAATAGCTGGCAGTAGTGGCACATGCCTGTAGTCCCAGCTACTTGGGAGGCTAAGGCAGGAGAATCGCTTGAGCCTGGGAAGTGGAGGCTGTGGTGAGCAGGGATTGCACCACTGCACTTCAGTCTGGGTGACAGAGTGACATCCTGTCTCACAAAAGAAATGAAAAGAGAAAGAGAGGAGAGGAGAGAAGAGAAGAGAATAGGAAAAGTAAGAAAAGAAAAGAAAAGAGAAAAGAAAAGACAGGAAAAGAAGGGAAGGTGGGGGGAGAGAAAGAAAGGGAAGGGAAGGGAAGAGAAGGGAAGGGAAGGGAAGGGAAAAGGCTATTTCTCAGCCTCCAGACATTTAGAGGACAGAACTAAAAACAGAAAACAAACAAACAAACAAAAAAGCCCACAATGTGAGAAAGCTGACATAGGAGGCAAGGTGAAGATAGGTGACTAGTCAGGATTTTTGGAATACTTTCTTTTGTCAAATTAGGAAGAGTAGAGAATATCACTGAGGAATGCATGCAGGGAAGTAATAATCAAGAGTGCCTTGTGAGGTGATCATTGTGTCATAGTGGTGAAGAACACCATGGGAGGCACAAAGCCTCCAGGAAGTGAATCAAGAGTGATCCAGTTACATAATTTGCATTTTAGCCATCCTTTCTCCCTTTATTTTCATCCAATTAGAACCTTGCATAAGTTTCTTAAGAAAATAAAATTGAAGGAAATGATATGAGTATCACATAATTATCAAACCCAGAGGACAATAGATACATCTTAAATAGGAACAATTAAATATTTTATGCCATGTCAGGTTTTTAAAAATTTTCATTTCCTTTTTTCTCTTCCTCTTCTTGCCTATTCTGCACATATCATATTTTTTTAAAATATACCTTTATTCTGCATATCTTCTCTCTGAAATCCAGAGGGGCATCACTTTTCTACAAGACAAAGGGACAAGATCATCATTGCTTGATGCCCTTAAATAAATGCATTAGTCAAAATGACAATTTCATTGGCAATCAATAGAGAAAATTGGCTAAAGCAAGTGGTAAGTTCAGAAAAGCAGTCTAGTTAAAGAATTGCCCACCTAACTGAACAAGATTAATAGTGACTGATTCCAAGTACACCTCACAGAACATATTTGTCTAACCATTCATGCATTTCTATCTCCTTTCCACCTTTCCCCTTTTTTCTCAGTGTCAATTTTACCGATGACCTACAGATTTACTTAGAGAGCTAATTACAGTCTCACTTTGTCTATATGAACTGAGTTCTAAATATATTAATTTCACTGATTTATCTGTATTGATGAGTTTTTTACTTTACAAGAAAAATAATATGTAGTGCTTGCTTGTGTTGGAAATATTATAATTCTATAAATTCTCCATGTGTACCTAATTGAAATTTCTAGATGAAAACAAGCAAGGTCTTTTCTCACCATCTCTTCATACCCCAATCCAACTTACTTTTATGCACACCTAAAAAGCCAACTTTTCTAATACTATTTTTCTGATCTTTACCATCTTGTCCTTTTCATTTTTTATTTCATTGTACTTTCATTTATTTCTTATGTTTTTGTTGTAGTTTTTATTTATGTAATTTTTAATGTATTGAACATGTGCCAGATATTAAACATTGCCAAATACCTAGGTATTGCCTCAAGTCTGGGAATGAAAAGACAATGATTTTGTGGCTTCTGTACTAAGAGATTTAAAATCTAATGAAAAATCTCAAAAACTGTGATGATTGTTAAAATAATACAGTACTATGTGATTTTTAGAAATAAATAAAGTAAGCATTATGGAGGGACAATAAATGGCCCAACCTAATGAGAGAGTAAGAGTTTTATTTTGGAAGTTTAAGGCTAGTGATTTTTAAATTTATTGAGTAAGCCTACTTAACCCACTCAATAATGAAAGAGGTTGTCCAAGGCAGAGAAAATTACACAGAAGGTAAATCACAGAATTCAAGAAGAAAGAAACACTTTGAAAATGGTCAGAGAGTTAGGTATAGGCTAAAACACAAAACGACAAAGTTTGCATTTGATAATAAAAGTTGTTGTGTCCCATTACAAATTTTTTACAAAAATCTGCTATGGTACTTAATAAGAGAAACCAGTTGTTGCTCACAAAAGAAGGAAGATAAATATGTGTGCATGGGTATGTGTACCTGTATTTATGGCCTCATGAGGAGTTTCCTATGATCAGTTGACAGTGGAAGAGAAGACTTGGTCCTATTATACAGATGGTTTTAAATGATGTACAGATACACCTGAAAGTGAATAGCTGCAGCACTACAGCCCTTTTCTGGGACATTACTGAAAGACAATGGTGAAATAGAATTTTCCCAGTGGGCAGAACTTTGAAGATTGTCCCCTGATACTAATTTTGCTTGGAAGGAGAAATAACCAGAAGTGCAATTATACATCAATTCATGTGGTTTAGCCAATGTTTGGTTGTATGGTCAGGAAGTTGAAAGGAGCATGATTCAAAAATTAATGATAGGGGGCCAGATGCAGTGGCTCATGCTTGTAATCCTAGCACTTTGGGAGGCCGAGGCGGGCGGATCACGAGCAAAGGAGATCGAGACCATCCTGGCTAACACGGTAAAACGCTGTCTCGACTAAAAAATACAAAAAAAATTAGCCACGCGTGGTGGCTGGCGCCTGTAGTCCCAGCTACTCGGGAAGCTGAGGCAGGAGAATGGTGTGAACCCGCGAGGCGGAGCTTGCAGTGAGCCGAGATTGCGCCATTGCCCTCCAGCCTGGGTGACAGAGCAAGACTCTGTCTCAAAAAAAAAAAAAAAAAAAAAATTAGTGATAGAGAAGTCTGGAGAAGAGGTATGTCCTCTTTGAATGGCAAAAATTGTTAAGAAAATTGTTGTCTTATGTGAATATTGACCAAAGGGTCACCTTAGCAGAGGAAAATTTTGATAGTCAGGTGGATAGGATGACCTGTTCTGTGGATATCAGCCAGTTTCTTTCCTTAACCACCTCTGTCATTGTCCTATGGACTCACGAACAAAGTGGCCATGATGGCACGGATGCAGGTTATGCATGGCCTTAGCAACACGAACTTCTACTTAATGAGATTGACCTGGTTACAACACCTGTTAAGACTCCAATTTGCCTATAGCAGAGACCAATAATGAGACCCCAGTTTGGCAACATTCCCTGGGTATGATGCCAGCTATCAGCCAGCGATCCTGTGTCAAACAAGTTCTTGTGTCCTGAAAACAACCAAAAATACACTAACTTTTTCCCAGAAGAGGATGAAAAGTCCTTGGGTGGTGTTTACTTTTCTCTTTGGTATCTCATTCAATACTATGATGTAAAGTTAACAATACATGAACATTATGCTATAAAGTCAATACATCCTATATTACATGATGAAGGAATAAAAGAAGAAAGAAAATATATTTGTTGTAAACACAAATATATATTTATAACAGAATAAGAAAGAAATGCTCATGACAATTACAATTCTAGGTTCCATAACTGGTCACGTGGTCATAGCTGGTAGTTATAACTACTTTCTTCCACTACTCATTAGTTATTCCCTTAGCCTTCAGCAAGTACCTCAGCTGGTGATGATTCTTTACCGGTTAGGTAATTAAAGCCAGAAGGGTGGACCATTAGAAGTTCTGCCTGATTTGGGCTGTAGTTCTCCATTGGCTTTAATTGCAGGGTATGGTAACAGTAAGAGATACCATAAGGGATCTCCTGTATGCCACAAATACTCTTCCTTACCTCCATCGTGGAGTATCCATCCATGTTCTTCTTGGTAGTCAAGATCAATGACCCCAGCCAAAACGGTAACTCTCTTCTTTTCCTTGCCTGCTGACTCAGAGACATGAGGAGGTCAAAGTGGCAGAGCAGCAGTTTTAACATGAGTTATATGGAATCGTTGTGTCCCCTAGTGAAAGCATTCCTTCCTTTGGAATTAAGACCTGTAGGACAGTGGATAATAAGGTCTTGGAAACAGAAAGCAAAAATTTTGATAGTGGGTCAGTAGGGAAAATAGTGAATGATATCACTCTGATTTCTACTCCTTTATTCCTAGACCCGTGAATCCTGGCTGTGGAGGAAAAAGAACCATATATTGGAAGCTGACTCAGAGCATATAAAGCCTCCTGGTGGACATTGCTCCAGTCGTTACATTTATTGTTACTTAGTTGGTGTGGTAACTGAATCTTCAAAAGGCTGTTCTGTCATTTTATTAAGCCAGCTGCTTCTGAATGGTGTGATAAGACCAGCGAATTCCATTAATATGGCTTTGTCATACTTCATTTACTTTGACATAAGTTTCTTGATCAGAAGTAATGCTGTGTGGATACCATGACAGTGTATAAGGAATTCAATAAATCCATAGATGGTAGTTTTGACAGAAGCATTGCATGCAGGAAAGGCAATTCTAATAGAGAGAATCTATTCCAGTAAGCAGTTACAAATACCAGCTATGACCACATGACCAGTTATGGAAACTAGAATTGTAATTGTCATGAGCATTTCTTCCTTATTTTGTTACAAATATATATTTGTGTTTACAACAAATATATTTTCTTTCTTCTTTTATTCCTTCATCATGTAATGTAGGATGTATTGACTTTATAGCATAATGTTCATGTATTGTTAACTTTACATCATAGTATTGAATAATGAGATACCAAAGAGAAAAGTAAACACCACCCAAGGACTTTTCATCCTCTTCTGGGGAAAAGTTAGTGTATTTTTCGTTGTTTTCAGGATAGTTGTATTATGGTAGGTGGAATTATGATCTTATTTGTTTAAATATTAATTATGTTTTAATTGGATATATGTAAAGATGATATAGGTAGGTAGATAGATAGATAGATGAATACCAAGTTGACAAGTAGTGGACTTGTGATAGTTAATTTTATGTGTCAGCTTGGCTAGGCAATGATACCCAGATATTTGGTCAAACATTTTCTATATGTTCCTGAGAAAGCATTTTTGGATGAAGTTAACATTTAAACCAATAGATCTTGAATAAAGCAGATTACTCTCCAGAATGTGGATGGGCCTCAACTAATTAATTGAAAGCCTTAATAGAAAAATACTGACCTCTCTGGGGGAAGAATAAATTCTGTCAGAAGACATTTTTTGAATTCAAATTGCAACTCTTCCCTGATTCCTCACTCTGCCAGTCTACTCTTTAGATTTTTGTCTTGCCAGCCTCCACAATTGTGTAAGCCAGTTTCTTAAGATAAATATCTCTCAGATGGATAAATACATAGATTGATAGACATATCTATCTATCTGTCGGTTTCTCTGGAGCACATCAACTAACAAAGTAAGACATGGGCTCTGAGTCACTAAGTTTGAGGGAGGAAATATTTTAAACATGGTAAGTGCTTCAAAGGCTCTGTAGCCAAATGTTTCACTAGTCAGTGTAGACAAGATTGTGCTGCAGTAATAAACCACCATGATCTCTGTTACTTTAAACAACATAGGCACAGTTCTTACTCTTATAAAGCATACTTCCCAGATAGCCAGGAGCACTGCTAGGTTCTCTTATTATCTTCCTTATTCTAGGTGCTTGGTAGACAAAGCAACAGTGCAAGCATTTTGTGGGACGTTACCTATGACAGTGTGTCCAGAGTTTGTTCCTTCTGGTGGGTTTGTGGTCTCACTGACTTCAAGAATGGACCATGGACCTTCACAGTGAGTGTTATAGCTCTTAAAGATGGCACAGAGCCAAAGAATGAGCAGCAGCAAGATTTATTGTGAAGAGCAAAAGAACCAAGCTTCCACAGCGTGGAAGGGGACCCAAGTGGCTTACCACTGCTGGCTGGGGTGGCCAGCTTTTATTCCCTTATTTGTCCCTGCCCACATCCTGCTGATCGGCCCATTTTACAGAGCGCTGATTGGTCCATTTTACAAAGCTCTAGCTAGCCACAGAACGCTGATTGATGCATTTTTACAGAGCACTGATTGGAGCACTTTACAAACCTCTAGCTAGACACAGAGCACTGATTGATGCATTTTACAACCCTCTTGGAAGACAGAAAAGTTCTCCAAGTCCCCACTCAACCCAGGAAGTCCAGCTGGCTTCACGTCTCAATCCCCCCTCTAAAGAGGACACCCCAACTGCTGTTGGGAATTGAGAAATGACCACTCTAGCTACTTCCTGTTGGATAGAGGCAAAGAAAGGGCCCTACAGTGGTAGTGTCCTATGGAGCGGATCTCTCTAGGCCAGCCAAAGGGTCAGTGGGTCAGTCCAGTGGCCCACGGTAGTTGTTAGTTGAGCTCTGGTCGGACCTTTGTATGGTGATTAGTTAAGATTTAGATCCCCTGTTAGGAAACCTGCAGGGTTAAGGATTTTTGATAGGAAGGCTATGGGTTTTCAGTGGCCTCAGTGCTTTTGGGCTATGCTCTTGTTTACACTGACAACAAGGTGGTATTTGAATGTTATAGGGTTATGGAGAAGACCTTCAATTATAAAATTATAGGTTTTAAATTTATCCTGGCTTTTAAAGGAATAGGGTACACTGTTTTTTCTTTACTATTTCCGTCTCTCTTTCTTGCTTTACTTCTCTTTGACTTTCTATCTCTTTCTCTCTCTTTGACTCCTTCTTTGTCTCTGTCTCTTCCTCTCTCTCTTTCTTTGACTTTCTGTCTCTTTCTCTCTTTTCTTTCTCTCTGACTCCCTCTGTCTCTTTCTCTCTCTCTCTTTGACTCCTTTTCTTTTACTTTCTGTCTTTCCCCTACCTCTCCTCTCTGCTGGTCTTTCACTGCCTCTGCTAGCCACTTATGCTGCTGTTCTCCCCTCTCCTTCCCCATAGCTTCAGCAGTGTAAAACTGCTGCATACTTGAGTTTTTGCACTGCATGCAATAACTCCATGATTTCCTTGTGGTATTTAATGGGGGTTCCGCCAGAGGTTAGGAACTCCCTTTCTTTCCATACTGCAGCATGGGCATGTAGGATTAGATAAGTATACTTGCTATCTGTATACACATTTATTATTTTTCCCTTTCCTAGTTCTAAGTCTTGGGTAAGTGCCACTAGTTCTGCTAACTGGGCTCTGGTCCATGGGGGAAGAGGCTTACTTTCAAGTACTGTTACATCATTAACTATGGCATAATGTGCCTTTCATATCCCATTCTCCACAAGTGAACTTCCATTGGTATATAGGTTAAGGTCAGGATTAGCTAAGGGGACTTCTAAGAGATCCTCTCAGGTGGCATAAGTCTGGACTATAATTTGTTGACAGTCATGCTCGATTGGTTCTCCATCTTCTGGAAGAAAAGTGGCAGGGTTGAGGGCCACACACACACATGCATAGTTGAAGCACTGGTCCCTCAAGCAGTAGCGCCTGGTATCTCAGCAGGTGGTTGTCTGATAGCCATAAACTTCCTTTGGCACCTAGTATGCCATTTACATCATGAGTGGTCCAGACAGTGAGATCCTTTCCTTGTATTATCTTGATAGCCTCTGACACTAAGACGGCCACCACTGCAACTACCCATAAACAGTGAGGCCAGCCTTTTGCTACTACATCAATGTCCTTACTTAGGTTTGCCACTGGCTGTGGGGTTGTCCCACGAGTCTGAGTAAGGACTCCAAGAGCTATCCCTGCTCCCTCTGTGACATATAAAGAGAAGTTTTGTCCTGTGGGAAGGCTTAAAGCTGGAGCTTGTACTAGGGTCTCCTTTAAGGTTTTGAAGGCTGTTTCTGCCCCTGGTTCCCATTCTACTAGATGAGTATTTTCCCTCTGGGTCTCCTTGATTAGAGTATAGACGGGGCCTGGCTATCTCACTGTATCCAGGGATCCATAGTTGGCAAAAGCCGGCGATTCCAAGAAACCCCCACAATTGTTTTAATGTCTTAGGGTGAGGATAAGCCAATATAGGCTTTATTCATTCCTTGCCGAGGGCCCTGGTTCCTCTAAGATTAGGCCTAGATATTTGACTTGTTGTAGGCAGAGCTGGACTTTCAATTTAGATGCTATACACCCTTGATTAGCTAGAAAGTTCAAGAGATCTAGAGTAGCCTGCTGGCATGAGGCTTCCAAACTGGTAGCCAAAAGTAAATCATCCACATACTGAAGGGCTAGAATGCCTGGACTTGAGAAGTGGCCTAGATCTTGGGCTAGTGCCTGACCAAATAGATGAGGGCTATCCCTAAACCCATGGGGCAAGACCGTCCACGTAAGTTGGGACATGTGATCTGTTGGATCTTCAAAGGCAAAGAGAAACTGGGAGTCAGAGTGCAGGGGAATATAGAAGAAGGCATCCTTGAGGCCCAAAACAGTGAACCATTCTGCTTCCTCTGGTATTTGAGAGAGCAGGGTATAGGGGTTGGGTACAATTGGGTATAGAGGAATTACTGCCTCATTGATGAGTCTAAGATCTTGCACTAGTCTCCATTGACCATTCGGTTTTTGTACTCCTAGAATTGGGGTGTTGCAGGGACTGCTGCATTTTCTTACTAAGACTTGAGCTTGTAAATTCTAAAAATATCCTGTAATCCTTTATGAGGTTCAGGCCTTAAGGGATATTTCCTTTGATAAGGAAAAGTGGTGTGGTCTTTTAGACTGATTTGGACTGGGCAGGCTTTTTTTGGCCTTCCAAATTGTCCTTCCAATGCCCAGACTTCAGGGTTGATTCCCTCCTCAACAGGGGACAACAAATGGGCAACTTGTTCCCCATATTCATGTAGATAATAGCTCCAGCTTTGGCTAATATGTCCCTCCCTAATAAGGGTATGGGACTTTCAGCCATAACAAGAAAGGCATGTGAAAAGAGCAAAGTCTCCCAATTACAACTGAGGAGGTGGGAGAAATACCAGGTTACACGCTGTCCCAGGATTCCTCGGATGGTAATGGACCTTGAGGACAGCTGTCTGGGACAAGAGATTAACACTGAGGAAGCCACACCAGTGTCCAGGAGAAGTCAATTTCCTGGCCCTCAATGGTTAAACGTACCTGGGGTTCAGTGACGGTGATGACATGAGCTGGCACTTGCCCTGGGCACCCTCAGTCATGTTGTTGGATCATCTGGTTGTGGGCTTCTGGCCCAGAGAACCTTTGTCCTCTGGGGTGGTGCACCTTCCAATGATTGCCTTGGCATAGTGGATATGGGCGAGGGGGCAGCTTGTTTCTCGTTGGACAATCTTTTTTAAAATGTCCTTGCAAACCACACTGATAACAAGCCCTACTAGGTGATTGGCCTGCTCCATTTTCTGTCCTCTCTGAACCACCAAGGCTTGTTTGTCTGAGGGCCATGACTAAGGCTGCGGCCTTTCTCTGATTTCGCTTTTCCTTTTCGGCCTGTTCCTCTTGGTTGTTATTATAAAACACCGAGGTTGCCAGGTTTAATAATGCCTCCAGATTTTATTCAGGGCCCAGGGTTCACTTTTGGAGCTTTCTCCTGATATCTGTGGCTGATTGGGTAATAAGCTTATCTTTTAGGATCAATTGACCCTTGAGAGAGTTAGATGACAATGGAGTATATTTTCTTAAGGTCTCCTGTAGCTGCTCGAGGAAGGCAGAAAGATTTTGTTTCCCTGAGTTATGGTGGACATCATTGAATTCATGGATTTTTTTCCTAATTCTTAGTCCTTCTAGAACACAGTTCAGCAGATGTTTGCGACTCCAGTCCCCATGATTTGAGTTGAGGTCCCAGTGGGGATCCATACCGGGGATGGCTTGCTGACTGGTAGGGAATTTGTCCCTTTCTTTGGCTGTCATTCTATCATTTACTTGACTAAGATACCAAGTATCTCCAAACTCTTGGGCTACAGCTAAAGCCACATTCTTTTCATTAAAGGTGAGGGTTTGATCTAACAATAGCATGACACATCTCCAAGTGAGGTCAAAGGTTTGCCTGAAAACTTCCCCAGGTCTACCTTGATCTGCTTTAAATCAGAAAGGGAGAAGGGGACATGTACCCAGGTTGGGCCGAATTTCCTTCTCCCTACAACTTGAAGGGGACATAACTGATAGCCTGAGGGTTTTTGTGGTCCTTTGGAGATTTCTTTGCTTGTTTCTTTCTGGACAGGGGAGATTAGAGGAGGCTTATCATTAATAGGAAGGGGAGCTATAGGAAGGCTAGGATATGGGGGTATGCTGAGATGTTCTCCTGTGGAATGTAAATTGCAAGCTTTGCATAGTTGTGGATTATCCTTCAGTGAAAAGAAAGCTTGGACATAGGGTATTTCACTCCATTTGCCTTACCTCTTACAGAAAAGATCAAGCTGCAGGATAGCATTAATATTTATACTTCCCTCAGGTGGCCATTTTTCCCTATCAGAGAGAGAATATTGGGGCCAGGCCATAGGGCAGAAAAAAATGAGCTGCCTCTTTGTCAGGGTTCGCAGGTCCAATTGGTCCCAATGGCTTAGGATGCATTTCAAGGGTGAACCTGTTGAGGCCTGAGGGTTTCCCATGTGAAAGAAAAAACCGTCTGCAGTTTTGGTTTGTTTGTTTCCCACCCCCTGCCCAAGAACCCTCAATGGTCCCTGGACCCTGCTGTTCGGAAGAGTTGCAGTCACCGATGCAGCAGCAGAAACACTAGTTTTTCTCCTAGTCCAGAAGGACGATGGAGGAAGGTCAGATTTAGTGGCCCTTACCAACACATTCTCAAAAACCTGCACCCTTGCCTTTCCTTTTAGACCACAAACAAGTCCGAAAAAAATCAGAGTTAGTGGCCTTTACTGATGCATTCTCATAAACCTGTTAGAGTTCTAAGCATTTTCTGCTTAGAACTTACCCTTGTCCTATAAAGATGTTATGCCTCAAATTTGGAAGGCCATACCCTGAGCTAGGGAAGGGATCTCCAGGGTTGGAAGAATGACACCTTTTTTCCTTATTTCTCATCATATGGATAGGAAGGATAAGATTTCTGAGGCTCCCCATATCCTAGCTTCAGGGATATACTTTGTTAGGCCTGCAAGTCTGAGGAGGAATCCTAAAATTCCAGATAGTAAACCCCCCACCAGCTGCCCTGATGGGGCTTTGGGCAAAAATTACATCTTTCTGATTGATGAGCCAGGGCGCCTAAGGAAGGGAGCAGAGTCCTGACATTTATATTAGAAATCATTCTTATAAGAGAAACTAGAAAGGCACCAGAGAAGGGAGTGGTTTTTAGAAGCAGGACTAGCCTCGGAGAAGAGAGGCAGGAGGAAGTTTGTCTGGCAGGCATTAGGACCCAGGAGGTAAGGATGAGGATAGATAGGATAGATGGTCAAGTCTCACTTGGGCGACGTGACTTTGAGAGTTAACCTCATGGCTACAGGGTCAACCAACTTTTTGTCGGGACCCTGGAGCTGAATGGCTTTTCTCTCTGTCAACCCTTGGCTCAGCCCAGAAGTACAGGAAAAGCAGAAACTGGTTCCAGGCAAACCAACGCTCCCAACTCCAAAGAGTTTAGGGTTGTTAGAGAGCCCTTTCCCAGAAAGCCTGACACCCGTGTCTTTAGTCCAGTGGCCATGCTAGTTGCTTTTAACTGGCTGACAGGTGCTTGGTGTTTAGCCCCCAAATTCTAAGGAATAATAGGACAGAATAGCAAGTGAAAGGGGTCCAATGGTACTCACCTCTTGGTGATAGTCCCTTCGTGGTCGCCAAGATGTGTCCGGAGTTTGTTCCTTCTGGCGGGTTCGTAGTCTCACTGACTTCAAGAATGGAGCTGCAGACCTTTGCAGTGAGTGTTACAGCTCTTAAAGATGGCACATACTCAAAGAGTGAGCAGCAGCAAGATTTATTGTGAAGAGTGAAAGAACAAAGCTTCCACAGCATGAAAGGGGGTCCAAGCAGGTTGCTGCTGCTCACTGGGGTGGCCAGCTTTTATTGCCTTATTTGTCTCCATCCACATCCTACTACTGATTGGTCCATTTTACAGAGTGCTGATCAGTCCAATTTTACAAAGCTCTAGCTAGCCACAGAGTGCTGACTGAGGCATTTTGCAATCCTAGATACAGAGTGCTGATTCATGCATTTTACAATCCTCTTGTAAGACAGAAAAGTTTTTCAAGTCCCCACTTGACCCAGGATGTCCAGCTAGCTTCACCCCTCAACAGTAGCAGAGGTAAGAGAGACTTTAGTAAATATGTTTTGTCTCTCAAACAATCCTCCCTACCAGATTTCTTTAAAAACCTCATTCACTAAAGCAAATCATACAATCAAGATGGAATTTACAGAGCTGGGAAACTATAATTTTTCTTCAGGAAGAGAAAATATTGTGAAACAGCAATTCCATCTATACCAAAATATATGTTTTAATGCATTCATATTATGGAGATGTTATTCCTATAGCAGGGGGAATATAATTATATAAAGCCAGTCAGAACTAGTGAGAGGGCACCAGTTTAGAAAGCTACTGCAGTAATTCAGACAAGAGATGTTTACTGATAAATTAAGTAATGGTAGTAAAAGTAGAAAAAAATGAGAAAATAAGGGAAAAGAATAAACAAAGCCTTTTGACCAATTGGTTATGGGTTATATATGAGAGGAAAGGTTTAGTGATAACACCCAGGTCTTTAGTTTAGGTAACTGAACAGAATTACCTAAACTGAATAATGTTTGAAGGTTTTTTGTTGTTATTGTTTTGTTTTCGCATAGCATAATCTAGTGAAAGTTGACTGATATGAATGTGACTGGCCCCATTCACTCAGATAAATCACATAGGAAGGGGAAAATATTTTGATTGACATATATTAAGTTAAATCACTGCCATTTTAAGTTTGAGAAATTATAAAGTGCCCAAGAATTATTATGCAGCCAAATTTTCATGGAGCTATAGTTTTAGGAATATCAAAAGATCCTTGATAGTTTTGTTTGTAAAAATTGTCCTGAGAAGGAAGAGAAGAGAAAAGAAAGATCCCGATACTTAAAGTTCCCTAATCAGAAGAGAAGCAGATGGGGGGAAAAGCAAAACAGAAAAACAAGACAACAAAATGAGAATTGTTAGAAAAGAATTATAAAGAAAACCAAGATACAATGAATTGAACATTAAGTCAAGGAAAGAGAAAATGTATTTCAAGAAATGAGAGAGGACAGCTGTGGTTATTAAAGAGAAAAAGAGCTGAAAAGTTAGTTTTCATTATAAATTACTGTCTTGGCATAATTCTTCCTCTATAACTACAGCATAGCCCTGGCTTTGACCAGGATTTCATAGCAAGCTTGAGTGTTGTTGAGTTGTATCTACTACTTGGCTATAGACCAGATTCTTGAAGCAGAAACTTCACTGCTATTATAAAAATATTGTTTGTCTTTGACATATATGACTAGACCCTCTGAGTATGTGTTGACATGTCATAGAGAAGAAACTGTTAGCCCTTGAGAAAGACAAGAGTGACAAATTGATGAATATATATATATATATGTATATATATATTGTTTTTCTATAGACATATTTTGCAGCACTCACAGAGGAGAACTTCACAAAGTTATGTATCTAGTTGGATGAATACAGCAAGAATGTACTTTTTGACGTGTTCTGGGTCAAAACTATGTGAGAAGGGGTAAAAATGTCTGTGTATGGCATTCTCTGGAGATGGAAAGATGTTATCAGCTTCTATTTAAAAGCTATAGTTTCATCCTCATTTATGAAGTGAGCTCATATTCAAAAGAACAAACTGGTTCCCATGGAACCCATAAATATAACAGTATGTAAAACTGTCATTTACTTCAAGTTAAAATGGTTTCATGGGTGTGTACTTATATCCAAATTCATTGAGTTGTGTACATTAATAGGAGATAAAGATGTTTGGGATGATAAAGGGGGACATGGGAATTCTCTATATTTAGCTCATTTTTCCTATTAACTCTAAAACTATTCAAAAATAAAGTCTATTAATTAAAAATGTAAAATAAAATGAAGACACACACACCACACACAGACACAGACACACACACACACACACACACCAATTACAGGTTCCATAAAAAATTAAGTGCTATCTGAGTATTATATGCACCATATATGCCACTTTATATCCTTATTTTTGCTACATTTTATCTAACTTATAAATCTCAGAATACCACTTATACATATGCTGTAGTACTTTTGTGTAATATAACATCAATATTATTTTTGATAGTTTACTGACTTCTCTGTAATTTATATATTGCAACATGATTTTCTATAAGTGGAAGACAAATAGAATTTAGTTCAGAGAGGGGTTTCCATTTACGTATGTTCACTTTCCAACACACTAATGTAGAAAACTCCCTGTATTTTAGTTGGTATCTGCTGTCTTAGTGACATAAGGGAACAAACAAATTTCTGCAATTACAAGGAAAAAAGAAATAAAGAATAAAATATATTCACACAAAAAAAAGTAAAACAAAACAAAAACTGAAACTTGCTTTCTCTGATTTTGCATCAGTACCAAATTGCAAGAGCGAACTTGCTGCATATGTGGAGAATATTTATCTTTCAATGCTTCTTGCCATATTAGATAAAATGTAAGAGAAGAAATAAGAATAAGGGAAACTACATAATAATGCTAATAGCTTCTTCTGTGACCTTGGGCAAGTCACTTAACCTCCTGGTGACTCAGCATTTCCATCTGTAAAACTGAATTGTAATTACCTCATTTATTCTGCACTCAATAGGTTCTCATTTGTATAAGCCTTGTTCAGCATCAAGGACATTTCTTCAAGGCTTCCTTCTTTTCGTAACTTGATGCCTATTTTTCACATTTAAATAATGATTAATGTGATTAACAAAATGAGAAAGAAAAAGCATAAGTCATCTACTTCTGCTGTACTACAGGTGATAGTTAAGCCACAGTAATACATACCTTATATATTTCATATTTTCCTTTGTATAAAACATAATAAATGAAAGGCAAGAGCCTAAAAACAAGAACAAACTACATTTATTCAGATGTCACCCATTAGTTACATTCTTCGTGTTTTATTTGAACTCAGCTCCTAAAATATTTACACTCTCTCTGAAATCAGAATCAAAGTCATCAATGAAGATGACACCATCTGTTGTGCATACCTATTTTTACTGAATCTTTTTTCAATGTTGACTCATGAGGTCAACTACTTACCTCACTCAGATCCTTTGGAAAAATGCAAACAGATGTTCCACTTCTCTCTCGCCTATCATCAGATCTAACTAATGACGGTAAAGTTCAAGTTGGTGAATCTTCCCTGGCCTGCATTATATCTTCCAAATAACTTTGAGTCTCGCTAGCTCCTTGACACCACTTTTATCATTCAGTAAACACATTGATTACTTGACAAAGAAGATTTCAGCTAAATTGAACATTTTTAAGATCGATTTAGGCACCGTCTCACTTTTGGAAGAGCTAATACAATTTTAAGCACATTTATTTTTCTCACATCCAGGATACGGACCTACAAATATACTTTAAAGCCAGTGCATAAAAATCTTCAATGATTCTTACAACCCTGAATCTACCATTGTATTACAATTAATATTCATGCTTGCTAACTCTAGAAATGTGTAAAAACAGGAGAGAAATGTGTTGTTTAGGTTTAATGCACAATTACAATCTTTGATAATTGTGGTTACTGATGTAAATATCTAAGTGATATAATGAAGTGTTTTCATTAGAATATAACTTAAAAGGAGAAACTGAATATTAATATGAAGAATGGGAGTATTTCAACTCACATGGAGATTGGCATTGCCCAAATCCATAAGAAGTCAAGAAACTTTCTTGCTGGATTAATGAAATACCATCATGATACACATTCCCATTGTTTTTAAATTCACATGTGTGTATGTATTTTTTATTATTAAATGCTTATCATAAAATCCCACAAATAGAATAATACTATTGCTTTTAGTGTGTCTTGTATTGTGTCAAAACACGAGCTGTTCAAAGCCTTCTAACCCAAGCTTGAGTATATTGCTACAGTTTTCTACATTTCCACAGGTGACAGTGTTGACAAATCTTTGGCCATGGAACAAAAGTCTCCTCTTTTCCAGGCATCATAATATTTTATTTATTATCCTTAAAGCCCTTATCAAGTATTCTTGAGGTTTTATTAGCTTTTACTCTCAGTCTCCTGAAGGCCCATGCAGCTTCTGCCATCTGCTTCATTCCCCAATCTATGTCATATGTTCAGGGTGTTACAGAAGAACCTCATTTCAAATACTGGATTCTGTTCTGGTTCTGTATTTCTACACAGCAAACTACATAACCTGGCTTTAAATAACAACTTTTAAAATTATTTCTTATTATTTTATAGGGCAGCTATTTGGGAAGATCTTGGCTAGTTAATTCTGTACCGTGTGACATCACATGAGAAAACTCTGTGGTCTCCATCTAGCTGATGGGCTCAGTTGCAAGATACATGATTCCTTCACTAACATGTCTAGTGGCTTGGAGAGGTTGGATGGAAGACTGGACTCATCTGTTATTGTCAGAGGCACCTCCATAAGGACAGCATGCACAGAGTGGTTGGATTTCTTATGTGGGGGCTCAGGAATCCAGGAAAAGGTTATAAACAGTCTGTGGCTGTCCCCTGTGACTATAGTTACAGAGGTAGTCAATTCTGTAATGGCAAACAGGTATTTAGCTAACCCATGGGGAAATGAGACAAATCGAATTATTTGGAACTGGAGTCAGTTGTAAAGAGAAAAGTAAGAGAAAAATAAATAAATAAATGAATCTCTGTCACACCGGAAGCAGAGGTAGAATGATTCCAAAGAGATGAGTGTTACTCTAACGACAGCAATAATTATCAACAAATAGTTTCTCATATCAAATATTATGGTACCATAGACGTACCTTTTAAAAGCAGTTAGTTCTACCTTAATGTCTGGTGAAGCTAACTTTCATCAATAGTTTATTGCTCAAACTTCCACTGGGGGCAGTTGGAGTGACACAGTTTCATTAGGACAATTCAAAGAGGGTTTAAGAAGAGGCTTATTTACAAACAGGTGTTTGAGGTGCTTGGAAGTCAGAAGGGGTAATAAAATAATCTAGGAATAATTGGTGAAGCTGCGACTTCTTTTAGTATCAGAAGTAACAAGGAGAAAGTGGCTTCAAGAACCTGAGAGCTGTAGAGACACTTTCAGAAGTTTTGTGCCCTGTATTTGAGGCATACGGCCAGCTCAAATTCCTTATATACAGAGAACCATGGAAAAATAAAACTTAATTCCCATTTGATTCCCTGCTAGGATCCTCTATTGGCCAAATCAACTGGAAACCAGAAAATAAAGATGTAACCCATTTGGTCTGATCATGAGAAAAACTTCAGACGAATCCCAATTAAGGGACCGTCTATGAAACAACTTACCACTACTCTTCAAAACCATTAAGGCTGTCAAAACCAACGAAAGTGAGAAACTTATCACAGCCAAGAAGAGCCTAAGGAAACACCGTGACTAAATATAATGTGATATTCTGGATTCAATCTCAGAATAGAAAAAGGATATGAGGTAAAAACTGAGGAAATGTGTTTAAAGTTTGGGTATTAGTTAATCGCAATATATCAATGTAATTTTCCTGATTATAAAATATGTACGATAGTAATGAAAAATGTTACTAAGAGGGAAAACTATGTGGCTACATAGGAACTTCAAGTATTATCTTTGCCATTTTCTATAAATCTAAAATTGTTCTAAAAGTTTATTAAAAACATTATTAAAAGTTTTGATTTTAGTGTTTTTGATGGTAACATGACCCAGCTTTGAATGAAATGCACCTCTCATTCCATTTGTAAGTACCAAAACACCTTGAAGGATAAACGTACCTCAAAATTTAAATGACTTTCGGGAAAATCAGATGATTGAGGTAGTTTTTGTTCTATTCCCAACACCTAACACAGTGCCTGGTACATTTTTGGAAATCAAATTTAAAAAAATCCTTTAAGTATGGAAATATCAAGAATAAATTTGTAGTTTGAAATAAGTCATTTTGAAAAGAGATATAACTTCCTTGGTATTCAAGAATAAAGTTTCTAATATAAGACAATTTGCCTAGTAATTCAATAGCAATTATAAAAGATATTTATGGCCAGGTGTAGTGGCTTGCGCCTATAATCCCAGCACTTTGGGAGGTTGAGGCAGGTGGATCACCTGAGGTCGGGAGTTTGAGGCCAGCCTGGCCAACATGGTGAATCCCTGGCTCTAGTAAAAAAAATTAGCTGAGCATGGTGGCAGGTGCCTGTAATCCCAGCTACTCGGGAGGCTGAGGCATGAGAATCTCATGAAGCTGGGAGGCGGAGGTTGCAATGAGCTGAGATCGTGTGCCTGCACTCCAGCCTGGGCGACAGAGCAAGACTCCATCTAAAAAAAAATTATCTACAGAAATGACTTTACCTAAAAACTAAAAAAAAAAACATAAAATATAACTTATGAATGAAAGCAACAATCAGTTTTATCAGTATATGCAAATGTTAATAAGTGGGATGCAATATAGAAAACTCTTGATATTAATTCACATTGGCAACATGTATCATTGTGTGTTTATAGCTTTGATAATGTAACCACTAACTGTACTTTGCTGATTAGTCCTTCGGAAAGTTGATAGACATCAGATAAATTCAACTATACTAAAAAGCTTTAATAAATAAACACTTTACTGCATTAAAAATATCATGACTGTAATGATTATTCCAACAATACTATGTAACAGCAGTTGTCATCTCTTTGAATCTTTAATCATGAGAGCTATGGAAAGTAACCATTTCAAAAATTGTATAAAGCAAGACAATACATTTTAAGACATTACATCTCAAAACAATCTGTTACCTCTGCATTTTATTGTGACATTCGTTGTTTGAGTTCTCTTGCTTGTATTGCAACATTAGAATTGTTTAACAAGTATCTTGGGAATTAGAGGGTCTTCCTTAGTATTCACACAGTCTTCTCTGCTGCATACATAGTAGCGTCTCTACATCTCCCAGACTGACCTAGCATTAACTAAATTGGATATCAAGTATGTCAATGTGCTGTAACTGCCAGTGACATTGTCACTTGGGCTCCTGAGATGAAAGACAAAACACCCGGAAAAGAACAGAATACAGTATTTTAAGAAGCAGGTGAAATGCAAATGATTTGTCCTTTATTTCTGGATTTAATATATTCTGATACTTCAGTGCTTTAGCGTATTGAAACAACTGCCATAAGCTTTCTATCAAACATGTAATTAGAGGCAATCTTTTATGCATATACTCACACAAGTCCAAAGACCAGTACAATTAAAACTGTTGGCTGGAAACTTGTGGTCCTCAGTTCCTTTTAGACCCTGTTTCATAATGGGTACCTGCCCCTTGCTAGCAACAAACTAAATTTTGGGTATCATCATAGAAATTATTTTCTTTTATTTGCAATTTCCTTAGTAGTAGTAAAACTTATAAAACATGGTAACAGGTAAACTATTACCTATTTATTTTTTAGTTAAAACACATATTCAAGTTTGCCCATGGAGTGAAATTTAGTGTAGCCATGTTATAACCATAAAATAAATAAAAGGATTTTTTAAAGGTTTAATTATTTCCATAGTATGAATACTATTTCCTCATAAACTGACTAATGGTCTTATTTAGATTAGACTTCACTCTCTTGTTCCCAAACTATTGTTTAATAATACTGAATGAAGAAATTCATTGGCCTTAATCCATTCTTCAAGACTCAGCAGAATATATATCCACTTCAGTAAGCTTGTCTGGATTTCTTCAGATTGCAATAGCATTGCACTTATAAATTTATTAACGTTTCTGGATGACACGCAAAATTAGCATTACTCATTTAATTTTTCCATTAAATTGTGTGCTCTTTTGAAGGCAAAAATATATATAATAAAGTGAAATAAATTAATGGATAAATGTGGCAATCGTTGTTGGTGACTTTTCAATATCTATTGTCTACTTTCCTTAGTCATAGAAGTCTAAACTTTTAACCTAGCACACTCCTACCTAGATATTTAAAAATTCTACATTGTCCAGCATCTTTTACAGGCCAGTATGACTATGCATTAATATTTCAATGATGAAATATCAGAAAAAGTGATGTAAAGGGCCTTCAGAAAATCTATATAAGAGAAAATTAATCTTCCTTTCCTCTGCCTAAGAATTCTGTAGTAATTGTTGCAGTTTTAGCAGTCATTTTGAATAAGGAGGTATACTTTAGCATCCCAGAGCAGCAAGATAGAGCTAGAATTCCTGAAGATATTAGCGAGACTCTATAATGTCCAAGATATTTAACTCCAAGTTAAGTTTTTGAGATAAGCTTATATCTTGTTTTAGCCATATTTATTGTGTGTATGCGTGTGTGTGTGTTCTCATATGTAATCAGACCTAATCCTATTAGAGAAAGATGAAGGAATGACAGGATTTATTTAGCATTTGAGCCTAACAAATTGTGCAATCACTCAGTATGGTCTTGTGTATAATTTTTATTATTATATGCGTTAAAATTTATATTCGTAAACTAGAGTGAGACATTTATCTACGAGTACCCTTCTAAAAGAGAATTCTTAACCTATATGATGGGTCATGCAGATTTATTCTAATTAGTTGTACCAAGTATCACATGGAGTTTGCTTCTCATTATACCATTTCTTGAGTATGAAAATACAGTTAGCACGCATAGAATTTTCCCTCTTATTTTCCTGTGAGCATTTAGTATTACCCGTATTTCTTTGTTCAGTGGATAGTGCATATGGGCGTCATATCATTGGTAATTTATATCATATGAATGAGACTCATTACTTAAATTTCTTCTTTTCAGGTTTAGGTTATATTGCCCAGATGAAAACATTTTTATTATAATATAGTGACCAAGTACTTTAAGTTATGAAATATGCAGCAAGGAAATGTTTTCATTTTATCTATATCTGTATAATATCTGTATCTAGATCTAGATATACACAGACAGAAATAGATATGTCTACTTGAAGAAGTAACTTGGGTAAATTGTTCTGCCCAAAAGAGCGTTAAGAAATGAGATAACACTTCTAAAACAAAAGTTGTTAGACATTGTACAACAGTTAGTACCAAATTATGATCACTAAGAATAGGAAAATATTATGTGAGTCCTATATTCACCCACACATTCCTACATAGAGGCACTATGACAATATGGAAGAATTAGCAGATGAAAACTTTAACGAATTTATTATAAATATGTTTCAGAATTTAAAGGAAATGATATATGTAAGGCAAAGTAAATGTAATATAACATATAGAACCATAGAGAAATTCTAGAGCAAAAAATATAATTTTAAAAAATTTATAATAGGATATAAAGCAAATTAGACTCTGCGGAAGGAAAGAAATTATTCATCTCTCCCACTAAATTACCATTCCTGAAAAAAAATCATATATATGTGTATTAGGTCTATTTGTAGACACTCTATTTTGTTCCATTGATCTATATGTCTGTACTTATGCTAATACTACACTGCTTTAATTGTTGTACCTTTATTGTGTATTTTGAAGTAAGGTACTGTAAGTTCTCCTATTTCATTCAAAATTATTTTAGGTCTTCTTACACACTTTTACAATCAGCTTGTGAATACCCAAAATATCAAGCTAGAATTTCAGTGGAAATTATATTAAATCTATATCTTGGAGAAAATGAACACTATCAACATTAAGTCTTCTACAACACATAGATATCTTTAGGTATTAATCACTATCATCGATGTTTTTATTGTCAATGTTTCACTGTACCAGTCTTGCACATATTTTGTTCAATTTATTCTTAAGTAATCTTTTCTGATGATATTGTAAATGACATGTGATATTTTATGTTTTATGTACTCATTGGAAATACATAGATGTATAATTGATGCTTGCATACAGACCTTGCTAAATTCACTTATTAGTTCTGATGGTATATTAGCCCATTCTCATGCTGCTAATAAAGACATAACTGAGACTTGGTAACTTATAAAAAAAAGAAAGTTTAATGTACTCACAGTTCCACATGGCTGGGAGGCCTCACAGTCACAGCAGAAGGTGGAGGAAGAGCAGAGCAAAGCATGTTTTACATGGTAACAGGCAAAGGAGTGTGTGCAGGGGATCTCCCCTTTTTAAAACCATGAAATCTCATGAGACTTATTCACTATCATGAGAACAGCACAGGAAAGACCCATCCCCATGATTCAAGTACCTTCCACTGTGTCCCTCCCATGACATGTGGGAATTATGGGATCTACAATTCATGATGAGATTTGTGTGGTGACACAGCCAAACCATATCAGATAATACATATATTTATTCAGAGTTCCTATATACACAATCCCACCATCTGCAAATAAAGGCTGTATTGCTTTTCCCCCCCTATATCTGTTTCCATATTGCACTAGCTAAAATCTCTAGTATAAACTTGAAAAAAAATAATAAAAAACATTCTTGCTTTTTTCTTCCTCTTATAGAAAACACATTCAAACTTTCACCATTAGTGTGATGTTAACTGTAGGTTTCTAACAGATAACTATAAAATTGAGAAGATCCCCTTGTATTATTCATTGCTGCATTTGTCTATTTCTCTTCTCAGTTTTGTGAAATTTTGCTTCATTTATTTAAATGACTCCCATTCTTAAGCACTATGTCCTCTTAATAAATTGATCTTTATCTTTAAAGTATCCCTTTAAAACTCTGATGATTTTCCTTGTTTACAAGTCTATTTTGATAAGTGTCCTAATCATAAGTGTATGCTGAACTTATAAGAAAATGCCAAACTGCTTTCTAAGATGGGTGGACAAATTAGCATTTCCATAAGCAATGTATGAGTATGTCTTCAGTTCCTCAACATTCAACTACCACATAGTTTTATATACTTTTTTATCTTAACCGTAATAGTAGTAGTAAAGCAAATTAACATGTCCACCTCTCATGTAGTTACTTTTTGTGTGTGATGAGAGCAACTGAAATCTACTCATTTAACAAAAATCTCTAATTAACTTTTATTAACTATAGAACTCACATTATACATTCTATCGCCAGACTTGTTCATCTTACATATCTCCTACTTTGTATCCTTTGACCTACATTTCCCCATTTTCTCCCTCCCCACCCCAGTGTATTTTAAAAGTATATTCTTATAAACATTTACATTACCATTTTTGCAGTTTAATTAATGTTCATTAATGTTTCTGTTTTCTTCAAAATCTATATGGCTGTTTGAATAAATAAATCAATAAATAATCAAATAATTGAATAACTAACAAGTTTGTAATCACAACAAATATCATCAGAGGGTGAGAGAGAAGAGAAATCACAAAATACATCCCTCCATACTTAGAAATGATGGTGTTGCTTTCTTGCTGCCTATGAATACTAAGTTGTAGTCACACATCCCAGGTGAGGGCCTTAAGGTGAAGCAATCAATAAGCAAGCAGAGTTTCAAAACCTCTTGTTCACCTATAATTGAAAGACAAAGCACCTGGAATAAATGTCACCGGCTGAGTCAACTTTTTCTTTAATTAACTGTCTCCATCAGCTAAAACAAAATGTTCCACTTACCTCCTACCCCCACTCCTCTTAATTTTGAACTCAGTTTATTACCAATGAGACTAGGGTATTTATCCTACTGGGATATTTTTATTTGGCTAAGTTTTCTAGATTTATTTATTTATTTGTAAATAAACTGCA
This sequence comes from Hylobates moloch, assembly GCF_009828535.3. Lineage (NCBI taxonomy): Eukaryota > Metazoa > Chordata > Mammalia > Primates > Hylobatidae > Hylobates > Hylobates moloch. The sequence continues at coordinate 27,105,631 of NW_026652292.1, read as the reverse complement.
ATTAGAAGTGTAAACTATTGTGGTAATATTATTCTCTGGTATATTTTACATGAATAGGTAGGTGGTTAAAAATTGCCTCTAATCTAAATGAGTTTCATTTGTTTTTGTGCATGTGTGTGTTTTGTGTGAAGGATATCATCATTAACAATTAGCATTCACCTTTACGTATAAAGAATTATTTTCCTTATGAAAGAAATTAAAGGATTTGGGCTGTGTGTGTGTGTGTGTGTGTGTGTGTGTGTGTGTCTTCCTAACATAATTGTTAGATTTAGGAGAGGTAAGCCCCCTAGTGAGGTTTTGTTGTTGTTATTTTTAAAACTTTTTAGAGCACTTTTAGGTTCATAACACAACTGAGGAAAAGGTATAGAAGTTTCCTATGTAACCCCTGCCCCCACACATGCACAGACTCCCCTATAATCAACATTCCTCACCATAGGAAACATCTGTCACAACTGATGAACCTACATTGATACATACTAATAACCCATGGTTTACATAAGGGTTCTCTCTTGGTATTGTACATTCTATGGGCTTGGATTAATGTATAATGACATTAATGCATCACATTGTATCATACACAGTAGTTTTACTGTCCTAAAATGGTGGTCAGCTTTTTAGTCTTATACATTAAGTCCTAAATCTGGTAAACCAGATGATATTTTGATTATAATTTTTTACAAGATTGGGGGAGGACAGCTGTCTTAGTCCATTTTGTGTTGCTATAAAAGAGTACCTGAGACTGGATAATTTGTAAAGTAAAGAGGTTTATTTGGCTCATGGTTATGCAAGCTGAGTTCAAGGGCGTGTCTGGCTTCTAATTAGGGCTTCTGTGCTTCCTGAAAACATGGCAGAGAAGGTCAAAGTGGGAGCAGACATGTGCAAAAGCTAAGAAACATGAAGGGTGTCCTAGCTTTATAAGAACCCACTCTTTTGGTAACTGTCCATTTCTTCAAGAACTAATCCAGTCTCTATAGAATGAGAGCTCACTCACTGCTTCCAGAACAGCACCAGGCCATATATGCGGGATCTTTCCCCATAACCCAAACACGTCCCACTAACCCCCTCCTCCACTGCCTTCCCAGCATGGTCACAGAGGTGATCAAATTTCAATATGAGTGTTATTAGGGACAAACAGATCACATCCAAACCATATCAAGAGCTAAACAGTTTGTGTATAGACACATGCGTTTTATGAGTCTACGCTTTATGTTGGAAGAAAGTTGTGGCATATTGAAGAGGTCGAATTGCATGTGTAATAAACAGGAAAAGCCACAAATGCAAATCTAATTTGAAGTAAATAGATGATTGATAGTACAATCAATGTGGAAATGATCATGGAGAAACTTGGGAAGTAGAAGGGCATCAGGAAAATTGAGTATATTAAATAAGAGTGGAGTAGAGGGTTAGCAAGTGTCAGAATGGTAGATACTCACATAGGAGAAACAAGGAATTAGAATGCATAATTTGAATGAGGGTCATAAATTATACCCTGTGTACATGTTTGAAATGTGCATCCAGAATTGAAAATGAAGATCATAGAAAATTTTCAATTAAAATATCTTATTTTTACATATGTACAAAATAATGAGACCCTTAAAAGTTAGATATTTCACTATTGAAAATAATCCAGCAATTTAAAGTACATGCCGGGTAGTTAACACTATTGACAACTACAATTCTTCTTTGATGTGGTAGGATATTAGCACATAAAATCAACCAAATCTCCAAACAATAGGTTCGAAAGTTGAGTTTGAATTACAACCATAGATAGATTTTTCTCTAGTATGGTCCAGCCCCCAATGTAGCCAGACCCACAGTAGTTATCTATTAGGCATAAATCTTTTTAAAAACAACTTCCAAGCATCAAATTTAGTGTAACTAGAAAATCTTCCTAAGGGAAACACAAATATAAAAATGTTCTTTAGTATCTTGAGATATAATTTGCATAATAATTGGCATCTGACATAAGTCAACACGTTTGGTAATGATGGAGGAAATTATGCATCCAGTGCCCATATGTGTAACAGGAAAAAATCGATAGATTATCAAACTAATAGATTCTATATGGTTGCATTTGCTCATCTCTCTTCATATAAGCCATTTTTATCGTGGTTTGTTAATGGGAGGTATAAATGCCTGCCTTTAAAAGCCCTAAGTAATCCGCTTGTGATTTATGTTTGCTATTCTGCCATCTAGTTTAGTGAAATGTTTCTGATGCTAATTGCAGCTTTATGGCACCATTTGGTGATGAAAAGTTTTCATTTCCATAGAAATGCAGACTGATTCCTCTATAGATAGTCCAGCCAATTTAGTCTACTTAATCGTTATCTCAGAGGTCAGAGGAAGTTCAAATAGCTATGTGGCTGGGATGAATATCAGTCTGGTATCAAAGAGATTTGCCTTGCACTGAAAAGCGATAGCTTTACTTCATTGGAGACAATGGAAAAAAAATAACAGTTTTAAAATATTCTTTAAAATTTTAAATTTTAAAGAAATTTAGGCCAGGCGCAGTGGCACACGCCTGTAATTCCAGCACTTTGGGAGGCTGAGGCGGGCAGATCATGAGGTCAGGACATCGAGACCATCCTAGCTAACATGATGAAACCCCGTCTTTATTAAAAATACCAAAATTAGCTGGGCATGGTGGCGGGTGCCTGTAGTCCCAGCTACCCGGAAGGCTGAGGCAGGAGAATGGCTTGAACTGGGGAGGCAGAGATTGCAGTAAGCCTGAATCGCGGCACTGCACTCCAGCGTGGCAACAGAGAGAGACTCTGTCTCAAAAAAAAAAAATAAAATTAAACAAATTGTGTCTCATATGGGAGATGGTGTTATTTGCCTTACATCGGGCGTCATGAAAGATTATACATAGGCCATTTGAAATGCTGGATTCCTCGTGTAATTTATTTTCTATGGCATTATGTAATAGAGCTAGCCCATCTGAAGGATTTGAATTGAAAAAAAAAAGGGTTTGAGTTTGAGATTTCTTGTTATCTTGCTCCATTCAACAATGACCTCAGTGTTTCCTCCTGGCTATTTGTCCGTTTCCCTCTCTCCAGCATAGAATGAGACCACAAGGTCTTGTGGAAGCTACATCGTGTACTCATCATTCAGGACAATGGCTCAGAAACCATTGCTGGACATTCAGACAAATTACATGGATTTTTAACTTTTATCAACCATGAGGTGGATATAAAATGTAATGCACATGGTTGTGAAGAAAATTCCCTGAGAAAAACAGCCTAATATGTCTTTCAGTGTAACTGGAACACAGTGGCTTTTCACTTTATCTTAACTCTCTTTCTGTTCCTTCCCCAAACAAGGTAAACCAATCACTTTTATATTTAGTTTTTAAAAATAATCTTTTTATAAACTTGTGCACATATTTACATCATCTGTCATGAAATCCTCACCACTAAGCACTGCTATAGCAAGCATCATTATTTTAGGATGTCAGCTCTTTCACTACTGTGTAGACCACTTATGCATTGCACCAGAGATCCATATGGTGGAGAACCGCCAATGTCATTTCTTTCGAGTAAACTCAAATGTTGCTGTGATTAATGTAAGACAATAAAAACAAAAGGAGAATATTTTTATCATAAAATAGTTAAAGTCTCAATGTTTCCTCGTTAATTAGTTGACATCTGCAGTACGGATTTGCTAACATATGTGGTGAATAGCCCAATATTAAATTAACCCTGTCCCTATTTTTCTCTGAAGCATTTCCATCATATCCTATAGCATTATTGTATGTCCACTTTGTATTACAACTGTTGATGGCAAGAGAAAGCAGAATACTAAATCTTCTATTTTGTTACAGTTAATACTTTTCAAATGTCCTTATTCAAGATTTCAGATTATTTTCTCTAGGTGCTTAAAAATAGAAATAGGCTTTATAACTAATAGTTCATACATCTCACTCAGTACTTTGGAAGTAATGAACTGACAACTCTTGATTATAAATTATCTTCTGTTAAAAGTTGTTGTTGTTTAATATATTTCTTTCTCCCTGTGAAACCAGCTATTTAACAGCCATTAGGTTTGTTTTGTCTGTTTTCAGTGTAATTCCAAGTGGCTAACTTTAGGCATTGTAAAGCCTCCACTGCACTCAGCTTTCTGAATTATTCAGTCTCAATTAACTTCTCCCAAAATGTTTGGGTTGACACTGATTTGTGTATGAACTTGAGAGTTAAATATATTTCCCCTTCCTTTAATGAAAGGGACATTTGTGGATACATGAGATGCCCCCAAGCGAAGCATTTAGTGCATCTTTAAAAATGCACGCTGATTTCGTAATGTTTAATTATCTTATTTATCATTTGCTCCATGACTTTTGAAAACTCATTAAAAGATTAATCTACAGCTAAATTCTGTAGACAAGGAATTGTATCTGCACCATGGCACACTTTGGAACAAGTTTATCTTCTCTAAAATCATATTTAATCTCACAATATATAAGAATTTACTTGAGAATTTATTGGCAGTGTGTCATCAGAATAAAGGCGAATGATACACTACTTGACAAGAAATAGTAGCTTCGTTTTGCAGTATTTTGCTTGTTTGCTTGGCTTTGATTTCCTAGGAGACTTTATGTTATGATTTTATGTTTTATTCGAAATATATATTCCAGGTTTTAGAGAGAAATCTCTTTATAAACCCATAGTTCTTATAATTTGTTAACAGATTAGATGATGTTTCCTTCCCAGTGTTTCATTTTGGATAAGGAAATTACAAAATATATTTACCTTAGCTACATTTCTTCAGGTGTGGTCTTAATGTAATTGTGTAATATATTCTGACATTTATATATAACACTGAATTTTTCCAAAAAATATTTTATTGGTATCTATAAGATGTCGGGCTCTGTTCCAAACACTGAGAGACAATTATGAACAAGAAAGAAAAGCTTCCTTTTCTTCCTGTGGAGATTATTCCATAGATATAGGCAAAATATTAAAGTGAATCAATAAACATAATCATTTTAGTGAAAATGGCATCAAAATTAAACAAATAATATGATAAAGAGAAACTGGTAGTGGGCCGTTCTCTAGACTCATCAAGGAAGTTCTTTGAAAAGAAACATTATTTGAGATTTGAATGGTGAAAGAGGTTGATGCTGAGAGTTACGTAGAGAGGTCTTAAGCAGAGGAGACAGCCAGTGCAACATTCTTAAGTTAGGACAAGTTTGTTATGTTTAAGCATAAAATGTACATATAGGAGGCAAAATACTTTATATATATGATATATATATAGTATTTATATGTGATATATATTCATGCTATATACATTTAAATGTGATATATATTCATGATATATATTTATATGTGATACGTATATAGCAGTGTATCATAATTCTCAGATATGATATACACTGATACATATATCAGTTTATCTGGAGATTATGAGGGAGGCACTGATGGAGAAGACAGAATCCTGTTACAAAGTATCCTGAGGTCTACTGAAAGCTTAATGAGAAGACATTGAGTGGAGTCATTGCAGGGTAGTGATAATGTAATTAAATTCTTCTTTTTGTTTTTTCTTTTAGTTCCTCTTGCTATTTAGTGGAAAAGACATTTGTGGTAGTAGGAGTAAGCAAGGAGAATGCTGCAGTTGTTCAGATGAAAGATGATTAAGAGTATTGAAAACTGAATGCAAGTGAGAGAGGAAGACAATATCTGTTGACAAACTTTCAGAGAAATGGTATAGAGAAGGGTAACAGAGACTGCAGGGAAAATTGGAGTTAAGCAAAATATTATTTTTTTAATAATGAGACACAGTAGAATAGGCTCTATTTGTATGCTGATCTAAATGTTCCAATTGGTAGAGATAAATTAATGATATGAGCGAGAGTAGTGAAGGTCTTAAAAACACACGGTCGCAATTTGACTCATCCTTGCCTTCAGCCAGCAGGGACATCACTTTTTTTTTTTTTTTTTTAAACAAGAGCAAAACCAGATTGTGGGTGTGGATGAGTTAACATATTCTGGGGTAATTGTTGTTAATGGCATATGGAAGGCTTGGCGTCTGGAGAAGACAGCCTCCTGACACAATGTTGTGCATCTTCATGGAAAGGAGAAGCTGTCCCAACAAGTCACCTGCCAGCCTTCATCCTTCTTCCAGGGATGTGTTCACTGTAAAAAAGCGATTCAAAGTTCCCATAGTCAGTCATGTGGAGACAGGCTGCTGCAGACACACCAGGCTATTTTGTCTTCAAAGGCTATTTTATAAATTCATTGTTGGTAGCCTCTGAGTGACCTGAGCTGTCTCACTCCGTCTTCTTAGCAAGTCAGTATCCCATGGTTAGTGTTCACCCAACTAGCTAGGTATGGTATTTCACCAAATCCAAGCATGGCAAATAAGCAGAATGACATTAAGTGTCCATTCTGACATATATTTATAAGTGTCAGGGAAAGGTAACAGAAAGGATAAATGCATTTTCTTCCTGAATTTCTTCAACCAAAACGTCAATGAGAGCCAGGACGAATTCAACTGAGACACCATTAGCAGGAGGTATGTACAAGTAGTCGTAGGCATCAGGTTTTCTTAACTACTCTTGCTGCTGTCTGTTATTCTTATCTCAGTTTCCTAAACTGCACAATTATTATGGGGTATCAAAAACTTCAGATTCTTCAGTTTGCCAAGGTGCATGGTTATCTGATTTTCACTGTGTACATAGCTACTGGCAGAAAAAGCAACTGAGTTGTGTACCTGATCTAAAGCCACCTCTGAGCTTTCTGACTGGCTAGTTTACTAAAATGATTTTCTCTCTTTTATGACCTTACCATAGGCTCTGATAAGTAAATAATCTACTGTATTCTATATCTGTACATTTCTAACCCCATCATATCTGCCACAGATGGCAGAAGGGCTGAAGTAGGTACAAGTTCTAGAAGTAGCTTTTACTTTATTTATTTTTATTTATTTATTTATTTTTGTTTTGAGTGACTTGTCAAACTAATAGACGGGAACTGTATCAGATGAAGAAAGTGAAGCTGAGAAGTTATAAGCAGTTTACCTGGGATAGTCCTGGTCTCTGCCACTGTCCTGTGATAATTATATTGCCTGGTTTTACACTCAGAAGTACTTATATTTTTTAGGATAAGATACATGGTCCAAGTAGCTTGTCCAATCAATGTCATATAGCTAATATTTAGATGACAAATCAGGTTTCAGGCTCAGATCTAGCCTAAAATGATGTTTACTCTTCTACAAAAAAAAAAAAAAGAAAATATGCAACTTCGGCTCATTAATTAACCTCTCTAGCCAACTCTGTAACTACAAGATAAAAGGGTTAAAATACGTTAGTTTCAATGTTAACAGTTCTTTTAGACCTTTGTCATTTCTACATACAGTATTAGTCATATTTGCAAAATTTTTATTTATTGAGAATGGTTTTTCCAATGGGAACCTATCTCTGAGAGGCAATTTTTAGATGAATATCTCTCAGTGAATACTTTCTTTACATTTAACTTTGAATTCAAACTCAACTCTGTAAATCTCAATACGCTACATTTTTCAGTTCAGATTTCATAGGGAAAGAATAAAAAATTATTTAACATAATTTTATTGAATGCCTATTAAAGGGAAAACTGGTGGTACGTTTTTGAGTGTTTATTATTTCTGCTTTGTCTTTTTAAACTACAGACAATCAACTCTCCATTTGGCTCCTCTCTAAGGTAAATCTTAGGATGAAGGTTTATTTCTGGGAGCTTGCAGATCTCTTTTGTCTTATTAGCCTATCTAGTTTATGAGCAGTGGTGGAAACCCAAAGTCTAATGTATAAAAAATATAATTTTGAATTTTGCTCCTCTCCTAAAAAATTACCAAAAACCAAACAAAAAAATTCCATATATGGAAGTAGCTAGAACTTTTGCAATAAAAAATGATTGGGTTGAAGCTAGTACCAGATCTCTTAAACACATAATTAAAGTGTGATATTTCATCTGACACAATTAACTGCCTGCATGTCAGTTTATCCTAATTAGCTTGGTCGAGTTTGACAGGTATCAACATCTATTGTCTTTGTGCCCTTGTTATATTCTGGCACATTAAATTTAGTCTCAAAACATACAAAAAATATGCCACAATGTCTCTGGTAAACCAGAGCCTCTTTGGAACACAGAAATGACAGTTGCAATCTCCTTCATTAAGAAGATACTGAGAAGATAGCAATATTAAAATTTATCCAGTTTCCATTATATATTTTTGCATGACCAACCTATTCAGTAACTTTGAGGAAAACAGTTTTCTTATAATTTCAGCATAATGCTAACATAGTTTGATTAGTTGCAAAAGAAAAAGAAAGAAAAAAACACCATGATGACACCCAATTCTGTGCATTCTCTTTGCATAGAGTATCAATAAGTTACAATTATAAATTATTTTAGTTGTAAATATATTTTAATAGTTATATAAAATATAACAGTAATTAATATTTTTCAAATTTAAATACATTTTTATATTTAATAAACACATTTTGTCAATGCTGTGGAAATTAACCAAAGAAAACATTAAGTAAACTGCTCCCGAAATCATATAGCAATAAAGCTCAAGTAGAATAATGGATGCAACAAATTGAAGCTCTTCGTTAAGTGTGTTTCCCCAATATGGTGCTCTATTTACACTTATATTTTTCTTTTTTGTGCATGTGCAATCAAAATTTAAACATTCGCTCTGTGGAATCATCCCATTTTTTTTAGGACCTTTTGCAAAGTGTCAGATTCCTGAATTCCTTGAATGACCTTGAGAAAGTAACTTGTCAACTTTTAATTACTAAAGCTAACTCTATGAGTGCTACAATGCATTTATAAAATATCTGCTAAATAAGTAAAATTATCTAGAACTGAGTCCATCACTAATGAGAATAAGATGATAAAACTTTACAAATTTAGAATTAGACAATTGTTGTCAGAGATGTTGCCTTCTGCTTATTATTGATATTAAAAGAAAAGCTATTGACTGGGGTATTTTTACTTTTCTTAAATTCTAGAGTTTTTATATTTCTTGAAGTGTAAAACTTGCAATAATTTTGTTTATAACCCAAATCCTACAATATATTATAATTAAACTGTATACTTCTTGCTCCAAGTATTATAGTGCTTAGGAAATGTATTTGCTTCTTTTCAATTTAATTCCATTTAAATTGCTTATTGAAATTTAGTTCAGAAAAAAGTTGGGTACTCAATCTATTTTTTCACCTAAAAAATTAATAATTTTGTGTTTTATGCAGATATCTAGTGGCCAGAAAGAGAATAGTTAATTGCCGATAGCTATGGAGATATCTGCTGAAGACGTATACTGGTATACTATAACACCAAAATTTGCCAATTCATGAAACTGTAAAATATCTTGAATTGATGACAATATCTATGAATTCATTCTTTTTTGGTTCTGTTTTTATTCTTTTTTTTTTTTTTTTTTTTTGAGATAGAGTCTAGCTCTGTCACCCAGGCTGGAGTGCAGTGGCACAATCTTGGCTCACTGCAACCTCTGCCTCCCGGGTTCAAGCAATTCTCCTGCCTCAGCCTCCCGAGTAGCTGGGATTACAGGCACTCACCACCACGCCTGGCCAATTTTCGTATTTTTAGTAGAGACTGGCTTTCACTGTGTTGGCCAGGCTGGTTTCGAACTCCTGACCTCGTGATCTGCCCACCTCGGCCTCCCAAAGTGCTGGGATTACAAGTGTAAGCCACTGCACCTGCCCTATGAATTCATTCTGAAGAGAACTAGGCTTTACTTGTGAGAACACAAGAGACATTCACTTCTAGACATTATTTTTTATGCTCAACTAAATGACTTTACTTAAATGATCAATTTGCTCTTTCTACTTTTTATTTTGTAAAGAGCATTTTCTGCACACCTACTAGAATAGCAAAAGTAAAATAAAATGGCAATTATAAACACTGGCACAGAACACAAACTGACTGGGACTCCTATATATGTCTGGTGACACAGCCAGTTTGGAAAACAGATTGGCAGTTTCTTATAAAGCTAAACATGCTTCCCCTAGTCCCTTGCACTATCCAGCTAACTCATTTATAGGTTTTTACCCAAACAACTTGAAAGCTACGTTCATACAAAAACCCATATATGAATGTTTATAACAGTTTTATTCCTAGTCACCAAAAACTAGAAGAATTCAAATGTCCTTCATCTGATAAATGGATAAACAAACTGCCTTATAATCCCACGTTCAGATACAGTAGTCCTCCTTTGTCCATGGGGGAGTATGTTCCAAGACCTCCAGTAGATGCCTGAAACCTCAGATAGTACCAAACCCTACATATACTATGTATTTTTTCCCTAATCAAACACAACTATAATAAAGTCTAACTTATAAATCAGACATAGCAAAAGATTAATAATAATAACTATTAATAAAATAAAACAATTGTAACAATATGCTGTAATAAAAGTTATATGAATGTGGCTTCCCTCTCTTTCAAAATATTTTATTGTACTCATGAGGCAGTAGCTTCTTCATGAGCAGACACAGCCTCTCCAGTAATTTTTATATTTTTCAGTCCAATCCTATTCCTGAATCTGTGTAACCATCTCTTACTTGCAGCAAATGGCTCGGTGTGACATTTTTAGGGGATCCCTTGCTGAAATCTTTGGGTAGGCTTAATGGTTTGTGGTGCAACACGTTGCTGTCAGTCAGTACCCATTTCAGTTCATGCTTTCCACTCAAAATTTTAATGCCTTTTCTATTATAGCTAAGCACTTATCACACACTATAGTGACAACTTTTGCAGTTTGATGCCACAGCAATACTAGCATGACTTTCTTTTTCCTTCTCCATAGTTTTATGGGTAGATTTGTTCTGACTATAGATATGAGGAAACTCAGAAGAAGATTTTTCTTTCTTTCCTTAAGTTGAGGACTTTCACCTTTTTCCTTAAAGAAAACACTTATGTCTTCTCTTTGGAATATCTGAATGGCTGGCCTCCCTACTCTTGTGTTTTAGAGCCATTATAAGGTAAAATAAGGGTTCCTTGTTGTACAAGTACTTAGATACCACAACAGTCAGTCTAAAAACCTAGACAGCTATTAAGTGATTGATGAGCCAAAGGGTCCACAGTGTGGATCTCCTGGACAAGGTGAGGAGTCACATCCCAGGTGAGACAGCGAGATGAAACAAGCTTGCATCATGCTACTCAGAAAGGCATGTGCATAATTAAAACACCTATGAATTGTCTAATTCTGAAATTTTCCACTTAATAATTTTGGACTGCAATCGACCTTGAGTAACTGAAAATGTGCAGATCAAAACTGGCAAGAAGACAGAAACACTATACTCCTCAACAATTAAAAGGAATAACCACTGCCACATGCAATAACATGAATGAATTTCAAATGAAAGAAGCCTGAGTCAAAAAGTTTTACTGTATATAATTTCATTCACATGACATTTTAGAAAAGTATACAAGTAGGAAACTCATCAGTGGTGTCTTGAAGCTGTAGGGAGTGAGGGAATAAATATAAAATGATAGCATCAGGGAATGTTTGGGGGTGATGGAACCTTTTTATATTTTGATTGTGGTGGTTACTATATGGGCTCAAATGATGCAAAGCATAAAACTGCACAACAAAACAGTGAATTTTACCACATGAACCATATAGCTAAACAAAACCTAATAAAATATATAATTTAATCATCACTTATCTTTTTTAACTCGTATTATTTGCTTTATTTGTTGGAGTTATTTCTATTGCTTTAATCCAGTTAACAAATAAATAGTTATTTTGCAAGCATTCTTGGTAATTATATTGAAACATAATGTCATTTAAAGACTATTTCAATTATGCTCAAAAGTTAACGTTTGAATGATTGAAAGCAAAATGTTAGAAATGTGTTATTTTATTACATTATACTAATAAAAAGCAAATTTTCTCTTTAGAACTTTCTTGTGTGGAAACAAAAATCTGCAATTTACTAACAGTGCCAGTTGCCCTTGTAAGGGTTTGTTTTAGTTTTAGATTTTTTTTTTAAAGCATAAAGACATTTTCCTAAAAGGAAGGCAAAAAATGGAAATTATGCTCACACTACTCAATGCCATTCATTTTATTGGACTTTGTTTTGCAGTCATTAAAATCACTGACTTTTCCTTGGCATGAGGATATTAGATATAGGGGCTTTCTTTGTCTCTTTTTAAAGTAGTTTTGTTTGAAGTGATTTCATTCCTGTGAAGGAAGCAGAAAGCAGAGATAATTACAGCAGTGTGCTTTACAAGCTCATGGGGTTTCAACTTTTCCATAGTTACTTCTTGAATTAGTTCTATTATAAAAATAAAACCTTTCACAGCTCATTGTCACTGGTGTTATTTCCTAAATGAATCACTTTTCATCTTATCTTCTTAATATTTGACAAGGCACAACTGTTTTCACAAAAAAGCTTTTCAGATCAAACTTTAAAATATCCTCTTTTTTAAAAAAAACGTTCTCAGCAGAAGAAAGGTAAAAGACAATTGTCTTGCAAACTGGGCACGTGAAACTTAATGAAATTATTAGCTTCACAAGAAAAGTTTGGAAGATTAATCAATTTATTTTTTATGTGTCAGATTGTCCTAATTATCTTAATAAATTCAAAGCAGAACCATTCCTAATTGAAAAATCTATTACCTCTTGAGAATTTACAAATTGTAAATTAATAACTACATATTTGTTTTTAACGTGGAACTTATCAGCATAAAGTGTGAGAAATGTTTCCAGAATAGCAATTTCAATAAATATAATGCATTCATCATTTTATTACCAGATTATGGGCTGAATATCACATTGTATTTAAAGAAGAATTGATTGTTTTGTCTGGCTAATCATCACCAGATCTTTTCTCTCTACTCCTTCAGAACTGGAGCCCAACTTCCAATCAAAAAACAAACTGAAGCATGGTCAGTAATTGTGGGTCTCCTTGGGTCTCAGGACTACAACAGAGGCTGTGATTTCCTACCAGTATGCCTATTGCCATATTCCCCTTATGTAATAGACTGAATTATGTTCCTCTTAAGAAAGATAAGTCCAAATCCGCAGTTCTTCCAAATGTGACCTTCTTTGGAAATAGGGACATTGCAGATGCCACAAGTTAAGATTAGTTCATGTTGCAGTAGGATGTGCTCCTAATCCAATATGACTGGTGACCGTGTGAAGATAATCACGTGAAGACAGACACACAGGGAGAACTCCATGAGAAGACGGAGGCAGAGATTGAAATGATACATCTACAAACCATGGAATGCTGATGATTGATGGCTATCACAGAAGCTAGGAACAGGTAAGGAAGGATTCTTCCCTACATGTTTCAGAGGAAGCATAGCCCTACGGTTACCCTGATGTTCAACTGTTAGCCTCCAGGACTGTGAAACAACAGATGTCTGTTGTTTTAAGCCACCCAGTTTGTGGTACTTTGTTATAGCAGACCTAGGAAACGAACACACTTTGAAAATAAAACTATCTTCTTCTTCTGGACCTGAAGTTGTTATCGGTCGGAAAATACATTTCCCAGGTTTTCTTGAAAGTCAGGTCTCCTTTGCATCCTGAAAAATGTAATTGTTTGCCTGCAGCTCTATGTTTGTCTCTTCCATTGTGGGGCCATAAAATTCTGTTAAAAACAACCTCTGATAATAAGATTTAAAAAAACTAATATGGTGTTTAAAGAGGATGTGATTAGAGAGGTTACATATTTCTTACCCTTATTTAAACCTTCTTCAAACTGCTGCTGAAAGTCATACTAAAAGTCTTCCAGTAGATTGAGTATGCAGAGCCTTAGTGTAGATGAATATTTTCTCCATGACAATGAATTAATACCACAAATTTACACACACACACACACACACACACACACACACACACACAAATACTTGACACATAATTAAATCTATGGATTAAATGCAACAAACGTTAGCATAGCCTATTACTGTTTTTTTCCTACTCTGTCCATATCCACATGGGTCAACTAATTTGTTGTTTATAAAATTGAGTATTTATTAAAAAGAAATATTAAATCAGATGGGGAAGAAGAACAGGAGAAAAATTTTATTTCATTATTTTTTTAAGGCCCAGGCAGAAGATAGGCTTGCCTACTATCCTCCTCAGAGACACAAGTTTATTATATTATGCCATGTGCATGGCTCTTTCTTGTGGACTAGTAAAATTTTACTTCTTGATTCTTTACTCAGATTTACTATTTAAATTCTAACATCTAGCGGTGGCATTCTTTTTTTAAAAATTATACTTTAAGTTCCGGGTTACATGTGCAAAACGTGCAGTTTTGTTACATAAGTATACACGTGCCTTGGTGGTTTGCTGCACCCATCAACCCATCACCTACATTAGGTATTTCTCCTAATGTTAGCCCTCACCTAGCCCCTAGCCCCCTGACAGGCCCTGGTGTGTGGTGTTCCCCTCCCTGTGTCCATGTGTTCTCATTGTTCAACTCCCACTTGCAAGTGAGAACATGCAGTGTTTGGTTTTCTGTGCCTGTGTTAGTTTGCTGAGAAAGATGGTTTCCAGCTTCATCCATGTCCCCGCAAAGGACATGAACTCATCCTTTTTTATGGCTGCATAGTATTCCATAGTGCATATGTGCCACATTTTCTTAATCCAGTCCATCATTGATGGACCTTTGGGTTGGTTCCAAGTCTTTGCTATTGTGAATGGTGCCTCAATAAACATATGTGTGCATATGTCTTTATAATAGAGTGACTTATAATCATTTGGGTATATGCCCAGTAATGGGATTGCTGGGTCAAATGGTATTTCTAGTTCTAGATCTTTGATTAATCGCCACACTGTCTTCCACAATGGTTGAACTAATTTACACTCCCACCAACAGTGTAAAAGCATCATTCTTATTACTTAAGGAAATGATCAAAATCCCAAGAGGAAATCTTCTATTCACAGGCTTAAATCAACTTTTTAATTCTAATCCAAAAAATCTAATAATCACAAGTAGACTCTAGGAAATATATAGAATGCTTTTGAAAATAGTACAAATCTTAGCACTGAGAGAACTGACAAGTTCCAAGTTCAGTCAATAACTGTAGGCTTAGACAAATTATTAAATTTTCTATACTCTCAGTATCTTCATTTATAAAATAGAAAAATAATACCTACAAAATAGGTTATATAAAAAGTGAAATTAAATATGGATTATAACATACCTAGCATATGGTGTTTGCTTCATGGATGTTAATTTCTCATCACTTTAATGTTAATATCATGTTTATGTTATGATTCCTCTTCACAACACAGCATTTCAAGTCACATAAGAAGAATTTCCATTTATATAATCATTTATAAATCCCCACATTTCCCCACAGCTGCTGCTGACTTAATATTGGGATTATCATTGTTATTCATGGACTATATTATCAATGAATTTATGATCTTTTCTCCTAGTGATTCATAATTCTGAAATATGATGTTAAAAGAGCTCAGTTACTAGGAATGTTACACAATTAAAGTGAAATTTCTTTTATAATTCTGTCCACCAAACTTATTTGAATTCTTTGCAGCAGCTACAGTCGGTGATCTTGTCCAGATCATCTAGGGTTCCCTTAGTGGTTCTAAATTGTACCACATGCCCAGATCTTCAGATGTTCCAAGAACCAAATGTGCTAGAATTTCAACACACCAACCCCAACAATTGACTCATGTAGGATTATGAAAGTGTAGCACTCTCATATCAATGAAGAACAAACTCTGCAGTGGTTTTCATGACCCTGGGCCTTGGTGAATAAGGCTGAGGCCAGTATTCACCTGGTTGACTTCTTTCCCCTTTTCCAACAGGCTTTCCCTAGTCCCTTACCAGATTCTCCTGGGACCATTTTCTTAATAAATCCCTTCCACAAGAATCCTTGTCTCAGATTCTGCTCGAGGGAAAACATCAGACACTCCTTATACTGTTAAAACACTGTGGTCGAACCCAACGTATTTAAAGAGCAATGTTCTCTGTAAATGATAAGCCATGATTAATCCATTCTAACATATACTTTTCTTCTGTAAAAATCTTAGTGATTCAACCAAATAATACGAACAGAATGTTTATAAAAATTGCTCGTAATTACATACTTACTAAGATGTTGTGATTTTATTTCATAAGGAGTGATTATTAATAGCCTATAGTAAGGGTAACATGCATTTATTTTAACCACATCACGATTATGCATTTATACAACTAATTTAACCTGACTTAAGTTTCTGAAGGACTGGTTTATATTTATGTACTGCTTTCAGAAATTATCTCCACCTATTTTCTATGTTTTAATTCTTTTGTTACCCTCTTTTGCCACTGTGGTGTAAATATTTTCTATATATATGCCAGACAAAAGCAATGGTATAGGATTTGTGTACATGGTTTCACTAATAAATATGAAATAAATGTTTCCAATAAAAGTGCTTTCAAAAGTTTATGAAAACTAACAAAAATTTACCCATACACATGTCACATTATTTTTCTCCATTTCCTTTATTCACCAACTAATCTTATTTAATGAAACAGAAGGTATAATATATTAGATGTTCAAAAATATGACTTGATTTCTATATATTCTACTATTTATAGGTTCTATTCTTCAGTAGACACAATTCCAATTCCAAAAAAACCCAATAACAGCTAAAATGCAAACATATCTGAACAAATATCTGACTGTATATATATGTATATATTTTTTTATTTTATATATATATACATATATACACACATATATGCATACACACACACACACACACACACACACACACATATATATATTTTTTTAGATGGAGTTTCACTCTTGTTGCCCAGGCTGGAGTGCAATGGCATGATATCGGCTCACTGCAACCTCCACCTTCCAGGTTCAAGTGATTCTCCTGCCTCAGCCTCTCTAGTATCTGGAATTACAGGTGTCCACCACCACACCCAGGAAATTTTTGTATTTTTAGTAGTAATTTTGTATTTTCACCACGTTTGCCAGGCTGGTTTGGAACACCTGACCTCAGGTGATCCACCTGCCTCAGCCTCCCAAATTGCTGGGATTATAGGCATGAGCCATGGCTCCTGGCCATACCTGAGTATATCTTATACAGCACATTAATAAACCTGTTGCTTAAAGCTAAGAATTCTATGGGTACTTTGTTAAAATTTTCCATTTTATTCTTTTTGCTTAGTCTTGCTTTGGTTATGAAGGCTCTTTTTTGGTTCTATATGAATTTTAGGATTGTTTTTCTAGTTCTGTGAAGAATGATGGTGGTATTTTGATGGGAATTGCATTGAATTTGTAGACTGCTTTTGGCAGTATGGTTATTTTAACAATATTAATTCTACCCATCCATGAGCATGAGATATGTTTCCATTTGTTTGTGTCACGGTTTCTTTCAGCAGTGTTTTGTGGTTTTATTTGTAGAGGTCTTTCATGTCCTTGGATAGATATATTCCTAAGTATTTTAAATTTTTTTGCAGCTATTGTAAAAGGGATTGAATTCTTGATTTCATCATTAGCCTGGTCACCGTTGGTGTATAGCAGAGCTACTTATCATGTACATTAATTTTGTATCCTGAAACTTTGCTGAATTCATGTATCAGTTCTAGGAGCTTTTAGGAGGAGTCTTTAGTATTTTCTAGGTATATGATTATATACCTAGTGAAAAGCCACAGTTCGACTTCTTCTTTACTGATTTGGATGCCCTTTAATTATTTCTGTTTGATTGCTCTGGCTAGGACTTCCAGTACTATGTTGAACAGAAGTGGTGAGAGTGGGCATACTTGTCTTGTTCCACTTCTCAGGGGAAATGCTTTCCACTTTTCCCCATTCAGTATTATGTCGGCTGTGGGTGTGTCATAGATGACTTTTATTACCTGAAGCTATCTCCCTTTTATGCCGATTTTTCAGAGGGTTTTAATCATAAAGGATGCTGGATTTAGTCAAATGCTTTTCCTGCATCTACTGAGATGATCTTATAATTTTTGTTTTTAATTCTGTTTATGTGGTATATCACATTTATTGACTTGCATATGTTAAACCATCCCTGCATCCCTTGTATTAAACCCACTTGATCATGGTGGATTGTATCTTTGATATGCTGTCAGATTCAGTTAGCTAGTATTTTATTAAGGATTTTTTCATCTATATTCATCAGAGATATCGGTCTGTAGTTTTCTTTTTTTGTTACGTCCTTTAGGCTTCATAGAAAGATTGAGGGAGATTCTCTCTTTCTCTGTCTTGTGAAATAGTGTCAATAAGATTGGCACCAATTCTTCTTTGATTGTCTGATAGAATTCAGCTGTGGATCCATCTGCTCCTGGACTTTTTTGTTGTGGGCAATTTTTAAATTGCCATTTCAATCTCACCACTTGTTATCTGTCAGTTCAGAGATTCTATTTCTTCCTGGTTTAATCTAAGAGGGTTGTATATTTCCAAGGATTTATCCACCTCCTCTAGGTTTTCTAGTGTATGCATGCAAAGATGTTCATAGTAGCCTTAAATGGAAGCATCATATTACCCAACTTTATACTATAAGGCCATGGTCACCAAAACAGCATGGTTCTGGTATAAAAATAGGGACATAGACCAATGAAACAGAATAGAGAAACCGGAAATAAACCCAAACACTTACAGCAACTGATCTTTGACAAAGTAAACAAAAACATAAAGTGGGGAAAATACACCACCCTATTCAACAAATGGTGCTGGGATAATTGGCAAGCCACATGTAGCAGAATGAAACTGAATCCTCATCTCTCACTGTGTACAAAAATCAACTCAAGATGAATCAAGGACTTAAATCTAAGACCCAAAGCCACAAAAATTCTAGAACCTAACATCAGAAAAACCCTTCTAGACATTCGTTTAGACAAAGACTTCATTACCAAGAACTCAAAAGGAAATGGAACAAAAGCAAAGATAAATAAATGGGACTTAATTAAACTAAAAAGCTTCTGCACAGCAAAAGAAACAATCCGCGGAGTAAATAGACATCCCACAGAATGGGAGAAAATCTTCACAATCTATACAGCCTACAAAGAACTAATATCCAGAATCTGCAAGGAAGTCAAACATATCAGCAAGAAAACAAAAAGTCTCATTAAAAAAATGGGCTAAGAACATGAATAGACAATTCTTAACAGAAGATATACAAATGGCCAACGGGCATATGGAAAAAATGCTCAGCATCAGTAATTATCAGGGAAATGCAAATCCAAACCACAATGCAATAGCACATTACTTCTGCAATAATGGCTATAATCAAAAAATTAAAAAAAATAGTAGATGTTGGCATGGATGCAGAGAAAAGGGAGAGCTTTTACACTATTGATGGGAATGTAAACTAGTACAACCGCTATGGAAAACAGTGTGGAAATTTTTTTAAAAACTAAAAGTAGAGCTACCATTTGATTTAATAATCCCACTACTAGGTCTCTATCCAGAGGAAAAGAAGTCATTATATAATAAAAAAGGAATATTTGAACACACATGTTTATAGCAGCACAATATGCAATTGCAAAAATAGGCAACCAGCCCAAATGCCCATCAGTCAATTAGTGGATAAAGAAAATGTAATATATATATATATCACAACTGTATATACATGGTATATATACACACCATGAAATACTACACAGCTCTATAAAAGAACAAAATAATGGCCTTTGCAGCAACCTGAATGGAGTTGGAGACAATTATTCTAAGGTAAGTAACTCAGGAATGAAAAACTAACACTGCATGTTCTCAGTCATATGTGGGAGTTAAACTATGAGGATGTAAAGGCATAGGAATAATATGATGGACTTTGGGGACCAGGAGAAAGGGTGGGTAGAGGGTGAGGGATTAAGGACTACACGTTTGGTACAATGTACACTGCTTGGGTGATGGGTGCACCAAAATCTCAGAACTCACCACTAAATAACTTATTTAAGTAACCAAACACCACCTGTTCCCAAAACCTATTGAAATAAAAAATAATTCTATTTTAACAAAAAATTGAATATTTCATCAAGGACTCCTTGAATACACAGATCTTGTTTTTATTCCAAATTAAAAATACTGATATTATTTAAATTAAGTAAACTTAATGACTTCAGCCACTTGTAGTTATAATTGATGAGATTAAACTTTTTTGGTGAAATCTGGTATGAAATTTTAGGTTTGCATTACTAATGCTATTTCACATAGTAAAAACCTAAAGCTTCATATGATTAAGTTATTTACCCAGGTCAGACAAGTGGCAAATCATGAAAGTGGGACCGGAATGTAGGCAGAGCCATATGACTCCAAACACTATGCTTCCTTTCACTAATGCTGTTTTCCTCATAATGCATCAATATAGTATTCTAATGTCAACATGTAACTCTATGTAACCAAAAGGTTAATGCAATTTTAAAAGTATACTCAAACTGTAAAACAATCACATAGATTTTTAAAATCACGTAAATGAAATCTCACATAATAGAAAGGAAACACAGCATTAACTTTGGCTTTAATGGATTAATTAAATTTCAAAAGTCAAGAATATACATTTATACAATCTTTCTTCAAAGGATATATTATGTTTTATATGAAAATCTGTATACTCATTTAAAAAAAATTATTTCTAAATTTAGATATAGCTATCCTCTAAATATGTACAAAGATATATTAATAGGATCATTAACATATGCATAAAATATAAAGTTTGAAATGATATAAATGTTCAACCAGAAAAGACTGGATAAATTATTATAACTATATTATAGAACAAATAAATTAGAGATACAATTTGAAATAGGAAGATATATCTGTGATACATTATTAGATGGAATAAAGAAGATTTCTGAACAATACGCATAGTGTGATTTCATGTATGTAGAAAGTAAGCTAAATTACTATATCTGTTTATGTATATATGGATTCTAAAATTCATTTTTAAAACTCTGGAAAGATATACCACAACTTACTTGGTGTTGTTAGCTCTGAAGTGAGAATTAGGACAATGCCATAGGGTGGCACTGTTGTGGTGATTAGCAGAGTTTTTCACTTCTTATTCTCAATTCTTTTCAGTGATTAAACATTTTTTTTTCACTGCATGTACTGAGGTATTGTTTAGCTATTAAAGTATTAATAGATATAGCTAGATGAATAAGTTCATCGTCTAGATCATTTCTCTAATGTTTCTCAGAAAGCAAAGAACCAGCTGCCTCACTCATCAGCACCACACCACTGCCACTATCACAGAAGTACGTAATACCATTGTCAGTCTTTACCACCTCTCTGCAATCAGGCTAGATTCTGTCTGGAAACTTTGGGCAGTTCAGGCACTACAATACATTGTACAATAAATTGTAGAAATACTTGAGATTAGTCTCTTCTCATCTATCATTCTTATAAACCTTGATGGCCCAAAAAGGACAATCATTTCTCTATCTGTATTTGTGAAATTATAATATATTTTCACCTAAACTCTCATTTCTTATTGACATGCTCCTTATTATCACCTAAATTATGCAACTAATCTTTCTCCTTTATTTCTCAATATATTTTTGCTTTCCTCTTGGAAACTGCATTGGCATTATTTATAATGCATTTAGGATCTGCTCCATAGCCTTCAGCTTTATGCAAATCCTACCAAAAGCAAATGTACATTTCAAAAATTTATTAAGATAAAATAAGCTTTACAATAATTTAGCTTGAAAATCCCTCGACTTTATCAACTGCAGAAAGGAAAGAAAAAAAATCAATGATAAATGTTGAAAAAGGAGTGACTGTCTACAATGATCATCTAAACAGGAACTCCAAGATAACCAATCAAATAACTATAAACAAGATAATTCAGTAGGGGGACAAGAATGAATATTATGGCCTGAACTAAATAGCTTTCTGGAAATGATTTTTTTGAATATCACATCAAAAGCACAGGCTACAAAAGGAGAAAAAAGGGAGCTGGATCTCACCAGAACTAAAAATTTTCAAATCAAAAGACATTATCAACAGAGTGAAAAGCCAGCCACGTGATAAGAGAAACTTTTGCAAATCATATATCTGATAAGGAGATATCTAGAATATATAAAAACCTTGTATGGCTTAACAACTAAAAAAACAAATAATCTATTTGTATTTGTCTGTTCTCACACTGCTATAAAGAACTACTGGAGACAGGGTAATTTATGAATAAAACAAGTTTAATTGACTCACAGTTCCACAGGCTTAACAGGAAGCATGAATGGGAGGCCTCAGGAAACTTACAATCATTGCAGAATGCAAAGGGGAAGCAAGCACGTCTTACCGTGGCGGAGGAGGAGGGAGACAGCGAGTGAAGTGGACAGTGCCACACATTTTCAAGCAATCACATCTTGTGAGAACTCACTCACTATCACGAAAACAGCAAGGGGAAAGTCCACCCTTATGATACAATCACCTCCCACCAGGCCCCTACCCCACAGGTGGGGATTACAATTCTAGATGTGGGGGAGAGGGGAGGAGGACAGAAAACCAAACCATATCACTATTCAAAAATGGACAAAGAACCAAAATAAACATTTCTTCAAGAAGATATACAATGGCAAATAAGCACATAAAAAGATGCTTGACATCACTAATCATTAGGAAAACGTAAATCAAAACCACGGTATGATACCACTCCATACCCGTTAGGATGACTGTTATCAACAATGTATTTATAGATTACCAATCAGAACTGCCCTTGCTTTTGAAAACACCCAATCCAGAACAAACTGACATTTTCTTAAATTGTCCTCCAAATCCCCTGGCACAAATCCAAATCATGTATTAAGCCTCTTTTAACACAGTTTTCCTGAGATGCCCTGTAGTTCTCTCCAGCATATTAATAAAAAATCTGACAGACCCAACTGATGAACTACCGGTGAATTCCTGGTGGTTACTGGCTGCAGGATATCAAAAGTCATAAAATCATGAAGAATTTCTCCCATGGGCATGTTAAGGTGAAGGTAAAAATCCCTCCTTACTGTTTCTACAGCATCAAATATTGCAAACAATTTAATCATTACAATATGAACAGGAGACAGGGAAATACTGGGTAGAAGAGGGCAGTTCCCCGGAAAAGGCCCCACCCTCAAGCCTGGAAAACACGTCCATAAATAACAGCAGTTATCTCTGTTTTTCTGCTCACATGTTACTTTTTTGGCCTACCCTGCACACACCCCCCCCCCCCCCCCCCCCCCCCGCCATCCTGTGCCCATATAAACCCCAGGCATCAGCTGGCAGAGAGATAAGCAGCTGAATGTTGAGAGAAGAAGAAACTGAGCATCCAAGACTAACTTCAGATGGTAAAACTTCAAAGAGAAGCCCCATTGGAGACTGCTGGGCTTCAGGGAAAGATCACCTTCTTCTCGTACCATGCCCTTTCCAGCTCCTCTTCCTAATATTTAGTGAGTACTTACAATATTCTGGACACACTGTAAGCACATAACATATTGAAATTTTTTGAATCTTCTACCCAATAGCCATAAGAGATAAATGCTATTATATTTTTTAATTTTCAGATTTAGAAACTAAGTCACACAGTCAATAGGTAAATGAACAGAATTTTAATTTCAAATAGTTAATACTAGAATTCAGCATCTTAACTGATATGCGCTGGCTATGTTCCCACCCAAATCTCATCTTGGATTTCCCCGTGTTGTGGGAGAAACCCGGTGGGAGGTAATTGAATCATCTTTCCCGCCACGCTGTTCTTGTGATAGTGAATAAGTCTCAGGAGATTTGACAGTATTGTAAGCGGGAGTTTCCCTGTCCAATCTTTCTCTTTGCCTGCTGCCATCCACTTATAAGTCATGACTTGCTTCTCCTTGTCTTGAGTCATGATTGTGAGGTTTCCCTAGCCATGTGGAACTATAAGTCCAATTAAACTTCTTTCTTTTGTAAATTGCTCAGTGTCAAGTATGTCTCTATCAGCAGGGTGAAAACGGACTAATACATTAACCGTTAGGTCAAACTACATCTCACTGCATATATTAATGAAATAATAAATAGTGTTATCCCTTAAATAGGGAGGATGTTGCATTTGGTGGACTCACAGGAACAATGATATTCTATTTTTGTGATGTGCATTTGCTAAAGTCTAAACATATGTATAGTTTTTTTTTTTTTTTGAGAGCTCTTGCTCCGTTGGCAGGCTGGAGTGCAGTGGTGCAATCTTGGCTCACTGCAACCTCTGCCTCCTGGGTTCAAGCTATTCTTCTGCCTCAGCCTCCTGAGTAGCTGGGACTACAGGCGCGTGCCACCACACCCAGCTAATTTTTGTATTTTTAGTAGAGGCGGGGTTTCACCATATTGGCCAGGATGATCTTAAAAAATTTTGTAAAAATAACTACATTGCCATGGTCCACTGAAGGGTCATTCCTGAGATTCTAACTTGTTCTCTTGCCTTTGCTTTATTTTTGGCCTGAACAGGAGCTTAAAAAAATCCCCTTTTCATTCTTCTAATAGTGATCTCATACTAAGGCCATTACATTTTCTCCCATTAGTGCAGTTTACAAGATCTGAGTCTTTCTAGAATCATGTCTCAGTGTACATCAGTAAGATGAACATTACATTTCAGAGAGCTTTCTAGTTGAGGAATATTTCAATGTAATTCTAAATAATATCCAGATATTATCCACATTACTTCTGTTAATGGAAGGAAGGTCTTGAGTGTGAGTTGTCCAGGTTTTTGGCATGTTGAACAAAGAATTGTATAAAATGCACAAAAAAGGAACAAAAAAACAGTGAAAGCAGAGATTTATTGAAGCCGGAGTATAGTCCACAGGGTGGGAGTGGCTAGAGCAAGTGGCTCAAGAGCTCCAGTTGCAAAGTTTTCTGGGGTTTAAGTACTCTTTAGAGGTTTCCTATTGGTTACCCCCAGGTGAATGAAGGATTTGGCCTGTGGCCAATTAGAGGCTGAAGTGAATTGGCCCCAGCCAACTAGAGGCCAGTGATGAATTGCCACCCTATGCAAATGAAGGCATGGTCCACGGCCAATTAGAGGCCTAAGCAAAGGAGTGGCCCACCCACTCAGAAGCCAGAGTGAATTGATGCCTTATGCATTTGAAGGAGTGGCCTACGGCTAGTCATAGGCACTTTACATTTGTGTTGGCAGTAAAGTGGGGGTTTGTAGGGAAAGTGGCTTCTGGTCTTTTGTTACTTGGGCATGGAGAGGTGAGGTTTTCCCTCTGATCCAGTTCTGGGGAATCCGCACAAACTGGCCTTAGGTTTCCTGTCTCCAGACCCTATTCTCCTACCTCACTTTCTATTCTCTAAGGGTAGCAAGTTTTTTCATCTGTTTAGTATTTTTCAGTCAACTAACCAGGGCGTGTTCACTAGGCATTTAGTATTTAACACTGAGTGCCTTTCAGCAAATGGTCACATATTCTAATAGGCTTTATTAGTTTTTCCAGACAAATAAAATTTGCCTTATTTGGCTAAACAGATACAACCTATCTATGGAGTCACACTAATCAACCACAAACAAAGTGACTTCCCAACCAGAGGAATTTTTAACCTTTGGTTCTCTAAAAATACACATTCTTCTTTTAGTAAAGACCTGTGAACCATCTTCTAGAGAGTGTGATGTGACCTTAGCACAATTTTCTTCAGAAAATTGGCAATAATATGTTGTCCCATCTGTTCCACAGTGTAGGGAAAATTATTATATGTTAGTATCAGATGTCTTAAGCAGCATTTGGGGAGTTTTCCTAAGATTCTACCATAATAATGTTACTTAACAATAAAGTCCCGTTTTGATTCACCAGCAAAGAGTGTACTGACCTCTGTGTTTGAAATTACAGCCTTTATCAACACTTTCCATATTGTCCTGTTGTGATTCACTGTTTCCTGGTGTTATTGTAAATTGAAAAACTCATTATGTAATTTTGATTTTTTTAAGCCTCAGACCAGTATGCAGAAATAAATGTGCTGTCTCCTCAGATTGGACTTCTGTTCTCATAACTATGTATGCAATCAACATTTGGTTGTCATTCACTCATCAGCCTAAATGTTATCCCTTTAAAGAGGCCTTTCTTTACAACTTATCATCTCCAATTTTGATTTCTTCATTAGAATTTAAGTTTTATGAGAGCAGGAATATTTTCATATTCACGTGGTACCTTCAGTACCTGAGTAGAATAGTGTTGGGGACAAAATATCTGCTCAACATTGATTTGGTAAATGAATGAATAATCTGAACTACACGTGTGGAACTGAAATCTGAATTTCAAAAAGAGTTTATAAAACAACAAAATAATGTTGATCAGATTTTTTTTCTTAATAACTACTGATCAAGTAAATGAACAATTACACATGTATTCATTGTATAAGATTGGGAAAGACTTTCATAACTCTGTGTGATGATGTTGGAGTGTCAGGATTTTAAAAACAACCTAAAACAAAAAGAAAAACACTGTTGTGCAGTGTTATACCTCTATTAACTCCCTTCAAGTAACTCTATTATACAAAGAGGGTTTTTTTTTTTCAATTTTAAGACTTAATTAAAATATGCATTATCATCAGCTAAGATTCAAATGTAAATTTTGTACAGCACAAAAATACAAGATCTGACTTTAACATGTGTAAATAATAAAACAAAAGATTAGGTTGTCTTTCACTAATTAAAATGTTATAGAATTAAAATGAACATAATTGAGCATTTTTATTTTCAATTGTTAAGATTTCCAATTTAAAATATAATCCCCTTTTCTATATACAGCTGGATAAAGTAATATGCTTATGATTTAGTTTAGTGAAATAGAGAAGTTGTGATTATGATTTGGCAATGAGATTTTCTTACACCAAACCTATTTGTATTACATGATTGGCAAATTCCTATAGGTATTTAGGTTTTTGAGTCCAAAACTTAAAACCCTTACTAAGAAGGGAATTATCTCCTATTCTGTATTTTGCAAAGTTTCTTTATCTTCCATGTGGTCAATAAATAAATCATTATTTAATCATGCACAAAAGTACTTATCAGTCTTCTCTTCAGCTTGACAGTATTGAAAAATTAAAAATGACAAAACAGAAACCTACACACTCTTTTTGGCTAATCCTTTAGTTCCACACATAGCACCATTGACATGATGATTATAGCAAGGGCTGGATTTCATTGTAAGGCTGTGTTTTTTTAAAAAACAAAACGTGTTTTATTTGGTTTTTATCAAAAGCAATTGAAGCTGGTGACTTTGTTCTTCTAATCACTTATATAACATAATGTACACCACCAGATCCACCAGAACATAGGTAGATTCTGAATCTGCATATGAAAAAGCAAAATTTATTTACTTACCTGGATTTTTCTTCTCTCTCTCTCTTTTCTTTCTTTCTTTCTCTTTCTTTCTTTCTTTCTTCTTTCTTTCTTCTTCTTCCTTTCTTTCTTCTTTCTTTCTTCCTTTTTTTTTTTTTTGTTAAAAGAAAGACTTAGTCCTGGATTTTCAAAAGATCTTATTCAACTTGATAACCTCCAGGATCCCCTTCCCATACCCCTGATTTCAGCCTGGTTTCAAGGAGCACAAAAACAGAATTTTGCTTTATAATTTTCTCCACCAACCACTGATCGGTATTCTTAATCTTATTCAATTTGAGCAATCAGGAACAAAATTATTTATGGCAGTGTGGTGGGGAATTTCATGTAAAGGGTGCTCAAGATCAGGATTCTGGAATGAATCCTGAGCATCTTCATCTTTTTTAAGCTGAAGTTATTAATTGTAATTACGGAGATTCTCAGTCCATAAAATGTGGTGTCCCCACTGATCCCCTGCCACCACTCTCCATTTCTGAACAACACAGTATATCTCTGCTTTCACCTTCCTGCCTTGGATCCTACCCCTTACCATGTCGTGGGCAGATGCCTCTCACCTCAAAATGGAACATTCACCTTATCCCCACTTGTAGGCTGTGGCCTACTCTGTAATGTGCTTTTGCTTCTATTATGTTTGATGACACAGGTTAATATGCCCTAGGCACCATTACTAGACCAGATGCCATTTTATATTGTCATTGACATATATCATGACCCAGTTTGCTATATTCCTTGGGATTGGAAAAAATGAAAATTTTATTTGAGAGGCCAATGCTTAGTCATAATGGTATTTCTGATTTTGGTTCTCCCTAAATGTCCCAGTGGGTCAAGTTGTCCAATAGTTCAGTTGATGATCTTCTGGTAGTTAGAACAGATTTTTTAAAATTACAGATATTTTGAATTCCAGGGTAAGGAAACTATGCTTTCCTTGATAGGCAATATGAAGCCTTTTATTGTATGATTTTGAAGAGGGCAGCAGAAAGATTATAGTTGCTCTTGAAGAAACTGGTTGAACAGTCTAACTTTGGCGAGGAAGGGAAAATGAAACAAGGCTTTTCTTTGATATGTTCCAGCTGAGTACAATTACTTAAAAAAATAGTGACTGCTATAGAAGGTTCATTACTTTACATCACTTTATAGAACATTTGAAAATTTATACAAATACTTCCAAAAATAGATTTTTATAAGGCCAGAGTCACTTTTATTTTCATATGTTATTTACAAAAGTGCTGTATGCAAAAAATGAAAACACATGTGTAGTATGCTTGTGTTTACTTCATGTGTGTATATAATCTATATTAAAGCTAACTTATTAGTTTAGCTTCGAACAGTATCTGAAACAATTTATTAAATGGCCTCATTACAAAAGCTAGTCAGGAGTCACTGAGATGCAAAATTTCCACAGTGCACACCAGTTTAGCATCATTTGTCTCATTAACTATTCAGATCTCATGCAGAGCAAAGGAAAGTTAACACTTAAAGGAGATTTGTGTAAATTATTTGGACGAGCTATAATCAATGACTGCATTTTCCTTCTTCGTTGAGTTAAAGCAAACTTAAAAGACTTCACACGTTACAGAAATTGTTAAGAAAGTACTTGTGAATGTAATATCAGTGGAAAATATTTATATTTAGAATAAGCAGAAACTACAATTTATTGTTCATTTTTAGGTAAAACCCAGAACTAGAGAACGCTGACAAAATATTGAAATGTTGAACATACAAATGTTACCCTGTATATGAGAATTAGCTACTGTCCTATCATATTCCATGTAGTGTCGATATTTCAATCCATGTTGATATGTCCCAGCACCTAGTCTAGTCCTTCCAAGCTGATCCACACTCACAGTGAGAGAGAGAACATTTATTTTCATGACTTAGCTTCAGCTGTCTGCTTCTGACGATAGATACGAATGACCCTCATTCAAGTGATTAACCAAATGAAAACTTCCTTTTATGTCATTAATAGATCTTTTGTACTAAAATGAAAGTAAAATTAATCTTTTTGGATTAAATAATTGGATGCTTAAGTAATCTAAATAGTAGCTGTGAAGACATGGTTATTGCTACTGTAACTTAATCCTACTTTCTCTTACTATACACATAAATTTTTGTGAGTAGCAAGATACATCAGTGACTATAATCACAAATGGGAAAACATCCAGGAATTTTATAATGGGCTGAGAAATAAATGAAAAGAAATGTTACAATTAAAACCTAAAAAAAAATCACTGGTAGTGCATAAAGTGATTCTAAAGGGAGAACGCTAGGTTTTCTAAAGTGTATTAATGTATTACCTTCTAGGTACTTAACAAATATCTTACTGATGGATAGTTGTGTGTGTGTGCATGCACGTGTGTGTGTGTGCCTGAGAGAAAGACATTCATCTGGAACTCCTTCTGGTCAGACTTTGATTTCCAGATGCGGTCACTATTTTGGAGTTTGGTTCTGCTCATAGCCTCCTAATGGGAGGTTCTGCCTGATGTCTTTTTCAAAGTGACCACTTTGCAGGTTGTTAAGCACTAGGTAAGCCATTGTTTGCCAGGGTTTGGCCAAAGACCAGAATGAGTCACTTTGCTTTAAATTCAAGCTTTGGTATGCCTTTCCAAGATCATGTGAGTGAGTGTGTAAACTGTGTGTATGTGTATGCATAGATGTGTGTGCATAATTGGTTAACAGCTTGCCCAGTTCATTGCCTCAAACAACACTACCTATGAATCCTCCACTGATAACATTAACATCTATAACAGCAACACAATAATGACGGACGTCACAGAGTTGTGTGTGCCCGGTACAGTGCAAAATATAGCCTATCTTCCCGAATTTTTTAAATGTCTTTCTGAGAAGGGGATTATTGTTTGAAATTTTGTAATTAGTCATGCCTCGATTAAGTATTTATTGAGTGCTCCCTATGTGCCAAGCCCCAAAGTACGCAGTGGGGTACAAAAGTGAAAAAAACACGCAAACCGGCCTAGTTTTGTGTTGCTCATATTCTGGTATGAGGAAATATGCAGCAAGCAAAAGTAAAGCTACTAGTTTACATAGGATGTTAGAAGGTAATTAGGGCTATGAAACGTAAAGCAGGTAAGGGGGGCATGCGAGTGAAGAAGAGGGGATTGCACTGCTTTCCGTTGTAGTTAATTAGGTTTGGGTTCATAAATAAAGTGAGTATTGATAAAAAGTTTAATGAGGAGAGACAAAAATTATCTCAGGTAGAGGAATAACCAGCAGAAAAGCCATGAGGTAGAGCTTGTCTGATATTTGAAGACTGTCGTGCAAGCTGTTATATCTGGAATGGAGTGAACAAGGGGGATAGTAAAAGCAGGCAAGGTCAGAAACAGAAGGAGTGGGGAAATTGTAGTCTCATATACACCTTTGAGCATGGGGCTAATAAGAGCTCATCTATGGGTTTTCAAAAAACATTCCCTGTTACTCTCTAGAGAATATGATATAGAAAGGGAAATGTGGAGACAAAGATATCAATGAAGTGGCTAGTGCAATAAATCAGAAAAAAAAGAAGATAATGTGTTGGTTTAGGTAGAAGACTTAAAAATTGTCCAGTCACATACTAAGTAAATTTGAATCCAGGTCTGCCTTACTTCGGGTTTACACCTGTGCGTCCTGTGTGTCTGATCCAGCATGGCGATGACTCTGTTAGCCTTCGGACAGTGAGTACAAGTTTATTTCCTGGAGTTCTGAAAGACATCAGGAAGAGGACCTTGAGACCAAGTGTTATGGTTAGAAGGACTGGCTTTGGTTTTGACAAAACTGTGACACTGGTAAAAGTCTAGCTGCGTTATAATTTTAAATAAATATTTCCTTGCATTGGATTCTCCAGTGTCTGGGTAGCCCACGAAGAGCAAGGGGAATGAGCATTTCTACAACAACGACATAAGGAAAGCAAGGAACAAATAATGCCATGCTACTGAGCAAAAGAAATCAACAGAGTTGCCTATGTATATATATATATATAATTTTTTTTTCTTTCAGGCTGTGAGAGCAGTTCTTTCAGAAAGGGCACACTGCCGTGAATTCTTCTTACTGTTCTGTGGAGCATGAAGACATGGAGTTATTTTATTTTTTGAGAGAGTAAGTAACATTTCTGCTCTCAAAAGTTTCAAATCCTATCCTAAATCAGTAGGCTTGAAGTGAGTATCTAGATGATTCTGGCGATAATTTGAAAGATGCTCTAAATACTGAGGAAATAATGAAAAGATGCATCCTAATGAAGTGGAGTAAAATTAGATAAATAGAATAAAATATATTCATAAATTTTGTTTTCATTGTTTCCAGAGGAGAAAATATAATAAAAATGTCACGTAGATCAAAATCTGTCCATGTAAACTCAAAGATATGTGTATCACCATTTTGTTTTCAAAAAATGAATGCTGAATAATAAGTTTAATAATATGTTTAAATTATTTTATAAGTCTTTAGAATTATTAGGATTATATTCCAGAAAATCATAGTAATTGAGTATTTACCAAGACAGCATGGATTTGAAATGCAAAGGAAAAGAATGCCTGCAGGTTTGCCTGATTCAGATGATGTTTAGGCCTTATATTTCCTAGTTTTAGACAGTGAAAGTGGCACTTTTTATGCTTGTATTATGTGGCTAAGTACAAAATTAGTGCTCAGCACACTGAAGCACGGGCAGTGGTGTATAATTCCCAATATTCAAAAGGCAGAGTTTATAACTGTACTAAGGACACCCCCCCACACACACACCCCTGCATACTAGAAAATATTGTTAGAGAACATCAATAAATATGTATTATGCAGTTTTCAAAATTTAACTGTTAAGATTAAAAAGGAATTTCTCTCCATTAACATCATTAAGAATTTTAAATTAGTTCTAAAAAATTGGCTCTGGCTTTAACAGACTGTGATTTTAAAGGCAGATTTAAGAAATACATATTTAATATCAGCTAATTAGTGATAAATAATATCTTATTTCCCACTCTTGTATGTTATAATTTTTAATGCAAACTTATAAACTTAAATTAGTATTTTTGTTATCCCTTTCTAAATGTCAAGATCCCATTTTACTCATCATTTATCCATACCCAAAAGTTTTTTCATCCTTGATCCTCTTCTACTTATCGTGTTAACTCATCCTTCCTTAAACAGAAAAATTACTCTTCTAATACATTTGTCTGCTGCCTTTTCCTCATTATTTTTCACCACTCAATCTGGCTTCATCTTTGCAATCTGGTTTCATTTTATCAAAGTCTCCACTAGAACTGTGTCACTAATTCTAAAATTTTCCTAGCTTCAAAGCCAATGCAAACTTCAGTGTTGATTTTCCTTAATTTTTTGGCAACATCTCTCTCCATTAAATAGTCCCTACTTCCAAAAAAGCCTTCCCAATGAATTCCTTGAAAAACACTGAATTGGTTTTCCTATTCTTCTCATAATTAATTCCAAGACTTTTTATTTTATTATCTTCTCTTCTTACATCTACCATTTAAATGTTGTTCCCCAATTCTCTATGAAGAACCTTCTTCTCTGTCAATCTGCATGTCTGTTCCATGAGACCATACTCATTTGCCTTCTTTCACTTATTACCAAACTCAGGCAAGTCCAAATATGCATAAACAGCCTAATACCTGGTCTTCTAATCTGAGAACCACCACATTGAACCTCTGCTTCACAAATGCTTGTGGATTGTCACATTACCTCAATCACAACTTTTCTAATAATAAATTTATTTGTCCTCTGTGAATGATCTTCTTTTCAGCAATCTTTACTATAGTGAAAAGAAGCTCATTCAATGAATGTTCCAAATAACCAAACCAGAAACATCCTTCTTATTGACCCTGAGTGATACCCAGGGGTATGGTTTGTCCTCCCAAAACTCAGGTCCAAATTTGATTTTTAATGATAGTGTTTGGAAGTGGGGTCTAGTGAGAGATGTTTGGCTCATGCAGGTGGATCCCTCATGAAGAGATTAATGCCCTCTCACAGGGATGAGTGAGTTCTTGCTTTTGCAGGAATGAATTATCTGGTAGGTGCAAAAGTAATTGCAGTTGGGGCCATTATTTTTAAATGGCAAAAACCACAATTACTTTTGCACCAACTTACTAATTCCTGAGAAAGAAGGTAGCTAAAAAAAGCTTGGCATCCTTGGTTTTACTCTTTTGCTTTCTTTTTCACCGTGTAATCTCTTTGAGCATGTCCACACCAAGTATTGGTTTTCTGCCAAGTATTGAAACAGTTTGAGGCCCCCACCAGATGCAGCTACTCAATCTTGACCTTTCTAGCCATCAGAATTGTGAGCCAATTCTCTTTTCTTTGTAAATTCCCTAGTCCTAGGCATTCTGTTACAGCAACACTAAATGGATTAAGGCAGAAAATTGGTACTGAAGAGTGGGGTGTTGCTATACAGATACCTGCAAATGTGAAAGCAGATTTGAAACTGGGTAATTAGTAATGGCTGGAAGAACTGGAAGAAGCAGTCTAAAGAGTCTGTATTGCCATAAACGGAGCATTAAGCGTAATTCTGCTGAGGGCTCAGAAAAAGTCAAAAACACAAGGGAAAGTTTGGAACTTCTTAGCCATTGGTTATATGGTTATGGCCAAAATGCTGATAGAAATATGGAGAGTAAAGGCCATTTTGATGAAATATTGGGCGGAAATGAGGAACAACATCATATTGGGTACTGCAGAAAAGATCATCCTTGTTACAATGCAGTGTTAGGGCATAAACACAATGCAGCCAAGTTCTTTGCTGTGGGTCCTCCCATCATAGGCACACAGCAAAGAACTCAGCTGCATTGTATTCATGCTCTAAGAGTTTATGGAAGGCAGAACCTAAGAGTTATGAACTAGTATACCTAATAGAAGAAATTTCTAAGCAGCAAAGCAATCAAGAAGCTGTGTGGTTACTTTTAACAGCTTACATTGAGTTACAACAACAAAGGGATAAACTGAAGGCAGCATTTACAATTAAAAGGGAAGAAGAGTGTAAACATTTGTGAAATTCACAGCTTGGGCATTTGGTAGAGAATGAAGGAGCATTTTCAAAAGAGGGAGTCAAGGGTGCCTTGGCTAGGACTCTTTGCTAAAGGAATTAGCACAGATAAAAGGGATCCAGGTGCTAACAGTCAAAACTATAGGAAAAAAGCCCTAAAGATATTTCAGAAATATTCTAGACTACCCCTCCCATCATAGGCCCAGAAGACTAGGAGAACATAATGTTTTCAGGGCACTGGCCCAGGGCACCACTGCCTTGAGATGTCTTGGGACACCGCTCTCTGCAACCTGGCCACTTCAGATGGAGCAGCCATGGCTCATGTTGCCACAGGTGAGGCTCATGTCACCACTTGCAAGGGCACATGTAGGAAGCTTTGGAGTCTAGATAGTCTTAATTCTGCAGGCACATGGAATGCAGGAACTATGGAGAGATGGCTTCCTCCGTTGAGGTTTCAAAAAATGTACAGAGAAACCTGCAGGCTCAGGTAGAGACTTGTCACAGGGACTGAGCCAGTCCAGAAAATCTCTACTAGGGAAATATTGAGAGGAAATTTAGGGTAGGAGATCCTGCAGAGAGTCCCCACCAGGGCAATGCCCAGGGTGGAGATGCTGCTGGAACCGTAGAATTGTAGTAACTGGAAGCATCCAACCTCAGCCTGGAAAAGCTGTAGGCATGTAGGTGGAATCCACGAAAAAGCCAAATGGGTTGCTCTGAGCAGTCAAGGGATGAGACTGCCAGAGGCCCTGGGAGACTACTCCTTGCACCAGTGTGACCAGGATGTGGGACGTGAAGTCAAAGGATATTATTCTGGAACTTTCATGTTTAATGTTTGCACTGCTGAGTTTCAGACTTGCTTGCATTAGGGGCCTATTATTTCTATATTCTTTTAGTTTCTTTCTCTCCTCTTGAATAGGAATGTCTACCCTATGTCTATTCCACCATTGTATCTTGAAAGTAAATAGGTTGTTTTTGATTTTATAAGGTCAGAGCTGGACTTTGAGGCTTTTAAGTTGGTGCTAGAACAAGTCAAGGCTTCTGGTACTATTGAGAAGGTATGACTGACTGCATTCTGCATGTGAGAAGGACATGAGTTTTGGGGACCCAAGGGCAGAATTATATGGTTTAGATATGAATTTTCTCTTCCAAAACAAATGTCGAAATTTGATCCTCTGTATGGGCGTATTGGGAGATAGAGCCTCATGGTAGGTGTTTGAGTCATACAGTCGAATTTCTCATGTATAGATTAATGACCTCATTCCCACAGAGAGGAATTGCTCTCACAAGAATGATGTAGTATTTCTTGAGAGAGCAGGTTGTTAAAAAGAGTCTGGCTTCCTCAGCTTTTCCTTGTTTCCTTTCTTACCATATGATCTCTTCACACACAACTGCTTCCCTTCTGCTTTCAGCCATGAGTTGAAGCAGCTTGAGGCCCTCACTAGATGCGGCTGCCCAATCTTGGACATTCCAGACACCTGAATTTTGAGCCAAATAAACTTTTCTTTATGCATTAACCAGTCTCAAGTATTATTGGCAGCAGCACTAAACAGACTAAGACATTTAGCCAAGTCACTGATTTCTATAGATTTTAAGTAGGTGACAGCTACTCAAATTCCACACTTCCAATACCCTTGTCAATGTTTTCTTCCACCTATCATCCTTTCTGTAAAAGCTGCTTAATAGTCTCACTAGTTTGAATCTCGATTTTCACTGACAATCTATATTATATTCAACAGCTAGAACAATTTTTCTTTCAGAAGGAGAGAAAGAGATTTTTTTTTCCTGTAGCACAGTAATTTCATTTCCAAGAGACCTTGGCTTACCAACAACCATTATATGAATAAGTTTTACATCCTAGAAAAATATGCTAGGAAGTTTCTAACTAGCATCCCCCACTCCCGATATATACACATATGAATTTGAATTTAGAGATTTTTAATGTCTATGTAATATATGGAGAAGTTCTTCAAATCTTAGCAGCAAATGTGAACCCTAGGGAGACATTTATTTTGCTGGAATGAATAAATTTATGAGATCCTTAGGATCAGTTCTTGGGGGGCATAAGGTCCCTAGATAGCATACTTTAGTAAACGTTTATTGTTCTACTAATCTCCAAGTTCCTGTTTGCTCAGCTACATATGTCACCATGTCACTGGGAATAAAAACTGGGTTGTTAAGGAGAATACAGAAAAAAATTTCACAGCTCTTTAAGTGAATAAAAAAGGGAAAGATAAATTATATAGCAAGGGAAATAAACTTTGGTGACAGAATGGAGATTTTTAACTGGAAATGTCATAAAATATTTCCTGATTGAATTACAATATGGTAATCACTCCTTTTTCTTTCCTCCAAACAAATTGCTATTGGCCTAACACAACACTCAGTCTTTTATTATTTGATCTTATCACTTCCAATTAGTTGTAGGTGTTTTTAAAGTGTAATAGAAATATCTGTGCCTTATAAATGCATTCAACATTGCAACATAAAACCTGGCTTTCTCCATTCTCAACCTATGCTTTGTAGTTCTCTATATTAATTATTCTTATCTGATGTGTGCACTTCTCTCATTCTTCCATTGCATTGTAACTTAGAAGACAGAAGCTATATCTTTAACCTGCATCATACTTTCCACAACCTCCCCACTTGTCTCTCCAAAATCTAAAATATTGATTTAAATATTTTATATATTATAAATAGTATGCCAGCAATTTTTAAACATAATTTTCAAAAGATGAAAAAACCCCACAAACATCTTGGCTTTTCAATTCAACTCTTTACTCACGCTCTCTACTTGCACTTTATCTCTACATGCACTATTATTATTACTCCTTCTGTATGAAATAAACCAGAAAATAAAAAGAATATTACAATCTGTTGGAATTATCTTGTGATTAAAACCAATCTGCTAATCACACAGAAAAACCTCAAATAAGCCTTTAATATGTATAAAAAATGAAGCAGTCTGAATTCCACTGCTATTTACTTAGTTTTTATTTATAGCTACCAAAGTCACAGATATTTCATCCCAAGAAATTTGTTTGAAGGTAGAATTCCAGTATTCCCATATAAGGGCTGCAAACCAAATAACACCATCACTGCCACAGATTATTGCTTTATAAATAGTCACACCAAAGTGCATCTTGAGATTATTATTTTATCAGAAAATAATGTGTTATTAGGTAGCGATATGAACTATCTATTTTCTTATGTTATAAAGGGAAGTCTATGTTGTACAGAATTGCATTTTAAGTATAATGATTCTGCGTTCCCACTTCTATTACAATCATTGTCATATGTTAAGGCTTCTTCTAATACCAGACCAATATATGGACAGTTCATAAAATAAGTAGTTTTTGTTTTTATAGAAGGAACAAAATATCTTGAAGTGCTACAGAGCAACTGTTATGATTCTTCATCTCTTGGAAAGGCTCTTACTGTTGCTGTAAGTCCTAGTGAGTTACAGTTCTTTTATAACATGAAAAAAGATAATGGCTATAATACCACTATGTGAATTTCAACTTTCAACCCTCTCTCTAAAGTTAAAAGTTAGCTTTCAAAGCTTTTAGAAGGCTGCTGCCCTTTCAAACTACATTTCTAGTGCATCAGTCTTATTGATTTATTCATAGTAAATGTTATCTGCTCCTTCCTTGTGTGTGAAACTAAAGAAGGGCTACATAAGTGCCTCCTAAACCCTGGCAACCTTCTCAAATGCACTTGTCTAAATAGTGAAAACGTATTCTTTCTGGTCAAGATGATGGTCAGGCTGGAGAGGAAAAATGGGTCACTCAGTGCCAACAAGGATAAGTCATAAATTTTAGTTTACCACCAATATCAAATGGGAAATGTTTCACCATTCCAGGAACTATTATTTCCAGAAAGTGATAGAGCCTCTCTAGTAATAAAAGCATTGATCCTCAACTGAACTCTGAGTATCTGATGTAAATTGGAGGAGTCTTTTTGAAGAAATCCATTTCTATAGTCTCAAAGTCCTTCAGTTTAATATGGGTGAATGCATATTAAAGAAATGAGTGAGGCAGCTTAATTCTACCATTCAAAATACAGAACTAAAAAGAGAAAAAAAAATGACTTCTTTTGGTTATGATACAGTCTCTCATTTCTTTTTATTTATGTATTAAGCATACACATTATTTATACTCTGTTAACCTCCCTTTTGCATTGTATGATTTATTCCATGTGCCAATTTATACGCAATTAAATTACTTATCATGTAAATGTTTATAACGCAAAGAAAGCCTACAAAAACTTTACTTTTGTCCAGTAAGGAAGAAAATATACAATATGCAAGTTCTTTTCAATGACTTTATTTTTTGTCCATTGAAAATAATAGAATACATTCTCTAGTATTGGAAAAGGTCCACAATGCCTGGAATTTCCTAATTCCATATAAAATAAGATAATTCCACTTAAAGGAAGACAAATGCTAAGATGGTTTGATCTAAATGGTTTGATACCTAGCACTCATTCCCCTTTTCATTACTTATATAGATAATAGCAAAACATTATGGTGGAAGCAATGATGAAGTTATTACTCTCTGAAAAGTAACTACAACCAAAGAATTCTCCAGTGGTACTGATTGGTCCTGATCTACTCAGTCAGTGATAAGGCAGTGGGTCTGATGTGTGGTTAACAGAGATTCTAAGCAGAATTATAGTGCTTCATTCTTAAATATAAATTGCCCAGGAGCACCTGGCGTTTGAGGTAACCATTTAATATAAAAACATAACAAAGCCTATTTGATAAAATAGAAACATAACATACTTGCAAGCCTTATGATAACTTCAAACCAAAAAGCATACAATGAATGCACACACAAAAAAATTAAAAGAAAGAAACTAAATCATCTGATTAGAGAAAATTATCTTCACTAAAGAAAGACAGGAATGAAATAAAAAGAAGATATCAGAAAACAACCAGAAAACAACTAACAAAATGGCAGGATTAAGTCCTTACTTACCAATAATAACATTGAATTTATGTGGACTAAACTTTCTAATCTAATAATAAGTAGTTGAATGAATTATTTTAATACATAGTTGAATGGATTAAAAAACAAGACATATTGGTCTGTTGCCTACAACAAACACCCTTCACATATAAAGACACAAGTAGACTGAAAACACAGAGATGGAAAAAGATTCCATGTCAGTGGAAACCAAAAAAAAAAAAAAAAAAAAAGGCAGGAGTAGCTATACTTAAATCAGACATAATATATTTCAAGACAAAAACTGTAAGAAATGACCAAGACAATCACTATGCAATGATAAAAGGGTCAATTCAGCAAGACAATATAATAGTTTTAAATATGCGTGTACCCAACACTGGAGCACCCAGATGTATAAAGTAATTATTACTGGATCTAAAGAGAGAGAGAGAGAGATAGGCTCCATTATAATAATAGATGGAGACTTCAAGATCCTACTTTCAGCATTGGACAAATCTTCCAGACAGAAAATCAACAAAGAAACATCAGACTTAATTTGCACTATTGACCAAATGGATCTAATAGATATTTACAGAACATTTAGAACATTTCATCCAATGGCTAACAAATGAACATTCTTTTCCTCAGCACATGGATCATTCTCAATGGTAGGCCATATGTTAGGTCACAAAACAAGTTTTAAAACATTCAAAAATTTGAGGTAATATCAGGTATCTTCTCTGATCACAAATGAATAAAACTAGAAATTAATAACAAGTGGAATTATGGAAACCATACAAATACACAAAAATTAAACAATATGTTCTGAATGACCAGTGGGTTTATGAATAAATTAAGAAGAAAATTGAAAAAGGTCTTGAAACGAGTAATGGAAACACAATATACCAGAACATTTTGGACATAGTAAAAACACTACTAAAAGGAGAACTTATAGTCATAAGTGCTTACATAAAAAAAGAGGAAAAACACCTGATAAAAAATCTAATGATGTGTCTCAAAAAGCTAGAAAATCAAGAGCAAACCAAATCC
This sequence comes from Hylobates moloch, assembly GCF_009828535.3. Lineage (NCBI taxonomy): Eukaryota > Metazoa > Chordata > Mammalia > Primates > Hylobatidae > Hylobates > Hylobates moloch. Next base: position 27,065,407 of record NW_026652292.1, on the reverse strand, counting down.
AAAATTAGTAGAAGAAAAAAAAAGATCAGAGGAAAATAAATGAAATTGAAATGAAGAAAACAATACAAAAGATCAATGAAACAAAAAGTTGGTTTCTTTGAAAAGTTAAACAAAATGACAAACCTTTAGCTGAACTAAGAAAAAAGGAAGATTCAAATAAATAAATCAGAAGGGAAAAAGGAGACATTACAACTGATATTTCAGTTATTTAAATGATCATTAGCAGCTACTATTAGCAACTATATGCCAATAAATTGGAAAATCTAGAAGAAATGAACAATTTCCTAAATAAATGCAAACTATAAAGAATAACCAGGAAGAAATCCAAAACCTGAACAAACCAATAACAAGTAACAAGATTAAAGCCATAATAAAATGTCTCCCAGGAAAGAAAAGCCCAGGAACTGCTGGGTTTCCTGCTGAATTTCACCAAGCACTTAAGGAATGAATACAAATCTCACTCAAACTATTCCAAAAAATAGAGAAGGAGGGAATACTTCCAAACTCATTTTCCAAAACCAGTATTACCCTGCTACCAAAACTGGACAAAAATACGTCAAAAAAAGAAAACCACAGGCCAATATCTGTGGTGAATATTGACACAAAAATCCTCAACAAAATACTAGCAAACTGAATTCAGCAAACATTAGAAAGATCATTCATTATGACAAAGGGGGATTTATCCCTGGGATGCAACTACGGTTCAACACATGCAAATCACTCAATGTGATACATCATAACACCAGAATGAAGGATAAAACCATAGGATCATTTCAATTTATGGTGAAACAGCAGTTGATAAAATTTGACATCTCTGCATGATAAAACCCTAAAAAAACCAAGTGTAGAGGGAACATAACTTAGCATAATAAAAACAATATACAATACACCCTCAGCTAGTATCAGACCGAATAGGGAAAAACTGAAAGCTTTTCCTCTGAGATCTGGAACATGACAAGGATGCCTACTTTCACCAGTGCTATTTAACATGGTACTGGAAGTCCTAGCTAAAGCAATTAGACTAGAGAAAGAAAAATAGGGCATCCAAATTGGAATGGAAGAAGTCAAATTATCCTTAAATCAAGATGATATGACCCTACATTTAGAAAATTTTAGAGACTTTATAAGAACATTATTTGAATTGATAAATTTAGTAAAGTTGCAGAATACAAACTCAACGTACAAAAATTAGTAGCATTTCTATGTATCAACAGTGAGGCATTTGGAAAAAGATTTTTTAAAAAAGTAATCCCATTTACAATAGCCACACATAAAATTAAATGCCTAGGGCCGAGCATGGTGGCTCATGCCTGTAATCCCAGCACTTTGGGAGGCCAAGTAGGGGGATCATCAGGTCAGGAGTTCGAGACCAGCCTGACCACCATGGTGAAACCCCATCTCTACTAAAAATACAAAAAAATTAGCCAGGCATGGTAGCGTGTGCCTGTAATCCCAGCTACTCAGGAGGCTGAGGCAGGAGAATTGCTTGAACCCGGGAGGCAGAGGTTGCAGTGAGCCAAGATTATGCCACTGTATTCGAGCCTGGGCAGCAGAGCGAGACTCTGTCTCAAAAAAAAAAAAAAAAAAAAAAATTAAATGCCTGGGAATTAAGAAGGGAAAGAGCTGTATAATGAAAACTGTAATACACTGATACAAATATTGAAGAGGACACCAATAAAAAAGGAAAAATATGCCATGTTCATAGATTAGAAGAATCAGTATTGTTAAAATGTGTGATATGCTTTGGTTGTTTACTCACCCAAATTTCACTTTGAATTGTATGTAGTTACCATAATCCCCATGTGCTGTGGGAGAGACCCAGTGTGAGGTAATTGAATCCTGGGGGATGTTACCTCCATGCTGTTCTCATGACAGTGAATGAGTTCTCACTAATCTGATTGTTTTATAAGAAGCTTTCCCCCCACTTCACTCTACACGTCTTGCTGCCACCATGTGAAGAAGGACATGTTTGCTTCCCCTTCTGCCATGATTATAAGTTTCCTAAGGCCTCTTGTGCCATGCTGAAATGTGAGTCAATTAAGCTTCTTTCCTTTATAAATTACCCAGTCTTGGGTATGTCTTTATTAGCAGTGTGAGAACAGACTAATACAAAAAATTGGTACTGAGGGAGTGGGGTGCTGCTGTAAAGATACCCCAAAATGTGGAGGTGACTTTGGAACTGGGTGACAGGCAGAGGCTGGAACAGTTTGAAGGGCTCAGAAGAAGACAGAAAAATGTGGGAAAGTTTTGAACTTTCTAGAGACTTGGAGAGCTCAGAATACAGGAAGATGTGGGAAAGTTTGGAACTTCCTAGAGACTTGTTGAGTAGCTTTGAGCAAAATGCTGGTAGTAATATAAACAATAAAGTCCAGGCTGAGGTGGTCTCAGATGGAGATGAGGGCCTTTTTGAGAACTAGAATAAAGTTTACTCTTGCTATGCAAAGAAACTGGTGGCATTTTGCCTCTGTCCTAGAGATTGGTGGAACTTTGAAGTTGAGAGAGATGATTTAGGGTAACTGGCAGAAGAAATTTCTAAGTGGCAAAGCATCCAAGAGAAAGCAGAACATGAAAATTTGGAGTATTTGCAGCCTGATAATATGAGAGTAAAGAAAAACCCATTTTCTGGGGAGAAATTCAAGCCTGCTCCAGAAATTTGCATAAGAAACAGGAGCCAAATGTTAATTACAAAGACAATGGAGAAAATGTCTCTAGCCATGCCAGACCTTCCCATCACAGGCCTGGAGGTCTAGGAGGGAAAAATGGTTTCCTGAGACAGGCCAGGGACCTCCTGCTCTATGCATCTTTGGTACATAGTACCCTGAATCCCAGCTGCTTTAGCTCTAGCTGTGGCTCAAAGGGGCCAATGTACAGCTCAGGCTGTTGCTTTGGAGAGTGCAAGCCCCTGCTTTGGCAGCTTCCATGTGGTGTTGGGTCTGCAGGTGCACAGAAGTCAGGAATTGAAGTTTGGGAACCTCCACCCAGTTTTCACAGGATGTATGGAAATGCCTGGATGTCCAGGCAGAAGTTTGCTGCAGGTGCAGAGAACCTCTTGGAGAACCTCTGCTAGGACAGTGTGGAAGAGAAATGTGGGGTCAGAGCCCCCCAAAGAGTTCCCACTTGGGCACTGCCCAGTGGAGCTGTGACAAGAGGGCCACCATCCTCCAGACCTCAGAAAGGTAGATAAACCAACAGCATGTGCCAAGCACCTAGAGAAGTGGCAGAAGCTCAACACCAGCCTGTGAAAGCAGCCAGGAGGTGGGCTATACCCTGCAAAGCCACAGAAGTGGAGCTGCTCAGGGCCATGGGAGCTTAACTCTTGCATCAGTGTAATTTGGATATGAGACATGAAGTCAAAGGAGATTATTTTGTAGCTTTAAGATTCACTTACTCCCTTGTTGGATTTTGGACTTTCATGTGGCCTGTAGCCCTATCCTAAACAAAAAGAACAAACCTGGAAGAATTACATTACCTGACTCCAAATTATACTACAAGGTGATAGTAAGCAAAACAGCATGGAACTGGCATAAAACAGACACATAGACCAATGAAACAGAATAGAGAATCCAGAAACAAATCCACACAGTGGATTCATTTTCAACAGAGGTGCCAAGAACATACCATGGGGAGACAGTCTCTTCAATAAATGAAGCTGGGAAAAGTGGATATCCATATGCAGAAATATGACACTAGACCCCTATCTGACACCATATGCAAAATCAAATTAAAATGGATTAAAGACTTAAATCTGAAACCTCAAGCTATGAAACTACTACGAAAAAAAAATGGAGAAAATCTTCAAGACATTGGTTTGGCCAAAAATTTAATGAGCAATAAGCCACAAGCATATGCAACCAAAGCAAAAATGGACAAATGTGATCACAAGTTAAAAAGCTTTTGCACAGCAAAAGAAACAATCTACAGAGTGAAAAGACAACCCTCACAGTGTTAGAAAATGTTTGCACACTATCCACCTGACAAGGGATTGGTATCCAGAATATCTAAGGAGTTCAAACAACTGTGTAACAAAAAGAATCTCATAATTTGGTCAAAAGTGGGCAGAAGATTTGGATAAGCAACTTTCAAAAGAATATATACAATGGCAAACAGGCATATGAAAAGGGGCTTGGCATCATGGATCATAGAGAAATGCGAATCAAAACTAAAATGTGATATCATCTCACTCCAGTTAAAATGGGTTTTATCCAAATGACAGGCAATAACAAACACTGTGAAGGATGTGGAGAAAAGAATACACTCATACACTGTTGGTGGGAATGTAAGTTAGTACACTTACCATAGATAACAGTTCCTAGGTTTCTCAAAATCTGAAAATTGAGCTACCATATGATTCAGCATACCACTGCTGGGTATATACTCACAAAAAAATACATCAATATATCAGAGATATCTGCACTCTAATACCTAAGAGTTAGAAGGAACCTAAGTGTCCTTTAACAGATGAATGGATAAAGATAATACGGTACATATACACAATGGAGCACTATTTAGCCATAAAAAAGAATGAGATCCTGTCACTTGAAACAACATGGAGGGAACTGGAAATCATTATGCTAAGTGAAATAAGGCAGGCACAGAAAGACAAACAGTGCCTATTCTCATTTACTTGTGAGATCTAAAAATCAAATCAGTTGAACTTATGGAGACAGAAAGTAGAAGGATGGTTACCAAAGGTTGAGAGTTGCAGTGTGAGGTTGTTGGAGAGAGGGGGATGGTTAATGGTTACAAAAGACAGTATTTAGAAAGAATGTAGAAGACCTTCTATTTGATAGCAGAACAGGCTGACTACAGTAACTAATAACTTAATGATACATTTTAAGATAACTTAAAATGTGTGATTGGATGATGTGTGATGCAAAGGGTACATTCTTGAGAGGATGGATTCCCCATTCTCCATGATGTGATTATTTCACATTGTGTGCTTGTACCAAAAAATCTCATGTACTCCATAAATAGAGACACCTACTATGCATTCACAAAAATTAAATATAAATTTTTAAAAAGTAACATATATTCTGAGGGTGGAAAAATGTAAATTAAATGTATCTACATAGATATGCAAATTATATCTATGTCGATATATCTAAATTTTGATATGCAAAGGATAGAAGGAAGAAAGGAGGAAGAAAATAAAGGTAGGAGGAAAGAAAGAATGATAAAAATAATGAAAATTCAGAAAACAAAGAATGTACTCTTAAAAAACGTGAAAACATAATACATGTGATAGCAGAGTTTTTTTCTTAGAAATAGAAAATTTGGCAGAAAATAATAATATTATATAGAAAAAGTGATAAAAAATTAGAAAAAATAAAAATCTCATATTTTCTTTTTCATGTTATAACAGTACTATATAATGCAAGTCCAGATTTGCTCAAAGTAACTCAATGTTCTCAGTTAACGATGCCAATAATTAATGTGAACCATGTGAACAGTAACATAGTATCTGAGTTCTTCCTTTATTTTGACTCTAAAGATTTTTACTAACATCATCTTTAAAAATTCAATCACTTGGTCTTTGTTCTCAAAAAATATGTAGGGTAATTCCACCCCTTTATGGCTGTCTATGTTTATCCATGTGTCCTGTTACCACTCAAAAAGAGTCTTATTTCTTGCTGGGCTGGTCATCCCAGCACTTTGGGAGTCTGAGGCGGGTGGATCACGAGGTCAAGAGATCGAGACCATCCTGGCCAACATGGTGAAACCCCATCTCTATTAAAAATACAAAAATTAGCCAGGTGACAATGTCTGAAAAAATAAAGCAAAAAAACAAAAAAAAAAAACCTTCTTTTAATAGTAGATTTGCAGATTGAGTTTATCTGCCCTGGCAAAGAGTTTCTATATATTTAAACTGATAGCAAGTCTAATAAATCTACATGTGGTGACATACAGAGGACAGTAGCAAGAATGTTATCATTATCACTGCTAACACCTACTTGAAAGTAAACTTTTATAACACTTTTACTTGAAAGTAAACTTTTATAAGACTTTTACTTGAAAAACTTCTATGGAATTTGGCTGTATAAAATATACAACATTTTAATTATACAAATCTAGGTTGTTGGTATAGAGTCTTTAACTTATATAGTTCATCATCAGTAGAATGCATAATATGATGTATCAGTATTCTCTTTCCAGGGATGTGAGATTTTAAAGGAATGCTTTGGAAGAATGGTGATTTTTTTTCAAGCTTTGCTTACCTTATATACTGTATACATATTTAGATCTTAATAATAATCTAACAATTATAAAGTTATAAAGTTTTATAATAATGGTCAGAAAAATAAAAATGTAGAGTAATTATATAAAATACATTTTATAGGAAGTATTCTCAGGTGAAATGGTTTGAAAAATTACTTATAATAAGTGATGATATTGATGAGCTTGTGTAAGCGTTTTTTAAAAGGCATTAGTATGAAGTTGGAGGAAGAAAAAGGATGAAAATGGACTCTCCTCTAGGATATGGATAGTTCATTATCTGGCATATTTTGTGCTTATACAGAATGTTTATTCATGAATATCATAGGCTGTATCAACATTTTCAGCTCTTACTAATCAAAGACACTGTACTAATATCTATTAGGTCCTAAAAGATTTTGATAATATTTACATTAATATTGGGCTATACTACCACAGTATCTGTTCCAAAACTTTTCCACTTTTCTCAGTTTTATATTCACTCACTTCAATGCAAGAGATAAATCTAAAATATTTATTGAGAAATCAAATCTATAGGAAGTGATATCTGTCCTCATTTTTAATTTCCCTACTTCCTCTTTCTACCCTGCAGCCTCAGGCCAAAAGCATTTGTACTTCTGCCAAAAACCAAATTTGCCAAACTTAAATTTTCGGTTATATTCTGTCCTGATTCCTGTGTGCTATGGTTCTCATTCTTCTTGTTCTGATGTGCCAAACAGTTAAAAAAAAAAAAAAAAAAAAGCACAGAGGAGGGCCAGGCTCAGTGGCTCAGGACCTTTGGGAGGCCCAGATGGGTGAATCACCTGAGGTCAGGAGTTCAAGACCAGAATGACCAATATGGCAAAACCCCGTCTCTACTAAAAATACAAAAATTAGCTGGGCATGGTGGCGGGTGCCCATAATCCCAGATACTCAGGAGGCTGAGGCAGGAGAATCACCTGAACCCGGGAGGCCGAGGTTGCAGTCAGTTGAGATCTCACCACTGCACTCCAGTCTGGGCAAGAGAGCAAAACTCCGTCTTGCAAAAAAAAATAAAATAAAATAAAGAAAAAAGAAAACAAAGAAAGGAAGAAAGAAAAATAATAATAATAAAAAGCACAGGGATAACACTTAATCACACTACTTCTATTTTAACTTGAAACTGTATTCCTCCTTTTAAATGACTTGTATCTAAGAATTAACATTTTATTGTCTTTCCATTCTAAGCTTAACTTCCCCTCATTCCCTGAATTCCTTACTCTCAGCCAACAAATCACAAAACTAATAGTAGTTTTGAAGACTGCATTTACCTCAACTTCCTCGAAGCGGGTTCTTTTCTTTCTTTCACTCATTAAACATCTGAGTTACATTTTATTTCTCAGTCTCTAATTTCTTTGCAGATGAATGAATGCAATGTGTATATTTCTATGTATCTTCTGGCTGCTTGCAGTGTAGATGACTTTTATTCTTTTAACACAATACATCTGTATCTGAAATCATAATAATAAACTGGATTTCCTGTTTCTACCAATCACACATCTAAATAACAAGATCAAACTCTTAATAACTTTTAATCATTACATTACCTTTTCTTTTTCTCTCATGTAAGTTTAGATCTCTGAATGATATTATTCCTTGGCTTTTCCTGTTTATTCCAAAATGTAATGTAGCTATTCAGAAATTTACATTGCACATAATTAAAATATCTCCCTATTTTTTGATAATAGGAAAGGGAATTATGCAACATGTGGGGTTCCCCTGGGGCTTTGAATTGTAAGGCTACAACTACAATGCTGGCATTCTATATCTTGATCTATATCTTTATCTGAGAGGTGCTTACCACTCAGGGGTGCATTTATCTTTTTGTAAAATTAAGATCTGTGAATTATACCAAAAATATCTGTCAACAGCTATGGAGAGTTTAAGATTTTATCCTATTTGCAAGCGAAGAAGATAGCCTGACACATTGTCTTTGAGGTAGGCAGAAGACTAGAGAATTCTAGGTCAGAAACATAGTTCTTTATTATTCAAAACACAGCAACCAGTGTGATCCTCACACTTCCATAAGTTCCCACTACTTCCCAAATGTTATGGTGGAGACACAAAAGACCCAGGTGAATTCTATGCCTCCAGTGAATTGGGGTCTTAGCTAAATCCCCAAAACTTATTAAATACAAATTCCTGCCTTGCATGAAGACATTTATTGGAAGTTAAAGCCAACATATGCTTTTGCTTCAGAGAGACACATTATCTTTATCTTCCAACACTGTTGTTTATAGAAACCACCTTGAGAAGAGAGTCTGGATAAAAGAGAACCAGTTCTGCTGTTTGCAAAACATGCAGAAATATTAGAGACCCATGAAGAATTACTCCCCAACATGCAGAAATATCAGAGACCCATAGAAAATTATTCTGCAACATTGTGTTATCACTGAATAAAATTATGTAAATAAGAAGAGAGGCTTTGACTTCAGACTCATATGGTTTTAATCCCAGCTCTGGCATTTAAGTGCAATATGATTTACAACTTAGTTTATCCAAGTCTCAGTTTCTTCATCTGTTAAATAAGGATCATAATACCTCATTCAAAAGTTGTCATAAATGTAGATAAAATTAAATTGATGCACAATGAGAATTAAATATATTGCTATTATTAAATTATTAAAATAGATTAGTTTATTTTCCCTCACCTTCCATTTTTTTCTTCATTCAGAAGACTTTAATGATTCCCTTTATTTCTAGAGTAAAGATATCTGCTTAGGCATTTGTACATCAAACAAGCCCTCTAATCAAAAGAGATTATTCTAGCTTTCTTCATACTGGCTTACATATACCCCAGAAAATTAAAATGTTCCCAGATATTTGCTGATACTAGTAATTTCATGATAATTAATGTTCAGATTGTTGTTTTCCATAGGTAATCATTTATAATTTTGTTTTGCTGAGGTCTCCCCACATTTGAGAAGGCATGATCCTTCCTACAACCCCATCACAGCAAAAGAAAGACTTACCTCTCACCTATCCTCTGTTTACGATATGTAGTCTTCAATGCAAAATTAATTGCAGGATGCCAAATAAGAGACAATTTGAAATATTGGTGTCAAGCTTTCTTTTGTTCTATGGGTGCCAAAATCTAGCAGTTTCTCTTGTACCCTGTCTTATACTTAATTTAAAAATCTTTGCTCTAAGAAGAGGGTAATTAGACCTATATTAGGGTGATTTTAATTAAGATACACTAAAAAGTAGAGAGGTTACCAGATTAATGACAGTCTTTATTTAGTAGCCTTATCTCTTTCTTCCTTTAGCTTTAGTCAAAGAATATATCTCTCCTATATAGCACATAAGAACCAAGCAGAGAGAGCATAGGGATGCAAAATACTCTTTTCATCTTAAAATTAAAATACAGTATTAAACTTATGTAAAAACCAGTACAAACTGGGAAGTACAAATCTACTATAAAATATGTCCTCCTAATTTTTATCATTCTCAGTAAAATGGATAAGTTATTTCCATTTATCTTTCTTTTAATCTGCATTTGTGATTTGTGATGATTAATACTGAGTGTCAACTTGACTGGATTGAAGGATGCAAAGTATTGTTCCTGGGTGTGTCTGTTAGGGTCTTGCCAAAGGAGATTAACATTTGAATCAGTGGACTGAGAAAGGCAGACCCATGCTTAATCTGTGTGGGTACAATCTAATCAACTGCCATTGTAGCCAGAATAAAAGCAGGCAGAAGAACATGAAAAGACTAGACTGGCTTAGCCTCCCAGCCTACATCTTTCTTTTGTACTGGATGCCTCCTGCCCTGGAACATCAGACTCCAAGTTCTTCAGCTTTGGGACCCAGACTGGCTTCCTTGCTCCTCAGCTTGCAGACGACCTACTGTGGAACCTTCTGATCATGTGAGTTAATACTCCTTAAAACACTCCCTTTTATATATACATCTGTCCTATTACTTCTGTCCCTCTAGGGAACCCTGACTAATACATTATTATTTTTCTTGATTTTAAAGAGAAATAGTTAAAAAGTTTACATTTACTTTAGAGATTAAAGTTATATACATTGTAAAAGGAACATATTTTGGATTTAAATTACAGTCTGTGGTTTAAAGACAAAACTATTAAAAGCAACTATAGCAATAATAATATGTTAAGCAATAAAAATTATTTTAAAAATGTAAATGGTGTCATCAAAAACATAAAATGTGTGTGTGAGGTGAAGTGTAAGATTTTTGTATGTGATGAAAATTACATTGTTATCTGCTTAATATAGCCTTTTAAAAGTATAAGATATTTTATATAAACCTCATGGTAGTCGCAAAGCAAAAACCTACAGCAGATACAAAAAAGATAAAAACTTTGGAATCAAAGCATACCACTACAGAAATACAGCAAACTACAAAGGAAGATAGAAAGACAAGAAAAAGGGAACAAAATATTTACTTTAGAAAAACAAAACCAGAAAGTCATTAACAAAATGCAACGTGGCAGTAGTAAGTCCTTACCTATCAATTATTTTGAAGGTAGAGTGATTGAAAAAGAAAAACAAGACTCAACTATAGGCTGCCTACAAGAAACTCATTGACTCACTTCACCTTTAAAGATCCACATAAACTGCAAGTGAAGGCATGGAAAAAAGATATTTCACACAAATGGAAAGTCAAAGAGAGCAGGAGTTGCTATAGTTAGAGCAGACAGCATAGCCTTTAGTCAAAACTGTAAAATTAAGATAAAAAGCTATTATATAATAATAAAGGGATCAATTTATTAATAGGTGTGATTTGGTTTGGCTCTGTGTCACCACCCAATCTCGTGTCAAATTGTAATTCCCATTCCCATGCGTTGGGAAAGGGAGCTGGAGGGAGGTAATTGGACCATGGGGGTGGATTTTTCCCGTGCTCTTCTCTTGATAGTGAGTTCTCACAAGATCTGATGGTTTAAAAATGTGGACTTCACCCCTTGTTTCTCTCTTTCCTGCCACCATATAAGAAGTAACTTGCTTCCCCTTCTTCTGCCATGATTGTAAGTTTCCTGAGGCCCCTCAGCCATGCAGAACTGTGAGTCAACCTCTTTTCTTTATAAATTTCTCAGTTTCAGGAAATTCTTTATAGCAGTTTGAAAATGGACTAATTAAAGGTGGTAACAATTGTAAATATATATGTACCCAACATTGGAGCACCTAATGTCTAACATATAATTAAATATTACAGGACATGCAGAAAAAAAAGATACTGTGGCCCCTAAACATGAAGAAGAAAATAATTAAATGAATCTGAGATGACCCAGATGCTGAAGATGACTATGACAACGAAATGTTTCAAAGCATCTATTACAAATATGTTGAAGTACTTAAAGAAGAGTGTGGTCAGAATGAATATAAAAATGTAACTATCAGCAGAAAAATGAACACTGTGTTAAAAATATAAATTCTAGAGCTAAATATTACAACATACTAAAGAACAATTCACTAAATTATGCCAGTCTAGTTAGCAAATGCAAGAAATGATCTAACCTGAAAATCAGAGAAAGAAGTAAAAATGAAAAATGGAAAGACCGAGACACAGAGAGAGAGAGAGAGAGAGAGAGAGAATGTTTTGATTAAGGAAAGAACCAAAAGAAAGGGACAGTAATGTAAATGAAAAAAAGTCAATAATTCACAGAATTTGGTGAAGAGCAGAAACTTAAAGATCAAAGAAGCTCAGTGAACTGCAAAAAGTTAAGCAAAAAGAGATCTGTATAGTGAGTGTAGAAAAAAACAGAGTAAAGGAAGAGCTTAAAATCACCACAGAAAAAGTACACGTAGAGGAACAATGACATGAAGCACAGACTTCTCATTAAAAAGGGAAAAAAAGTCTAAGATGGAAATCAGAACACATCTTTTAAAAATAAAAATGAAAATGAGACACATTCAAATATATAAAAGTTGAGAAGCTTCAAGTCTTAATATAAAACTACGTAACTAAGATGGTAGGCTATTGGTAAAAAAATAGAAAAAAGAAAAAGACAAAAACAGACAGATGAAGAGAAGTACCCAGAATTAGACAGACACTTATAAGATCATTCAATTTTTGGTAGATGGCAAAGCATTTCAATGGGGAAGAAAAGCTTTTTAAACAAATAGTTGTGAGAGAAGTGGATAAACATATGGCATGAAATAAATCTTAATGTCACCTAATAACATATGCAAATCTTAGTTTGAAATGGAGCTCAAATGTAAAGGTTAAATGTAAAAGCTAAAACTAAAAATTTGGCTAAAATAAAAAAAAGTGGTTTCTCTCTGCAACATGAGGTAGGCAAAAGTTTCTTAGAAAGGAAAGATTTTTATAGAAGACTTTTATTGAAAAGAATAAAAGTAAAGAGAAAACATGATAAACTTCATCAAGATAACACTTCATCAAAATAGGAAAGTTAGTAAAATGTCTCAAGTAAAATCTGTAGCCCACAAAAGACCAGTATAAAAAAAAATATGTATTCTTGCTGGGCGCGGTGGCTCACGCCTGTAATCTCAGCACTTTGGGAGGCCGAAGTGGGCAGATCACGAGGTCAGGAGTTCGAGACCAGCCTAGTCAACATGGTGAAACCTTGTCTCTACTAAAAATATAAAAATTAGCTAGGCATGGTGGTGGGTGCCTATAATCTCAGCTACTCGGGAGGCTGAGGCAGGAGACTTGCTTGAAACTGGAAGGTGGAGGCTGCAGTGAGCCGAGATTGTGGCCACTTCACTCTAGCCTGGGCAATAAGAGTGAAACTCCCTCTTAAAAAAAAAAAATGTATGTTTACAATTCAACAATTCAACAGTAAAACAATTGATTGTTGGATGAATGATCTAACAACATTGGTCAAAAAACTTTTATACTTTAGAAAGAATCATATACAAGTGTCTAATAAACATGAGAAAAGTATTCAATATGATTATCAGGAAACTGTATATTAAAATCAAATGTATATATACTCACCAGAATGAATACAATTTAAAAACCTGTAAATAGTAAATGTTGGCGAGGATGCAGAGCAACCACATCTCTCACACAGGCTGGTGAAAATGTAAATATTCCATCCTCTTTGAAAGAATGTTTGGGAGCCTATTATAAACGTACACATCTGTCTCTGAAATTCTACCCTAGGTGTATACGCAAGATCCATAAAATCTCATGTCTGCAAATAATTTTGCACAAGAATGTCCACAATTGCACTATAACACAAGAATCAAAAACTGGATGTAGTCTAGGTGTCTATTAACAGAAAAATGGGTAAATATTTTATGGTAAAATAATATAACAAATATACTACCTAGCAATAAAAATAAACAAACTACTAGATGCACCTCAGACATTATGTTGAAAAATGAACTAGATAAAAAAATTGTAGACAGAATGATTTGACTTATTATATATTCTAGAAAAGGCAAAACCAATTCATGGTGAAAAAAATGCAGCAGTGTTTACCTCTGTGGGGGTGAGGGTATTGATTGAAAACAACAACATAGTAACTTTTTAAGGTATTGAAAATGTTTTGTCTTAACAGCGTATGCGCCTGTCTAAACTCATTAAATTTTACACGTAAGCTTTATTTATTTCACTCTAATTAAATTTTATCTCAAAGAAGCAAAAAAGAAATGGTAAACAAATTTGATTATAGCTTTGCTTTTTTTTCCTTAGTGGTTTAGATTACCAATTTTGAAACTATTTTTTGTGTTTACTAATTTTGAGCAAACATGTAAATATTTTGAGTGTAATGAAGACTAGGTTTCTCACTGTTTTGGAAGAGGGTGTTTATGTGTGTATATGTGTATGTGTTTATATATGTGTGTATGTATACATATACACATGTACCTGGAATACATTCTGAAATTTTGGATAAAATTGAGGTATCAGTATGAGCTCAGCATCATTTTAATAAATGAATATAGAGATACATATTTTCGGAGTTCTGTTTATTGGGAAGGCATAGAAGCTATGAATACTCTTGATGCTCAGTCTTTTTCTAAAAAACATTGTCCATTTAAAAGGTACAGTGAATATAACAGAGAGTAAAACTACACCAGCAAAACGATAATGCAAACCTGAGTCACCTTGTAGTCTCAGACATTAAAGAGGCATTTTGAGAATCCCAGAGATATGTCAGAAGGACAAAAGAAGCAGCCACATATATGCAGAGAGAGCAAGGAAGACAGAATGCTAATGCAAAAGGGAAAAAAAAAATGCATGCCATTGGTGAATGTGAGTAAAGTGGAGAGTATAAAGGAATTTTTTGCACTATTTTTGCAATTTTTCTGTAAATGTGAAATTAAAACAAAATGAAATGCACAAAAATATTTTAATAAGTATATTAAAATCATTGAAAACCAGTGAACTAGTCTATCCATTATATTTGAACTTATTCTATAAAATTTCAACTCTATCTTTTAGGGTTCTTTTGACAAGTCTTTCATAACAAAATGCCTATTCTTGTCTCCCTATCACTACCTGTCCCTCAGAATGCACCCGAAGGGTCTTCCTCTCCATGAGGCTTCCCTTGACCTGCTGAAGTTACTGAGCATTCCCTAACCACCACCTTTACAACTGAGCAGATGGCCTGCTTACAGGTAGTGTGTATAATGCTTACTTATATTCACTTACTTTTTGATATGTCTTTTTGTTTTAAAACTTTTGAAGCTTTAAAAGATAGCAATATTATTTCTACTGTTGCCAATCCTAACATCTAACTGCATTGCATGTAATTCAGTGCTTAATATTTTCAGTTCAACAGTTCTTGGTTTAAAAAGTATATCCCAGTGAAAATCTGGATTTAAAAGATGTTTAATTCTGTATTTAGCAGACTATTTTAAAATTTATTTGTATAAATAAAACTTATATTAGAAAGTTAAGGTTTTTGTAGGGTTTGTAATAGATGCTTATTCTTTTGAAATCCAAAGGGCAAATGTGTTTTAACTTGTGAATTACTTTAAAAAGTATGTTGTGCCATTCTTGCATTGCCATAAAGAAATACCTGAGACTGAGTAATTTATAAAGAAAATAAGTTTAATTGGCTCACAGTTCTGCATGCTTTGTAGACAACCTGGTGGCATTTACTTCCGGGGTGGCCTCAGGAAGCTTCTAATCATGGCAGAAGGTGAAGCAGGATCAGGTGTCTCACATGGCAAGAGCAGGGGCAAGAGAGAGAGAGAGAGTGAGGGAGAGGGAAGCTGCCACACACTTTTAAATGGCCAGATCTTGTGAGAACTCACTCACTCTCCCAAAGACAGCACCTAACCATGAGAGACCTGCTCCCATGACCCAAAGATCTCCCACTAGTCTCCACCTCAAGCATTGGGGATTACATTTCAAGATGAGATTTGTGCAGGGACTAATATCCAACCTATACCAATAAATAAGTTCAAACATCAGTCAATTCATAAACTTACACTTGCTACTGTGTCCTGGATGCAGTAGTGTCTATTACCAAGTCAAAGTGTTTTTACAACATGGTATTATTATATCACATTCATCAAAGCTATCTCACTTCCTTGTTCTTGCCAGCTGTAACCTAGTCCTAGTAGGCAGAGAGCATTATTATGTAAAAGCCTTTATCATTTGTGGATTCTGGACTGAGAAAAGGAGAGAAAGCAAACAGATGTTTTCAAACTCCAGTGGCCATCTGCTGAGCCCTAAGCAATGCTCCCAACAGAGGAACGATCTGCAGCATTTACTCACAAAATACCCATTCTGTGAATGAAATGATTTCAGTGGTCTCCAAGGCTATCTCTTTGTCATCCTCTGTCAGTACTAAAGTTAATATGGAAATAAAAATGAACAAAGCATCTTTACTTACTGTGTTTTCAAAAATGTATCAGCTTGTTTAAACATCTAACTCTAGTAGAAACAAACATGGTTTTATTGTAATTGCATTTATATCTGGATGGAAAACAGCAACCCCTGGAGGAAAATCAAGTAGTTTTTCCTCTTTAGGATTATGCATACTGGCTTTCAATTGAGCCCTATTTTCTCTTCAGGTGGAAGACCCAGGACTTTGTTTTATAGAGGCAATTTTTTCCTCTAGATGCACTAAACTACACATAATAATACCTGCATATACTAATATTACATACTCAAATTTGCACTCAATTGCTGGGGCTACCATAACTCAATACTGCAGACAATTTGTCCTAAACAAGATAAATTTCTCACAATTTTGGAGGATACCAATGCAAGACCAAGGCATTTACAGATGGGTTTCCTTTGAGGGCCATAAGAAAAGGATAGGTTTTAGGCCTCTCTCCTTGGCCTCTGGTTAACCACCTTCTCACTGTCTCTTCACATGATGGTCCATCTGTGCACACATGTGTTCTCTTTCCAAACTCTTTCACAGCCTCTGTTTTATTTGATTCAACTTCCTAAATCTAGACTTCACTTTGTTTCCATCACTGCTTACACACATTATAGATAGTATAGTATATCAAAATTGAGTATATCTCAATTTTTTCTGTCTCGCTCATCAAATATTTAACCACTCAATGAACTCGTGTACTATTCTTGACACACTGTTAATATCTGAACAGATAATTGCTATGGTTTGAAAATTTTTGTCCCCCTCCAAATGAATGCTGAAACTTAATTGCCAATGCAACAGTATTGGAAGGTATGGCCTTTGGGTGGTGACTGTGTTTTGAGGGCCTTACCCTCATGAATGAGAATAAATGCTTTTTAAAAAGGGTTTGTTGAATGGAGTTTGTTTTCTTGCCCTTTTATCTTTTACCAGGTGAACACACAGAGTTCCTACCCTTTAGAAGATGTGGATCTCACCAAACCACTGAACATATCTGTTCCTTTATCTTGGACTCCAGAACCATGAAAACATAAATTAATGTTCTTTATAAATTACCCACTCTCAGGTATTTTGCTACAGCAGCACAAAACAGACTAAAATAATAGAACATAATTTCACACTCAGAATGTATAGTTGAGATACGTCATCTCATTGTGTTTGAACATACATAGCCATGCAATATTTACATTGTACAATGAGTTCTCACTAAACATCGTCAATAGGTTCCTGGAAAGTGCGACTTTAAGAGAGATGAAACGTCACAAATCCAATTTTGCCATAGGCTAATTTATATAAACAAGAGTTACATTTCCACAGAATATTTCTGGTCACAAAACCATCACCAAACATCAAAATAAAGACAGAAAACACTTCTAGTACTAAACATTGAAATAAATATGAGCTATACATACATTTAAGAAAGATTAATAAAATGTTACATAATTATTCACCCAATTTTTGGTGAATCAGTATGTGACAGTGACCATAGAAGTGGGGGGTTAAGTCAAGGAATAAATGTTTGCAAGGCAAAAACTGTAAGGAGTAGCTCCCTACCACTACAGAGTGCACAAACAAAGAAATTACAAACATGGTGGGCTCACTTGCAGATTTCACACATTTTTATTTCACAATCACTGGTATTCACTTGTTCATTCATGAATTCTTCAACCTGCTTATTCCAGTTCAGGTCTCAGTTGGCTAGAGCCTTTCCTGGCAACTCAAAGCACAAAGTGTAAACCTACCCTAGACAGGACACAATCCCCTGGCAGAGTACACTCACACCCACCCCCACTCAGATTGTAGACAACCCAATTTGCTTCATATGCACAGGTTTAGGATGTCAAAAAAAACTCCAAGAACTCAGAGAAAATCCATGTGGATATGGGGAAAATGTGCAAACTCCACACAAGCAGTAGCTGGCCGGGAATCATTTTTTTTTTTCCCCAGCATTACAAGGAAATAACATTAAATTGAATGATGTTATTGAAGGACCTGCTATACAGTGGCTAAAATTAGAGCTAGGTGAGTGTTTAAGAAAATTTTAGCTTCAGGTGTGTTTAATTTGAGGAGACTGGCGTTTCCCTGCAGGAGTTGTACAGAAAGAGAAAAACTGGCAAAAACTGGCAACATTGCATAGGAATTCATCAGCCTACAAACAGTGATTGAAGTAACTTAAATTTTAAACATTTCTCCAAAAGAAGCTTCGAGGAAGGAGATGAGAGAAGGAATAAGGATGGGGTCTGGTACGGTGGCTCATGCCTGTAATCCCAGCACTTTGGGAGGCCAACACGGGTGGATCACCTGAGGTCGGGAGTTGGAGGCCAGCCTGACCAACATGGTGAAACCCTGTCTCTACTAAAAATACAGAATTAGCCGGGAGTGGTGGCAGATGCCTGTAATCCCAGCTACTCTGGAGGCTGAGGCAGGAGAATAGCTTCAACCTGGAAGGCGGAGGTTGTGGTGAGCCAAGATCGGGCCATTGCACTCAAGCCTGGGCAAGAAGAGCGAAACTCCGTCAAAAAAAAAAAAAAGGAATAAGGATGAAATCTAGGCTGTCAGGCTTTGCACAAAAATGCAGCAGAGGCTATTCCTCGACTTCAGGAATGAAAACATTTTCAGGTTTTATGAAATTTCCAAATAAAAATTTATAGTGTTTGGCCAAATTGTAATAGCTTGGAACCTATTTCCCTCTTCTAAAGACCAAACCTGTACAGGGGAGGGTTGGTCTAGAATAAGTATATTCTAATGCCTTGGTATCAAATATGTACCCCAAACTTTTGTCACTTTACCTTTTCCCTTCATCCTCCTCAAGATTTTCTTGTAACTTCTGAGTTAAATGATCTCCATAGACGTTCCTTCTACACTCGAATGCAGGATCTTTTATGCCAGCTGCTTATTTTTCACCCCAGAA
Source organism: Hylobates moloch (assembly GCF_009828535.3). NCBI lineage: Eukaryota > Metazoa > Chordata > Mammalia > Primates > Hylobatidae > Hylobates > Hylobates moloch. Next base: position 27,046,499 of record NW_026652292.1, on the reverse strand, counting down.
GTCTTAGTCACTGACACATTTGCCTGGGGAATCTCTTTTTTACAAACTAAACTCAAGACCACAATGAATCCCCATCATAAGCACCCAGACAGTTTTCCTATTATGGATCTTAAGGTAAATCACTACTAGGGAAGGGAAGATATAAGTAATTGTCAGATGGGCAATAGCAAAGCTTAAAAAGATCTTAAATCACTAATATTTGAACTTAAATCTGTGCCTTCCCTTTGAGATAGTAAAATGAAATTCAGGTTTCCCATTTAGATTATCGTTTTTGAGAGTGGGATTCCCACATTTCCCCCAACACTTGATCTGCTACTTTCACCTAAGCATCATGACAGAGTCTTGAAACCTTTAGCCACTATATACACTCTGTCTGAAAAGAAAATTGAAATTAACTCTGGCAATGCAAAGAAGACAGAATGGGGTCTCTCTTCCTCTCTCTCTCTGTTAGATGAGCACAGTTCTTCAGACAGTGTAGTTAGTTATTTCAACTAGTCAAAACATGATCGCAATAAGATAGGTACTATATATTCTTTACCATATTATAAAACCTCTAGCCTCAAACCAGTCAATTCCAAACTCTTTTTGCCTATTTATAGACTATTACTAAACCCAAGAAAACTAGGTGAAGGTATGACAGGATCATTATCAGAGTATCATTTCCAATTCAGGTAAAATAACCTTGTGAACAAAACCAATGACTCTCAAACATTTATTTACTAGGTCAGCAATAGTATAGCTTCATATGATTATTACCTTATTCTAAGATAAATTTGTACCTAAGTTTGTATCAAAATTAGTTTATTGTAAAGTTTTATAAAAGGGTAATTATGGCTAAATGTTATTTTAATTCATAATATCTGAATGCATTGAAAGCATCGTCCACCTATTTTTCAACAATGACAAAAAAAACTAGTCATTCTACAACTGTAAAAATTAGCTTAGATATAAATCATTTCAACTACAGGTGAATGTTAATTGAGGAGTAATTTCTCTCAATGATTGGATTTGTCTCCTTTTTTAGCTTTATCCGTGCCTCATTTTATCTTGAATGAGATTCTAAAATCTGTCACTGAGGAGAGTATAAAAGCCACTGAATTAAGCTGTCTAGGGCAGCCTGCTCACTTTATCCCAAGGGAAATAAAGAAGGCATGTGACTGTTAAAGAACTATGTTCTTCCTTTTTAGTTATATTTTTCCCCAAAGTAAATGCATTTTCTGGTGTGGAGGGGAAAACACATCTTTTTAGAAATTGGCTGAACAAATTGAATCAGAATTTTTTTCTTACTACGACTTGATTTTCCCAATCCTTCTCAACTTTCTCTTAATGAATGTCTTTCTTTGGGCCATAATTCATCTGCTACCAACCATGAAGGTTCAACTAAGGGTAGTAATTTCCTAAGGGGACTTAACTCTCAGGGAATTCCAACGAAAAACTAATTTTAAACTTAATGTTTGTTATAAATCACACCTAAGAAGCCAAGAGGAGTTTTCCTTTTCAAAGCTATTGAAACCAAAAGGAACCAAACAAAAAAAAAGGGAATTGAAAGGTTGATAAGCAGGAAAGAAACTCAGAATAAAATATTTTATTTGTGTCTATTTGGTTCTATTCTGTGGTTGTATTAGTTCATTCTCACACTGCTAGTAAAGACATACCCAAGACTTGGTAATTTATAAAGAAAAGAGGTTTAATTGACTCACAGTTCCACATGGCTAGGGAGGCCTCAGTATCATGGCAGAAGGTAAACGAGGAGCAAAGTCACATCTTACATAGTGGCAGGCACGAGAGCCTGTGCAGGGGAACTCCCATTCATAAAACCATCAGATCTTGGGAGACATATTCACTACCATGAGAACAGTATGGGAGAACTGCCCCCATGATTCAGCTATGTTCATCTGGCCCCACCCTTAACTCTTGGGGATTATTACAATTCAAGGTGAGACTTGGGTGGGGACACAGCCAAACCGTATCAGCGGTCATTGATAAAATCTGCAGTTTTCACCCCCTCAGTGCATAAGTTATCAATAGTTTTATAAGCTGCTCCTCTTCTACACGATCTTAAGAAAATGTGGGCTAATGCTTGAAATAGTCTAAGAAAAAAATTCTAAGCCCTTTTATTTATTTCTAGGATGAAGATCAGCAGGCATTTTTAACGAGCAAGCTTAACTGTTTCCATAACACGAAACGGAAAATCTCAATCATCAGTGGAACCAAATACTCCTTCAGAAACATATATGTAATTATATTGCTTAGGATCTGCACTCTCTCTCCTTTTCTCTATTACAGACATTCTCCTTTTTTGATCTTTCATTGACATACCTTACTACACGGAAATAATGATGGCAAACACATGAGCACACAAACAGTTGTTCATAATTTGTCTATTTTGGAAAATTTCTTCTTCAAGAAGATCAGCTGAAAGAGAGGTCATCGGCCGGGCGTGGTGGCTCATGCCTGTAATCCCAGCACTTTGGGAGGCCGAGGTGGGCGGATCACCTGAGGTCGGGAGTTCAAGACCAGCCTGACCAATATGGAGAAACCCCGTCTCTACTAAAAATACAAAATTAGCCAGGCATGGTGGTACATGCCTGTAATCCCAGCTACTTGGGAGGCTGAGGCAGGAGAAGCGCTTGAACCTGGGAGGCGGAGGTTGCGGTGAGCCAAGATAGTGCCATTGCACTCCAGCCTGGGCAACAAGAGTGAACTCCGTCTCAAAAAAAAAAAAAAAAAAAGAAAGAGAGGTCATCAAGTTAGGAAGCACCCTAGAATATGCGTCCTACAGAACATTAAAATCATCATGTCATATGAAACCTCCAGAATTTAAGCACAGCTAGTGTATATTTCATTTTCATTTTCATTAAGAACAGCATTTACTGACGTGATAATTTCACCTGTTCAGATACAAATTAGATGGTTCTAGCCACTAGAAAAAATTGATATCTGTTGCAATGAATGAGTGCTGGTTTGAAATACTTCAAACATGTTATTCATTTCAAAACTATTAGTTATTCATTTCTGTACTTAAATATGTATTCTTATATACATTTGGAAAGCTGTAACTGTAGATAAAGAAAGTGTTTTTGAGGGCCAAGAAACTCAGGTTTCCATTTATTTGTTATGCCCTTGAAAATGTTGCTTAGTCTCTCTGAAGCTTATTTCCCAATATACAAAGTGTAGGCAATTCTAATGGACATTTCATATAATTGTCCTGAAGTTTACATAAGAAAATTGTGTATAAATGATGATAGGCCTGTAGAAAATACTACGTAACGAATTACTTTTACAGCTACTAGCAAACTTGAACAATTTCCAATGTGAGAAAAGATAATTGAAGAGAATCTTCACTGAAAACTTCTAAAATTTTATGCTGCTGATAATTTTATTTTTCTACTGTTATCTGCCAATAAACATATTTTCTCTTCATTTATGCATTAACATCAATACTATTTTTAAAATGTTTTCATACTTTGGTACAATTGCATCCCTTAGTGCAATGCTCAATTGTAAATCCTAATTAGGTTAAGCACATAATGGGAATATGATTACCTTTGCAGGGAATGGTAAAAACATATCTGCAAGAGTATAAACCTTGCCATGACATCAGAGAGAAACTCCTCTGGGAAATTCTAGGAAAGGTTTTCTCATTTTCAAAAAAGAGACCTGTAATTTCTTCCTACTTTAAACATTGTCATATTTAAACGTGATATCTGGAAGTGGCAAAGTCATGTTAGGAACATGAGATGGGCTAGCTTGAGAAAAATAAGGACATGATCATTAAAACAAAATGAAAAGATTAAAATAATCTGGGTCTTAGATAACGTCATGAAGCCTGGATTTAACCAGCTCTACTTTTATACATTTTATTATGTGAGATGATTTTGTTCTTAAATTTTAATAATTTTGAGTGGAATTTAACTTGCTTTAAGTGGAAAGTAATTTTACTCACCCATCAATTCATTGCAGACCCTGTGCAATTAGCTGAGGAGAAAGAGTAAGGCTTCGTATCAAGAGAACCTCACCGTTTTGGATTCAAAAGTTGAGGATTCCATTAATATTTTCACATGTGTAAAACATTTTTTAAACAATCATTGAATATGCTTATGTGTTTTTTCACATGTGTAATTTTTTTTGTTTTGTTTTGTTTTTGTTTTTAGATGGAGTTTTGCTCTTGTTGCCCAGGCTGGAGTGCAATGGTGTGATCTCGGCTCACCGCAACCTCCGCCACCTGGGTTCAAGCAATTCTCCTGCCTCAGCCTCCAAAGTAGCTGGGATTACAGGCATGCACCACAATGCCCGGCTAATTTTTTTGTATTTTTAGTAGAGATGGGGTTTCTCCATGCTGGTCAGGGGAGTCTCGAACTCCTGACCTCAGGTGATCCACTCACCTTGGCCTCCCGAAGAGCTGGGATTACAGGCGTGGACCACCGCACCCAGCCTCGCATGTGTAAAATATTTTTAAACAATCATTGAATATGCTTATGTGTTTGACTAGCATTAATGAACAAATACTGATATTAAGGAAAGTGGAGAGTCAAATTCAAGAAGTTAGTGTTGTTGGCTGCCTGCCAAGCACGTACATACTTTTTGTATAAATAAGCATTTGTACTTCTGGCTAAAAATTTTCTCTGTCTTAGTAAATAAAATATTTTTGTATGTCATTTAATTTTCATTATCTTGATGAAACTAGTTTTACTATCATAAGATGTCCTGACAATTTTATGACAAATCGGGGTGTATAATTTTTCTTTACTTAACTTACCTATAGATTTCTGTTGGTAGCAATTCGGTAAATTAAGTACTCATTATCATTCTGAAAACATGTAAAGAATGATGGATAAAATACTTGTAAATTAATCGATGACTTGGAAAGGAAATATAGAATATCGAGAAGCTAAATGAGAAGGTGAACTAAATGAGAGGGGCATCTGAGGTCAGAGGAGCATGAACTTTTGCCTTGACGACATTTGATAAATTTTATTAACTTTCAGCTTATTTTTACAAAATGCCTGGAGACTACTGAAATGTGTAAAAGCTCACAATAAACCCTTTGCCCCAGTAAACTGGGATCCAAGAAGACTTAATCTTTACTGTAATGGTTAACTAGAACAATAATTACCCAGCCATATCTCCAATCAATAGTTCAAGATTGCAAGAAAAATTGTCTGTCTAAACTTTGGCTCTAAGGAGAGGAACTATTGCTTTCTTAAGATGTCATAATTGCAAGTCAACCACACAACGGTTTTGCATGCCAAATTCACACTATCTGGATGTCAGGTAATCTTTTGTGTATGTTTTATTTAAAGTGGAATTGCTCCCATATGACTGTTAGAAACAGGAGCAATTTCTCTCTACAATATCCTACCTTCAACCTTGGCCTCAAATTTTCCTCCAATAAGGGTCCAAAATAATAAGCTCATGTTACAAATAAATCATAAAATATTCTAGAAAATAATATGCCAACGTAAGCATCACCTGGATATATATTGTCAGTGGATACTAAGGACTGCTTTTGCCTTTCTAAGATCTTTGCTAGGAGAGAATAAAAGCAAATCTAGTAGATGATAGAGTTTAGATAATAGAGTACTTCCTTTGGTGGTGGTGTCCCCTGAGAATTTGTCGTTTTAATATCTAATTGGCTGAGATCAAAAGCTGCATCATCCTGCCTCTTCCCAGAGATGTCATCCTGAGTCTTCCTCATTAGGGTTTCAGGCAGGTGAGATAATTGGCTAAAGTTCCTAGTAATTGCTACATTTTTGGATATTCTAAAAGCCACTGACAGCATCACTGACCTTTGTCATCACAGCCCTTCCAAGGTATCATAAGCATTTACTCTGTTAGTCAAACACTATCCTACTCAAGGCATCCACTATAGCATCTATTCTCCTGCTAGAACTCTAAACAAAACACAAAGGGAGGGGAAAATCACAAAGTCACCACAGATAGACAAAAATATTACAAACATGAAAGAGGATAAGAAATATGGAGAACAGAGTAAGAAGATTCTCTGTATATTTAAGAGTTTCAGAGTAAAAAGGAAAAAGGGTGAAGAATGGAATAATGAATGATAGTATTCCTGAAATTGCAAAATCTACAGATTCAGAAAGTGCCATTCAAACTATATTCATGTCTCCTTCGCTGAGAAACACAGAAATACACAGGAAATCATATTTAGACCCATACAAATTCAAACATATAATACCAAAGATATAGAGAAGACTTGTTGAACACCGAGAAAGAAAAGATGGCTCACCCAAAAGGAAAATTAGAGTGCTAGAAACCAGAGGAAGTTGGTTAAATAATTTTTAATGAGTTGAGAAAAATTACATGGCAACTTACCTATCCCCTATGGAGAGTGTGTGTGTGTGTGTGTGTGTGTGTGTGCACGTGTGTATAAAACAGCAATTGACAGTGCCATGGAAGGAAATAAAAATATATTCTATTATTGTGAATTCATCAAATATAGCTCTACCAGTAATTGATACATCAAGCAGACAAAAGTTCAAAAATGATACAGAACGTGTAAATAACAAATAACAAGATTGACATGATAATACATTAAAACAGCACAGTGAAGAATATGTATTATTTTCAAACACACTGGACCAGTTAAGAATATTGACTTCATAAATGTTTGGTGAATGAAGCTTAAACAAAATTCAAAATGTTAACAACATACCCCAAATACAACACAATTAAATTAGAAATCAATAATAAAGAGATCTCTGGAAAAATACGGATATTTGAGCATGAAACCTAAAACTTGTGGATCAAAGAGGAAGATATAATGGAGATTTAAACATAATTAGAAACTTAAGAAATAAATAATTGTAATCCTACTCAAACTATTCCGGGGCCTTCAACTTATTTTAGAATACAAGCACAACCTTGACATAAAGCCTATAAAGACATTACCAAACGAAAATTACATGTTAATCTCATTCATGGTTATGAAGGTAAAACTCTTATATTAAGACTTGCAGTATGAATCATGAACCTGGAAATAAAATTGGATTAATTCTGGGAATGCAAGGTTGATTTAACGTATGAAATTAAATAATGTAATTTAATTACATTAAAAGAAAAATAATTCATGTTTACCTAATAAACACAGAAAAATATAATATTTTCATAAAATTTCAAACCATCTGTGACAAAAATTTTAATCTACTAATCAAAGGACATTTCCATATCCTGAGAATCTTGTAGGAAAATAAAATTGCATAACAGATTTAAAAATCATACTTTTATTTTTCACTCATTTAACAGTTCAGCATGGATTCACATTGTTGAGCAGCTCTCCTTTAGAGACCTCATTGTTGAGTTGCTATACCTCTCATCATGTGGCTTTTAAATAGAATGACCATACAATATATTATTCAAAATGAGACATCTCTAAGAGTGGGAAAACTATTAGTAATGTTTCTAGGATGCCAGGTGTAAGTCATTATTGTTCTAGACAATCTAGGTGGTATGGTCACCCCTTAAAAAGTGTTTAGGATGGGACAAAGAGTGTGGAAAAGCTTATTTTCCTCGAGAAATTTTAATAGACAATCCTGAAATTATATGCATTGCATTTAATCAGCTTCATTTGCTGGGATTTGTTACATAGCTTAATTAACTGCAAGACTGTAGAGAACATGGTCAAACTTCATTCCCATACAGCAGGGAAAGTTAAGTTTTCATCAGCAGCTAGGGGTATTTTCCAACAATATAGGTATCCACAAAAATCCAGAGCAAATATCATACTTAATCATGAGATATTAAAAGAATGATAATTCAAGATCAAGAGCAAAGCAAGGGTTTCTAACTGTATTTAATATTGCATTAGAAATGCTACCCAAAGGTGAATGAGATAAGATACAAAGATTGGAAAAGTATGAAAAAATGTTATCATTTACAAGCAATATGATTGTTTTCATAAAAACTCATAAAATACTATACATAAATTACTAGAATTGGAGAGTTCAGCATAGATTCTGGTTGCAAAATTAACATAAAGAATAACTGCAGTTCTATAAACCAAAATAATTAAACGTTATTAAAAATCACACATGCCATTTGCTATAACAGCAATGAAAATATAAATGAATCTAACAAAAGTGTACAAGACCATTATGGAAAATATTACAGAAGTTGATTAAAATACATTAAATAAGACCTAAAGAAATTGAGGTGTATAACGTATTATGGATTAGAATACCCTTTATATGAAAATATTGATTATTTAGAAAATTTCAAATATAATACAGATTAATTAAATTCATATTAAATAAAATCAAACAAACGTTTTCAAATAATTTCCCCAGGCAATCTGAATTATATGTGCACACAGAAACACACATGCAGACACACACACAAACAAACACATGGAAAAGCACAGAGGCAAGAATAATGAAGGTACTGTTTACTTTTGGTAGAGTGTTGCAAAGGTAACTTTTTCCATAAATTTCGTATGTGTACATAATAGTTAATTTTATGTGTTAATTTGGCTAGACTAAGGGATGCTTCAATAACTGGTCAAATGTTATTTCTGGGTGTGTCCATTAGGGTGTTTTCAGGAGAGACTGGCATTTGAATCAGCAAACTGAATAAAAAAGATCCCACTTCACTGATGTGGGTGGTATCATCTAGTCAATTGAGTACTCAGAAAGAACAAAAAGCTGAAGAAGGAGCAAATTCTCTCTCTCTTCTTATGCTTGAACAAAAACCTGAAGAAGGAGCAAATTCTCTCTCTCTTCTTATGCTTGAACACACCCATTTTCTGCTGCCCTCTGACATCAAAGCTCCTCATTCTTGGGCCTTCAAGCTCCAGAGCAATTGGATCTCCTGGTTCTCAGGATTTTAGACACAGGATGAATTACATCACTGACTTTCCTGGTTCAGTAGCTTACAGATGGTACAGTGTAGGACGTCTTGATCTCCATAAACATGTGAGTCAATTCCCAAAACAAAGCTTATATCTATCTATCTATCTATCATCTATCTATCTATCTATCTATCTATCTATCATCTATCTATCTATCTATCTAATCTATCATCTATCTATCTATCTATCATCTATCTCCTATTGCTTCTGTTTCCCAAATGAACCTTGAGTAACATAGAAAATATTAGTTATAATTTATTACACTATATATGTATTTTTCTTCTCGATAGTTTATGGAAAACAGACTTGTATCTCAAACTCACTCAGATCTCCACAGAGAAGATCTGTGGACACTAAAATTAGCTCAAAATTGAATACATTATGCCTACTTCTCCAGCTCTCATTACTCAAGATCTAATTCAACAAATTGTGGATATAGACACTTGGATATTACCCTAGAATCCTTCTTTCCTTCTAGAATTTCTCCCACATTATAAACAATTTGTTGCCAGAAAATAGACTCTATAATAAAATATTTCATCATTCTATTCACTGTTTCTAAATCCCCACTCACTGGGTCAGACTACTAAAATTTCATGATGATTACTGAGACTGCAATTTTCCTGTGCTGTCATAGCCCTTTAATCCACACTTCCCACTGTGGCTAGTTTCTAATTCATAGAACTGATGAGGTCACTCCTCCTTTAAATTTTCTAAAACTCCTAAAGACATTTTTAAAAATGTCTTTAGAAAATTGAATAATTATATAGATACATATGGGTAGAGTAGGATATAGTATCAAATAAACACCCCAAAACTCCAATGGCTCAATAACAGAAGAGGTTTTGTTTGTTGTTGTTTATAGATCAGCCACATGGATATTACTGATTCTTTAGACAGTTCCCTTCTATACACTAATTCAAAGACCCGCATTCCTTCACTCTTTTGGTTCTGGCATGTACTACATTGCCTTCATAACCTGATTGTAGCCATCAGAAATGAAGGAAACAAAGGAAGGGAGGAAGGAAAGAAAGAAAAGAAAAGACAGGAAGAAAGGAAGGAAGGAAGGAGATAAATGAGGTACCACCATTTTTTAAAAGCTTAAAAATAATACTTAGGCATTTTACTCATATTCTATTGGCTGGAAGTCAGTTCCACAACAACATCTAACAAAGAGCCTGAGAGAGAAAGTCTGACTGTGTGCCAGGAGAAGAGAAGAATATGGATTTTAGTAACCACTTGCCTTTAAAAACTTTATAATCTGGTCCAGCTTGCTTTAAACCATCACTTGCATTTCCTGGCTCTCTCCAAATCTACTCTCTAGCCATAATAAATTTTATGCAATCATCTACATTCTCTTTCCTTGGGGCCTTTTTACGCACTGCATTTTCTGATTGAATTAAACTTTCTACCCCAAGCTCATTGTTATGAATTGAATTGTGTACACTGCGAACTTCATACGTGAAGGTCTTAATCCTTAGTACTTCAGAATGTGACCACATTTTGGGATAAGGATAAGGATAAGGAGACTAAGTTAAAATAATGCCAGTAGAGAGATACTTTTTAATCTAATATGACTGATGTTCCTATAAGAGAAAGAGATACCAGGGATGCACTCACAGAGAAACGATCTTATTAGCGCATAGCAAGAAGGTGGCCATCTACAAGCCAAGGAGAGGAGCCTCAAAAGACACAAAATTTGCCAACACCTTGATCTTGGCCCTTTAAGCTCAGAATTATGAGAAAATAAATTTTTATTGTATAAGCTACCCAGTTTGTAATATTTTGTTACAGCAGCCCTAACAAACTAATACACCTATCCTTTTTCCTTGGATAACTACAAGTCTCTCTTTTTTTATTACTTAAAAATAATTATTTTTATAGACTGGGTATTGCTCTGTCACCCAGTCTGGAGTGCAGTGGTGTGATTATAACTCACTGTACCCTTGAAGTCTGTGGCTCAGGTGACCCTCCTACTTCAGTCTCCTAAGTAGCTGGGACAATAGGCACGCACCACCACACTCAGCTAATTTTTTATTTTTGTACTTTTTATAGAGACAAGACTCACTATGTTGCCCAAGGTGGTCTCAAACTCTTGGCCTCAAGTGATCTTTGGCCTCAGCCTCCAAAGGTGTTGGGATTATAGGTATGAGCCACTGTGCCCGGTTCTTATTCTTCTTTACTTATGTAACAAGTTGCTTAGACAAACCTTTCCTTACTTCATTATGACTGGATTTGATCAAATTCCATGGCTACTTAACACACTGAATCCTAATTACTTTTATTTGTTTGATCTTCTCAAGGAGATCATAGACTTCTTGGCGTTAAGCTTGTTCACTAATGAAGTCATAGCACTTAGTACAGTAAAAAGTACATAATAAATGTTAATTACTATTGTTTCAAAAAATCTATAATAGCAGTAGAGTTGAGGACAGATGGGTTCAGATATGTCATTGTGAATAATTAACTTTCAGAGCCGGACCATTTGGAAAACAAGAATCAAAGACATTGGAGTAGATGTGTGAAGCTGAGTTCAAAGTAAGTGTGAAGCAAAGCCTGTGGTGACGAAGCCAGATAGTTCCCTGACCCCTTTGTGGGCGGGATCTGGAGTGCATGGGTGCTGGAACAAGCCAGCTGTGTTGGCGCCAGCAGGGGCAAATTCCACTCACTTGAACCCGCTGCGCTCCACCCCTCGTGGGAGGGGGAGGACAGGTGAGCAGGTACAGGAGGAGCTGGGGAAGCACTTTTGGGCACCTGCAGGAGTGAATTCTGTACCGGCCCCACAGCAGCATCGGCGGGGCGGGGGTGCCCACGACCCCTGAAGCCCCAGAGGAACTGTCACAGTACTCTTTCAGCTCTGCCCTCTGTGGATGGCTTCAGTGCTAACAGCTCAGTGGACAATATGTCTTTTAGCATAAGGCGGCTACCTTCTGCCAGCGAGGGCAAAGGGTCAGTGTGGCAGCCTTTTGCATCCACACTCACTGCACCTGAGCTGCTGGCAAGCATCCAGGAGAAATGAAGCAGCATAAAAGAATTGGAGGATGGTAAATGTGGGGGATTTTATTGTTGATGGACGTGGCTCTCAGAGGGAAGAGGAGCTGAAAAGGAGACAAAGAAGGAAGGTAATCTTCCCTCAAAGTCCACCTGTCTCCGGGGATTCTTCTTCAAATTTACACCATCGAGCTGTCCCTCTGAAGTAAGGCACTTCTCTCTGATGTCCAGCGGTTTCTCCTCCCTTTGCTGGCTGAGCCTGCAGTTTTCACGGGCACAAGATGGGAGCATGGAGTGGGCCATGGATGGTTCTGGAAAAGGCAACATTTGAGTGGGGAAACTGGGATGCTAAGTTCTCACTTTGGGCTGCTGTTTCAGGCTTTTCATTTTGAGGGTGGGGCCCTCACCAGGGACCCGCCCTCTTCAGCCCAGAATTTCCCTGCCTCCTGTCCCTGTCATTGACCAAATGGGAGAGTAGGAGAAGCTCTGAGGAATGGCTTTAAAAATCAGCTAAAATGTGTGACTTTCTTTGTGGCTGACAGAGAGGTGATATAATGAGTGGATAGGCCAGCCTAATCCAGTGAGGGTTGAGTCAGGAACAAGGGAAATAAATCAAGAAAACACAATGTGAGTCTCAGACTTTTAAATCACTAGAAACCGATTTCAAGATGGCCAGAAAGGACTCTATTTCAAGATAGCCAGATCTAATATGACCTGATGGATAAGCACTGATGTATAAAGCCAATTATTTCTATAAACTTTAAAGATGTAAATAGTTAGCTAATTCATTAGCAATTACCCAATACTGATACATAGTTCTTGCAAACTACAATTGCAGACAGAATAAAACCCTGAGAGCCCCAAATTTTGCCTTGAAATGATATGCTTGTGTTTTACCTGAGAAGGCATAAATTTCTAGAAAAGTACAGATTTACTAGGACTAGTAATTTAGATGTTGCATTCATTAATGTTATTTAAGAGGCTTAGTGAATAACAGCTAAAACATTTGCCACTCTTGTCACCAGAGTTCCCTTAATCTGCTGAGTAAACAGGATCTTTGAAATTTTGTGGTTGTGAATATTTCTATAGTCTATGGCTTAGAACACAGATAATTTTTTCCCTGCCTGCTTTTTTAAGCAGATAAATGCACAATCTCAAAAGTTATTAGCATATCAGTGTCTAATTGACCGTAATAAAAAATGAAAAATCCTAATAACATTCCTATATGTCATTCTCACAGACTTCAATTATTCAGAAGTTTCATAATGCTGCTGCTGCCTAGTAGAGTGTAAGCCATTAAATATGCAACTGGGCTAAAATATAAAAGTTTTGCAAATGCTCATAGGATGAAATCATTGTGGTGTTTTAAAATTTAATGTTGCTTAACCTGCAACACAATGAATTCCTCTGCCCAGATATAAAGTTTATGATGTGAAAGTAAAAATTAATCCATAATATTTTGTAGAACAGGTCACACCAAAATTTTTTTCTTTCTTTGTTCAACTTTCTATTTCTGTTTTAAGTATACAGTTTGCCTCTAATAAAGTTTTCAAGTTTGAGAAAAATAACTGCTATGTGACAAATTACTGTGGATATTATTACCCTAAATTGCAGATAAATAAGATTAAGAAAAGTAAAACATGGAGAAACTAATGAAGTTGTTAAATTTGCAAAACTCTAAAAACATATACAGTCTATATATGACATATATATAAATACATATATGGAAGAGAAAAAGGCCAAATAAACAAGACTCTTTCTTTTTTTCTTTCTTTCTTTTTTTTCTTTCTTTCTTTTTTTTTTTTTTTTTCCTGAGATGGAGGCTTGCTCTTTCACCCTGGCTGGAGTGCAGTGGCGTAATCTCAGCACACTGCAACCTCTGTCTCCCGGGTTCAGGCGATTATCCTGCCTCAGCCTCCCGAGTAGCTGGGATTACTGGTGCGTACCACCACCCCCTGCTAAGACACATTTTAAAAAAGAAAAAAAAAAGCTAAAGTGCTTCAAAGTTAGTATTTTCGTATGTTTTCTGAAAAATAAATGTACTGATTATGATATGTTAGCTAAAATTTAGCAAATGTATTATTTAACAAATATGTTATATGTTTATCATTGAAAAATATGTCATATTGTTTTATCTTCCAATATTTTATAAAGATAACTAAAATATAGGCTATTTATTTGACAATAAACTTACACTTATGTACAAGAAATAGCCTATATTTTAGTTATCTTTAAATAACTAAATGGGCATTGTTAAATGTGCTCATAGGACTTTAAAACTGTAGGTAATTTGTTACCTCAGTATTATTTCTTGAAGAGTGACATTACTACAATGAACTTAACCCAAGAATAATATTAGTCATCTTCAAAATCTCCTCTTTGAAAAACACTCTCATAATTTTCAGAATTTATAGCATATTTCATACATCTATTTTCTGTCCTTAACCTCCTTAGAGATACGGACACTTCGGAAAGCATTCTGAGGACAGTTATCAAGATGATGAATTGCAGTGAACACCAAGACACAAAAGGTTAGAATTTTCTTCTTTTTCTTTTTTAAAATGCAGCCCAGAAGCATACACAAAGGAATGAGAGACTAAGAGAAAGATAACACAGTTCAGGATTTACGATACATTTTCTAACTTGCAGAAATGTCTAAAGATACATTTGCTTCTTTGGAAGGTAATGCATTTTATAATCACTGAGACTATTTTAAAATAGGCAGGGACAACAATTGTTGCTGGATTATGCTGAGAGGATTAAGTCATGAGATGATTCAGCCTTGATTTTAAAGATATCAATCCTCATTTCCTAACTTCTTGAAAAGTTATGTTGGGAAACGAGAAAAACCATAATGCTAGTTTCCTGTCTTCAATATCTACAACGTTCAAGTAAGCAGCTTATGTGTTCTTCTCAATAAAATAGTACTGCTTGGTATTTTTAAATATATCTTATTTGTATGGTATCAAATGGAAACAAAGTAAAAGTCACTCCAATGTCTCAAATAAATACACATATGCATGCGTGCACACACACACACACTGCCTTTGAGCATGTGAGAAAGAATTTATTTAGTGCCTTTTGGATTGAAGAGAGGAGAATAAATGAAATGAAGTAATAATTTCTCCATAGCTAAACTATTTACTTTTTCATGGAGCATGTGGAAGATAGCTACTTGGCTCTACCCTCAGAGAAGAAGTAGTATTTTTATATGACTTCTTCCTTATTCGATGAGTTGCTACATTTCAAAACTATGAGTAATTCATAGAATCTGCTGGCAAAAATATATGTTCTGCCAAAATACACACTCACACACTTTTACTGTGCTAAAAAGAATTATTTGAAATAAGGCATGTTACTTTAATAGTAATACACTAATTGAATCTGTTTAGGGTTAAAAATAATTTAAAATATTAATGTAAAAAGCAAGGAAATTTTCAGGTTAAAAAGTGTTATAGCAGAGGACAAATCTTCCAGTTCTTTTTTGTAAGGACAAATATTTTAAAGGCTAAACTGTAAGCTGATTTTTCAACAATCATAGCAACTGACCAAAATTATATTTGTAAGTGGTAATACTACTATTTAATGTTTTTTAAAACTCTTCCCCTTATAATCTAAGTTAATGAGTATCCTCCACATCCCCCAAAATAACATCAGTTATATTTGTGGCAGAAATTGTATTCTTTTGAAAAAAAAATTGAGAGAATTATATGAACACATTCAAATTTTTGATGGTTGTTTTTAAATAAACTTTTTAAAGTTTTAATGTCACTTTAGCTTACCATTTACAGAAAAGTTGTGATGTGTAGTACAGAGAATTTGCATATTCCTCACATTCAGGTTTTCCTACTCTTAGTACTTCATATTAGTATGGCATACTTGTCACAATTAATGAACTAATACTGATATATAAAGATGAACTATAATGCCTACTTTATTCAGATTTCCTTAATTTTACCTAATGTTCTTTTTCTGTCCCAGAATCCCATCCAGGATTCCACATTCCATTTAGTCATCATGTCTCCTTTGTCTTCTCGTCTGTGACAGTTTCTCAGACGTTCCTTGGTTTTGATGACCTAGGCAGTTTTAAGGAGTACTGCTGGAAATTTTTTTCTCAATTGGAATATTTGTGAAATTTTATCATGAGATCATTAGTGGATGTTGTATTTTGCCACGTGTTTTCTTCAATGGATATAATAATATGATTCTTCTTCTTAAATGTGTTGACATGGTAGATTACATTGATGTAATGTAAATACTAAACCAGCCTTGAATATCTGGAATAAATCCCACTTGGTCTTGTTATATAATTCATTTCACACGTTGTTGGATGTGTTGAGAATTTTTGCCTGTATCTTCTGTGAGATGCCAATTGGTAGTTTTCTTTCTTCTAATAACTTTATCTGGGTAATGTTGGTCCATAGAATGAATAACGATTGATCCCTTTGCTTTTATTTTTTGAGAAGATTACAAAAAGTAAATATGTTTTCTTGTTAAATGTTTTAAAGAATTCATCAGTGAAATCTGAGATTCATGCTCTCTTTTTGGAAGATATTCGATTATTGATTATGTTCTGTAGATAAAGAGCTACTGATATTATCTATTTCTCCTTATGTGAATTTTGGTAGGTGTGTCATTCAAAGCATTTGTCCATCACATCTGTATTTTTAAGTTTGTGTGCATAGTGTTACCTATACTATTCCCTTGTTAGCCTTTCAAAGTACAAGTAAGAATAGAAAAGTCTTTTTATATTTTTGGTATTTGTAATTTGTGTCTCTTCAAGTTTTGTCTTGATTGGCCTGGCTACAGGTTTATACATTTTATCGATGTTTTAAAAAGTAGCTTTTGCTTGTATTTACTTTCTCTATTTTTTCTCAGTTTTGTTGAGTTTCATTCTAATTTTTAATGTTTCTTCTTCTTTTAGGCTCAATTTGCTCTTCTTAAGATTTCTAATGCTAAGCTGAGCTAGTTGATTTGTATTCCTTTCCTTCTAATGCATATATTTATGTAAGTTACACAGTACTATATAAGTACAAAACATACATGTCCAGGTATCTGTGCCTTTTTTATTGCATCCTAAGTGCAGAATAAACACTTGGTTTATATTGAACCTGCTATCTATGAAAATAAAAAACCTACTTTCTAAACCAGTGATTTTAGCTATACTAAAGTATAGCTAATCATGGCTCCCCCAAATATCCACATCTTAATATCTCACCTTATATGGTAAAAGCAGTTTCGCCGATGAGATTAAGTTGATGAACTTGAGTTTGGGTGATAATTTTGGGTTACCAGGTGGGTATGATGCAATCACATGATGCAATCACAGGAGTACTTAAAGAAGCAGGCGATCAGAGAGGGGCTGGAGAGGAAGAGGCAATATGATGACGGAAGCAGAGATTGGAGTTTTGTGCTTTGAAGATAGAGAAAGTGTCCTTAGCCAAAGGATACAGGCAGCCACTACCAGCTGGACAGCCAAGGAAATGGAGTCTGCCCTACAGTCTCCGGAAGAAACCAGTCCTGCTGACACCTCGGCTTTGACGCAGTGAAACAGATTCCACACTTCTGGCATCCAGAACAGAAACAGAATACATTTATGCTGTTTTAAGAACTCTGTTTGCGGTAATTTGTTACAACTGCAACAGGAAACAAACACATAAGTAAAAAACACATTGTGATTAAGGAGCTCTGTGAGATTTCCTGAGTCCCAGAGAAATGTTCCCGTAACAAAACTCTCAGAGTTCAGTGATTGGGCGCTTGAGTTCACAGATTTAGGAAACAAATATCTGCTTTTAGAGAAATTTTTCAAACAGAACCCGGAGTGAACTCTAGTATAATCTTCTAATGAATGTTACAGCGTGTTGCTTGTGCTATTAAATTCACATGCATATTCTCTCTCTTACCTCTCCCATCCTTTCTTCCAATTCTCTCTGTCTCTCTCCCTCTCTCTCTGTCTCTCTCTCTCTCTCTCACACACACACACACACACACACACACACACACACACACACAGAATCATAAACTACTTTTCTTCTGAATCCTCTCTGTAAACGGGCTAAGCATTTGGCTCAAGCACTGTGATGCCTTCTTTACAGAGATTAAGTAGGATGATGCAAATGCTTTGTCAGATGCTCCCACAAACTGATTTATCTTGGGAAAGATAAAAATTTAACCTGAACAGAAATAGAAATATTGGCGATGAGGGTGGAGGTCAAATATTTACATCTACTTGAAAAAAAATCACTGCCAGGAGTACCAGTAGTCCTTTTCTTGTACTCTAGCCTGCATTTCTTTAAATATTGTGGCCCCTAGATATATTGATAGTTGAGAAAATGCTCTTTTCTTACTCTGCTTCCCTCAGGAAAAGTTTTTTAAACCCACTTTCTTAGCAGCTAATCGATCATATTTTGTGTGAATAATCAAAAGCCTTGGAAGTTATGTTTACATGTCATGGCTTTCATGAAGCAATAGCAGATGTGTGAGATGTCTGCAAAACCTGCAGATGACAATTGCGTGATCTCCCTTCATTGGCAGCGTTCATAATATAAACACGATTATAAAGTACTCTGTTTACATTATTCTTGAATACAATATTCCCAACAAAAATATCTGCAAAAGTCAACACATTCAACCCAATGCAGTGCATTTTTTATTACAAGAAGGCATTCTTTAAGGATGACTAATGTCTCCGAGGAATAAAATGGAGATTAGGCAAGAGTGTGATTAAAATGAAGACCCGAGAAAGGTTACATTCTCTATGCATTCATTCTCCGCAGGGTGCACAACTGCCTAAGAGTAAAACAAATAATTTCTCCAGCAGAAAGACTTCTATTTGAAATGAAATGCTTAAAATAACAAATTGTGTTTGTTTTTACCATCACATTTCCTTGACATATAGGAAAGTCATAGTTCCTCATCATATTTCTTTTGGGAATAAGCTTCTTTTGACAAAGATTGTACTTTGTCACTATGAGAGATGTTTGAATAGACATAATAAACACAGAAACATACTAAAACTAAAGTCTACTGAAAAAATTTTAAAACGATTGAAAAATGAATGTGTTTTGACATGAGTTGATTCTGCAAATTAAGTAGATCTGTAAATATTAGTATTATTAATACTATTGTTGCTTTTTTGTTTTTGAACATTTAGATTGTTATAATGATTCTCAAATGTACTGGGATTGCTATTTTACAATTCTTATTGTTAATACTGAACCACATGCTCTATCTTTCATTTGTCAAATTTTAAAAGTTTCTTAATCATCTAAACATCTTTTTCCTCACCAAAACCTATATTTCCTCCTATATACACTGTCAGCATTATTATTTTATTTATGTGAACAGAAATGCTATAATTAAAAGTATATGTTTAGTTTCACTGTTTTTCTGTTTCTTAGCAAAGACTTGGAACCAACCGAAATGTCCATCAATGATAGACTGAATAAAGAAAACGTGGCACATATCCACCATGGAATACTTTGCAGACATAAAAAAGGGTGAGTTTATGTCCTTTGCAGGGACCTTAATGAAGCTGGAAACCATCATTCTCAGCAAACTAACACAAGAACAGAAAACTAAACACTGCATGTTCTCGTTCATAAGTGGAAGTTCAACAATGAGAACACATGGACACAGGGAGGGGAACATCACACACTGGGGCCTATCGGGATGGCAGGCTTGGGGAGGGACAGCATTAGGAGAAATACCTAATATAGATGACAGGTTGATCGGAGCAGCAAACCACCATGGCACGTGTATACCTATGTAACAAACCTGCATGTTCTGCATATGTATCCCAAAACTTTAAATGGAATAAAACAATTTAAAAATGTATTCAATTTACCTAGTTATTTATCAATTTTAATATTTACTTTTTAAATTGCTTCATGTGCTTTTCCTCAGAGTTTACTTTTTCTGCTAGCTGAAGTACATTTGTTTTTATTTCTTTTATTGACAGGTTATATATACTATGCTTTTAGTTTTTGTATATCTTCAAGTATCTTTATTTTGCTTCTCTTTATGAAATGTAAATTAGCTAGTAATAAAATTCGGTACTAATCATTAGATATTTTTCTGCACTTTAGAATTATCACTGTAATGATCTTCTGGTCCAGTTGCTTTGGAAAGTAGGTGAAGTTATCATTTATTTGTAGGCATTCTATATTTTATATATTTTTGGTTTACTGGAGTCTCCTTAGAATTTCTATAGGCAAGGATTGATTTTCATTTCTCCTGTTCACCAATTACAGTTTTAAATTTGAAGACTTTTGCTTTTCTAAAATTCTGAAAGCTTTAATTCCTTTAGCCTCCCATTTACCACATCTAATATAAAATTAATCCCATTTATTTATTTTTAAATTGTATGTTTTTAAATGAGTTCCTCTTTTTAAGAAATCACATATTTTACTTCACTCATGAGAATTCTTGTTCTATATGTATTGAATTCTTTTAAAGTAGAGGTTTTGCACTTATTTTACTTTCGAAATCCTGCAATTATACTTACTTTGAAGTATTTTTCAAAATATTCCACACAAATAGTTTCATTTGTAATGAGGTCCTGTTCTGACTGCTTGGTTCTATACTTATTCTTTTCTTAATATTATATTTCTCCAAATATTTTCTAATTTTCCTTTTAACTGAGGGGATTCCTGGTTTTATTTTTGTTCTCTTTTCTCTCTGTGCATACCCTGTTTTGTCTGCAGGCTTTTACACTGAATCCAGCCAATCTTTTGGAACCCCACTTCTGAATCAAATTTTATAGTAGCAATTCAGTATATGTTATTTGTTGCTAATATTGAACTTATCACAGGTTGTCAAAGAGACAGCTAATAGCTTTTCCAGTTCTATTTGTGTCATCGAACATGTCTTTCTATAAGCTCTTCACATATTTTTTGTATGATCTAAATTTTACCATGTTTCACAGACTTTTTGCTCAATCATTCTTGGCCCATACTTGACTCTGTCTTTGCTTTTGCAGTTTTCCTCATGGAAATTTCACTTATCTCCTCCTGCTTATGTCTTACTTCTAATTTAGTGTTGTCATAAATATTACTGTCTTTAGGAGCTTTACCTAATCACTCAAACTAGGCATAACGTATTTTCTTTGAGAGCCATAGAATTTAAAACACCATATAACTTTTGCCTCATAATGATTTAAATCTTTGTTTTATTTTATGTACTAGATTATAAATAAATATAAATCTATGTTAAATCACTATACTTCTTTAAAGTACTAAGAACCATGCCTTATGACCCCCAAAAGAATGCCTTGTGTTAAATTTAAGATATTCATCAGAAACTAGGATATTAAACCCATTTAATTTAGCTGGTGCTATGTATGACTATTCTCGGTTATTTAAAGTATCTCTTTAATGGCCTGTGACTTCCTTGCAGTCTTCCAATTTTCAATATTTTTTATATGCATTTGTCAATCCATTGACTGTAAGAAAAATTTGTGTTTAATAAACCTCTGCAAACTTTCTACAAAATGCAAAATTTCTACAGAACGCAGACTTCTAATTTATTCATCTTTCAGATTCCTACTAAAATACCAAAAATACATAAAAGTATCAGAGGCATTCATCTTGTTAAATTGAAGGGGTACCATTTACATAGTTAAATATTAGGAAAATTTTCAGTGTTTTCTGAAGATGAGACATGATGGAATGAAGACAAAGATACTTGTCGTAATTTCTCCAAAGAAAGTACAGATGACTCTGAATTTAGAAAGGGAGATGCTGGCAAATACTATAGCACCTTACTGGGTGGGGGATAGTTACTGGCTACATGAACTTCCAAGAACACATTACTTATTGTACAAGCAACTCAACAAAGTTTGAAAGCAGCAGCCTTTAGAGTTCTCATCTTTCCAGCTGTAACCATGACTGGCCAAAAGCTAAACATGCAGTATCGCTGCTTCCTGACTAAGCTTGCGGGAGACTCTACAAAGCTAGTCAGGGAAACTTACATAGCATGGACACATGGCTGAACAGAAATAAAATGTCCAGTCTGATCTCAGATTAGCAGCTTCAACAAGCATACACAATAAATAATTTTATTATTAGCATTTGTTCCATATTGATCACACACCAGACATTTTATAAATAATTTTCCCAGAGAGGCATTCACTGACTACCCTATAAACATTGAACTTCAACTTTGTTATCTCTGCATAGATAATGCCATATCCAATCAAACAAATAAAAACAATAACAAATAGAAGATCATGGTCCCTGATTGGGATGCATACTTATAAGTCAAAATAAAACTATAATTTCACCTGTCATATTATTTTTCTTTGATTCTAAAAAATGGGTGGCTATGTGTTTAGTACATTTTTTCAGTGAAACTTGAGGGTGAGGAAGTCAGCCTTGAGCATATATGTGGATGTTAGAAGGAGTGTAGAAGTCAGATTTCTCTGTGTGAAAAAATAAAAAAGTTTAAAGGTGAGGTTAAAAATAAAGTTGTAAAATGAAAAGTGATGATCTTACAGATAACTTTGAAGTTGCAGAACAGAGTGAGGGAAAGGAGTTTCTGAGAAGAGACAGAGAGGCTAGAGAGGAAATTCTGATTAGTAGAAAATTGTCCATAGATTTTAGAGCAAAGATGTTGAATCTTAATTGTAAATAAACCACTATATTGTATAACATTGAAATAACCTTCATTTGTTTAAAACATTAGTAAATGTCTTTTCTGTGTACGTAGTCTGGACACATTGTGGGAACAACACACGCTGGGGCCTAACAGGGAGGAGGAGGAGGGAGAGCATTAGGAAAAACAGCTAATGTGTGTTGGGCTTAATACCTGGGTGACGGGTTGATCTATGCAGTAAACCACCGTGGCACACATTTACCTATGTAACAAACATGCGCATCCTACACAGGTACCCTGGAACTTAAAATAAACATTGATAAATAAATAAAAACGCAGTTTTACTTTCTTATGAATAATCCTTTGATTATTTCCTGGGAATGACGTATTGATCATTCAAAAGTCATCTTTAAAAAATGTTTCAAATAAATATCTCTAAAAATGCGATTCTCAGTTGTGGCCCTATTACTCAGTTATTATTCATTAATAATGCATTTCTTCTAACAAAGAATTTAAAACTCTGCTTTTCACGTAAGCAAACACCTTTCACAGTTCCATAATTATACAGAGTCTGAGATAAACATGAAGAGCAAAGCAGCCTTCAGAGAGCAGTAGGTACATGAGCACAGGCTTGTAATTTACAGATAAATGTGATGGCAGAAAAGAAATAGATTCTTTAAGTGTAAAATTGGAAGGATTTACTTTCTTATTAGGGACATTTTAAAATCCTCCTTATCACCTATCGTGATCTGTTATAAACTTAAGAATTTTAGACTGTCCAGATATTCTTCTGGTTTATCACTAGGACTTTAAATTATTTTCAAGTATGTTCAAAGCTACATTTATTGAATGATAAGTATACATATTAACCAGCTCAGGTTGCCATAAGAAAATACCATAGCCTGAATGGTTAACCCAACAGAAATGTCTTTCTCACAGTTCTGGAACCTGGAAGACTGAGATCAGGTGCCAAAATGATGAGATTCTAGTGAGGACCCCTTTCCTGTTTTAAAGATGACTGCCTTCTCAGTGTATCATCACATGGAGAAAAGAGAGAGATCTGGTCTCTTGTCTTCTTACAAGGACACCGACACCATCGCAGAAGCCTCACTCTCATAGGTTCATCCAAAACGAATTACCTACCAACGGCTCCACCTCCAAATACTGTAACATTTTATTGAGGGTAATGGCTTCGACATACGAATTTTAGAGGAACAACGAACACTTAGTCCATAACAGCATGATTGTGTTGTTTTGTAAACATTTGTTTGTTTGCCAAGCACTGATCTAAACATGCATTAACTCATTTAGTAATAATAGTTGAATACAGCGACATTAAAAACTCACCTAAGTTCACACAGTTAGTAAGTCCTCAAATACATATTGAAATCCAGACTGCTTGCCTCTAAAACTGATAATGTTTGCCACTGTGCTATCTTATGTTAAAGGCTGCATTTTTGGACCTGGTAGGCTTATTTTATTTTTAGGAGTTGTTAATCAAAAGCATTGTGGGAGGGTAGAAAGAGCACTAAATTGGGTGTCAGAATAGTTGGTATAAAGGCCCAGTTCTTAACCCTGTCCTTAATGTATGAATCAGCTGTGGAGCTTTAAATAAATCATCACTAGGTCTCACCCCAAGAGTTTCTTATTTAATTAGTCTGGGAGAGAGTTTATGCACCGTTATATACACAGAGCACATTAGCTGATTTGAATTCTCGATGGGATTTGGAGAATAGTGAAGAAGTCGAGAGAACAATAGGAAAAAATGCTCATGGTTGGATCTACTAATTAACAGATTTTAAATCTTAGGATCACAACCTTGCAAAGCATGAGGTTCCTAATCTGTGAAATGGAGATCAAAAGTTATCTTACTATCTCACATAATTTTGGTAATAAATAAATAATGTATATATAAAGTGCTTTACCAATTATGATGCACATGTAAATAAATTATTGTTCTTACATTGCTTCTTGCTTTCTGTATCACAAAATGTCATTGTTGCTTCAAATTATCGAATTCGAAAACAGCAAGCCTTAATACTCAAAACATTGTCAAAGAAGACCAATACCATACAAAAACAAGGTGAATTTCACCTATGTTAGGCATTTCTCCCTACACCTTCAATATAAATATTGCAATAATTTATTTATATTAAAAATATTGCAATGTGGTCATACTTTTGAAAACTTTTGGTTTGTTTTGCAAGTATGAAAGCTTCCATATATAAAATATAATATATGGAAGTAATGAGCAGATAATGATATAACCAATATAGTTATTCACAAACTTAGTGTCTGTGATTATGTGAGGACATTTTTTAATGTGGCTCTGAAAATGTCAGTGCTGTAGTGATTGGCACATTCATATGCCCTTTTTTTTGTCAATGATTGACAAGTAGGGCACATTGCAGAAAATTACAAAGGAACACCACTTTATCTGTTTAATGAAACTTTCAGTGGTATTACTGTTAAAGAGTGGGTGCTTCTTTTATAATATAACCAATTCGCTGTTATACTTTTGGCATTTACATCCCTTTTTCTAATTTAGCCTTAAGATAATTGATAAACAAGATTTTAATATGGATAAAATCAGCATTATATTCTTTCCTGTTCTTTGGTCCCCTAAAGAAACCATCACTAATTTTTGAGCAAAAAACAAAGACCTTATACTCATGAGGTAATGAAAAACCTTCAATTGCATGTATATGTATAATTTATTATATATGTGTATATACATATATGGTACACATATTTTATATATGAATTTACTCAAAAAGATTATAAATACCTACATGTCTATGTTCATTTAAGAATGGTAGTCATTTTATTTTCTTTCTAATTTCAAGTCAGGTGATGTATAACTTGAAATGTTTAGAAAACCTTTACCGATTATGGAACAGGTTTTATTTGAATAGAAGATTTACAGACTAACAGTTATCCACATCATGGCTTCTTAAGGAAAAAGATATGCCATATGTAAATGATAATTCAAATATGTCAAATTACTTACCAACTCATCTCTACCTATATTTGGCTCCTTATATTCTAGGGAGGACAGTTGACTCTTTCTGCATCACTTATCTAAACTGTATCAGCTGCAATACAAGAGCTATCAACCACATAGCCTCTATTTATTTTGTCAATTGATGTGTCTGCTACTTAATGGCAAAGCTTGCCACTTTTACCATCTCATTCTCAGTTGATGTGCAGAATGCTGGCCTTTGGTTTTATAGTATAACAATTGCCAGTGTCAAAAGACTTTTCCCCTTTTGTTATAAATGCATTTTCTTGAACTGTAGCCATGTGCTTTTCTTGAGGTTAACTCAAGAAAACTCTTAGCTATCTGATAGCTTTTTGAGCTCAATAGAAAAGTGTTTCATTGAATGTGTGAAGTACATTATTTTATGGGTCTATGAGAAATGAAGACTCCTGATTTGCTTTCACGAGCGCTTCATTGAAGAGTGTTACTAGGGTTGTTTTGTGTTGCTTTGTAAAATGTGCTGATAATAACATTTAACATAAAAGCATGAATCATGTTTGACTAAATTGCTGAAAAGCAAAAGGAGACAGCAACAAATACATGGACATTTTGTGAACAAGTTGCTTTCTGTGTTAAGCTATTTTCTATGTAAATTATTCTTACTTGGCAATTGGATTCTCCTCAGTTTTGAACTATTATGTACTTTATAGTTTGCAGGGGCCTTTGGAAACATTATTTTTAATAATAAGGTAACCAAAAGTGAGAAAAGGAGTATATAATTTACATAAAAAACTGTTCATTAATAACAGACTCAGGATTAGTACTCAGGTTTTCTCATATTCCCCTTAGTTTTCTTCTTAAGCTCTTAACTATCCATGCAGACACTCTATTTTAGATATATATACATATTATATATATATATATTAGCACCTATTTTACAATGACTGAACTTTCACATTTAATTCATTTGCTTACTGCTGTTACAAAGCACACATTCAAAAATTAAATAAAAATCAGATAAGAATATTTTTCTAGTAAATACAAATATTTGGTTCAGAGCAAATATTTCTTATTTTTTTCTGTCTAAAAAATCCAGTTTGTTGTACTTTGCATAAATCACATGTTTTAACATATCAATAAAGTTTTATTTAACTTATGTGTTGTAGCTGTCAACTAATGTAAATCCTGTTAGTGTAATGATATAGAAACCTTTCCCTTAAATCTTGTTAAAAATACCTCTGGAAATTCATACTCATTCATTTAGGTGTGTGGATGAACAGAATCTACCTAACGTTAATTGAAGAAAAAAATCAATAATTTGTCTGATCACCTGTCCTCATTGTTTTCTGGTTTATTGTTAGTAAGTATAAAGAGAGAACTATTTCTAGTCTTTAATTTGTTATATTTGTTTTCAAAATAGTATTTTAGTTAACATACTAAAATTCTATTGTAGTAAATAAAAGGCAAACTCTAAAATGTATTTTCTAAAAAGTATTTTAGAGATAAGATGGTAAAAATAATCTCTTACTTTGTAGGTTACTAGAGTTTAGAGAGAGGTCATTACTCAAGGCTACCTACTTAAGGAGCAAGACAAAACTTCAACCTAGGAATGTGACATCTCAAGGCACTCTTTCTACTCTACCATGCTGTCATTAATGACACGAATATCTTGAATACAGGCTAATCTTTGATCCACTCAGATATACTTTCTCACATAATAATGTGATTGGTTCTAGTGGAAAATATTTGTTGATTAAAAATAGGTGACTATTTTTAAAAATTAGAATATTTTTAAAGACGTACATTCTGGTGGTATCAAATTGACTTTTTGCTACTTAAAATTCAGTGAATATTATGGACAAAGCTGCAGGTAAAATGAGTCAATTTCTCTCTCATCATGAAAGAATTTATATAATCATCTAGAGGCTCAGTCAAAAAATACTTATGTGAAGGATCAAAGAGCTTTTCTCAGAAACTCAGGTGTTTTAACACTACAGGCCAGGAAGAGAGCACAAGTGGTTTGGGCCAAAAGAGCAGGAGAGATACCAATTATTTGAATTGAAAAGCTAAATGGATACTATCCATAGATGCAAATCAAGAAAGGTATTTTTATGTATACTAAATTAAAACACTTGAAATATTCAGAATTTTCTTTTTCTGCATTGATTATCCCTAGTAAATTATGAGTTGTAGGATCCATTGGAATTTGGTCATACAGTTGCAATGAAAAACACTTAACCAAAGTAAAAAACAATTTTAGGTATTAAGGTAGAATTTATAAATCAGTTTTAGAAGCCTCCAGATTAATCTATGTCTCCCTGAAGCCAAAATAGTGACTACATTTACTAAGTGCAGGCTCTAAGTCGATGAAGCAGTTTTGGGAATGTAATATAGAATCACTTTCTGGATTAAAAAAGTGTTTAAACTAATGTTGTGAGTGTTGCTCAGTTGTAATCTTTTGATTACAGTGCTACTCAAAGATATAAAACAGAATCTTATGAGTGTAAACCTGCAAAGTAATATCTCATGGTATAATTTTTGAGAGCTGTACTTACCTAAATTATACATTATTCTCAAATGAATACATGCAATTTCCAATTACTTAATTTTTACAATATCTTTGAGAAAACAGTGTCAAACATTTGATTCTTTAAAGGGGCCCATTATTTCTGCAGATAAAATGGAAATAGATTAACTGATTCATGACAGGAAATATACTTTTAAAGTTGTAATTGGAATTGGAATGCCCTAAGTGCATTTTTCACAAATTTTTAAGAAAGCTTTAAATATTTTTAAATTATTATTATTCTATTGATGAGAAGGATAAAATGTAGTTAAGTGATTGTGCACTGTGGCGGCACAAAATTTGGCACTATCAATTAATCAGTATTCTCAGTCATCTGTTCTGTCTCTAACTCTAAAAATGTAAAGGCGTTTCTGTAGTACTGCCTTCTCTCTTTATCTGAAGGTTATATTCAAATTCTTTGCTTTCCAAAAATCAATTACATATCAAACACTCAGAAGAATATCCCATTCATCACTACAGTTTTTATCTTCAATGAAAGCATGCATTTCTCCTTATGAGATATTCATGGGAACTGTTAATGTATATACTGAGTTCCAGATTACATCAACATATAGCAGTAGAATTGAGTCATACAGATGACTGCATCCAGGAGTGAATGATTTGAAATTAAATATGTTACACTATTCAATGGCCCACTTTTTAAATAGAAGAATGCCAAATCTATAATTTAATTCCATGAGATTTATGTAATGGTGCATACTGCTGTTTACAGTTCAAGCAATATAGCCACACAATTTTCATTTGACGGGGTTGGAACACCACCCCACTTCTGACTGCTTGAAGTTTAACAACGTGTGGACTTCTCATGAGGAATAACAACAATGAGGGGAATGGAAATGCTACCTGAGGAAGGAATGTGTCAAAATGATCTCAAGTAAATTCAGTTCATAAGAAGTGAGATTTTTGTTTTGTTTTGTTTGCTCGTAAGTGCTGTTTTTGTTGATGTTTTCAAATCTCACTGCATTATTTTGCAAATAATGAAAAAAGAATTTCAGTTCTTTGAAAATCCGATAGCTCTCCTAAAAATTTTCCTGTTTAGAACTCCCTGTCTATATAACGCACATAATGAATGACCCCCCTTGATGTGATAAATTATGTATTAGAATAATGGACAGATCAATCAGTGGAGCTATGTAAGTGAAACACAGAGCTTTTGGCAAAGAAGGGTCTGCATGTTTACATTTGTCACCCAAATGCCTTGACTTTAATGTAGACCTTCAAGACGCATTTATTAATCATGATTTCATTAAAATTTTTGGCAAACTAATGACTTTTTGTCAGAAATATTGCTGATGATATACAGCCGATGTCCAAAAACACTAATCTTCTTTTTGCCACTTAACCTTCTGTGCAATTGTCAAGCAATAACTAGCATGAGATATCATACTTTAGCTTACCAGAAAGGTCCTGGTGTGGGAACTAACCAGGTTGCATATCTACCATGGCAGAATGGTGTGTCTTTGTCAAGAACAATCCAGCTGGAGTTCGCTTACCACACCTCATCTCCTGAAGAGTTCTACTCTAGGAAGCAATGAATGCTTTTACAGGAAGTAGTGCCTGGAATGATTAATGGTGCAAATTATCAATGTTTTAATATATTCAATAATGATAAAAATTTAGGATTTGAGTGAATTACTCAATAACCAAGTGTATTTTTCTCTATGACCTACTTGTATTATATAAACATCTACTGTGATAATAGCCCTAAGCAAGTCACACGGTGGGGAAAGAAAATTGAATTTTGGGGGGTTCCATCACCCCAAGGAATTTACAATCAACTTGACTAGACAAAAATTGTCTTTACGGAAAGTGAGAGACTAATAAAATGTACTATGCATTAGTGAAATAACTTAAAACAATATAACAAACAAAAACGTGAAAATGAACAATACAAAACAGTATTGTCATTTTGAAAAAGGAAAGAAATTTGTGTTTATAATTTTTTTAATAAGTAGTATTTGGTAGATATAATTTATAATTAGGCTAATAAGTTAAGGTTACTGGGCAGGATCTATTTCCTAGTGTTTATAAAATAATTATTAAGATATAATCTTGAATCAGTTTCTGTGTAGGATATTAACTTGGTAAGTTCATTTTATTTTTAGATTTTTATGAAAAGCTAATTTTTTTCAAAAAAATTAAAATGTTTTATTGCTAATTTGGGGTACATAATAGGTATCTATATATATTTTTAGGGTAAATGTGATTTTTAAAATTTAATTTAATTTTAAGTTCCAGAATACACGTGCAAGATATGTAGGCTTGTTACATGGGTGAATGTGTGGCATGGTGGTTTGCTGCACCTGTCAACCAATCACCTAAGTATTAAGCCCCGCTTGCATTAGCTATTTAGCCTAATGCTCTCCCTAGCGGCTCTCCAACAGGCCTCAATGGGTGTGGTTCTCCTCTCTGTGTCCATGTGTTTTTATTGTTCAGTTCTCGCTTACAAGTGAGAACACGGGTGTTTAGTATTCTGTTCCTGTGTTAGTTTGCTGAGGATAATGGCTTCCAGCTCCATCCATGTCCCTGCAAAGCACATGATCTCATTCCTTTTTATGGCTTCATAGTATTCCATGATGTATATGTACCACATTTTCTTTATCCACTCTATCATTGATGGACATTTGGGTTGATCCTATGTTTTTACAATTGTGAATAGTGATACAATGAACATGTGCATGCTGGTATCTTTACAATAGAATGATTTATGTTCCTTTGGGTATATACCTAGTAATGGGACTGCTGGGTCAAGTGGTATTTGTGGTTCACGGTCTTTGAGGAAATGCCAAACTCTCTTCCACAATGGTTGAACTAATTTACGTACCCACTGACAGTGTAAAAGCATTCTTGTTTCTCCACAAGCTCACCAGTATCTGTTGTTTCTTGACTTTTTAATAATTGCCATTATGACTGGCATGAGATGGTATCTCACTGTGGTTTTGATTTGCATTTCCCTAATGACCAGTGATGTTGAGCTTTTTTCATATGTTTGTTGGCTGCAAAATACCTTCTTTAGAGAAGTGTCTGTTTGTGCCCTTTACCCACTTTAATGGGGTTGTTTGTTTTTGTCTTGCAAATTTTCTAAGTTCCATGTAGAATCTGGATATTAAATCTTTCAGATGGATAGATTGCAAAAATTTCCTCCCATTCTGTAGGTTGTCTGTTCACTCTGATGAGAGTTTCTTTTGCTGTGCCAAAGCTCTTTGGTTTAATTACATCTTATTTGTCAATTTTTCCTATTGCTGCAACTGGGAAAGCTACATTAAAATGAGCTTTATTTACGCAAAATGACTTGAGGAATGATTCAGTTCATTTTCTAGGTAAAATTTAAGTGTCTTATGTTGTATTATTTGCTAGTTAAAATTACTCAAGTAACCAACATTCTTAGCCTCCATTTTGTCAATCTGAGTCCTAAATCTGATGTTGGCAATTATTTATTTTTTATGACTAAATAGAAATGAACTTGACCCAATTCTAAGACCATATCTTTCATCCAAGAAAGTGAAGCCAAATAGCCGCTAAAAACCCACAGAATTGATCACCTAGAAAGAAGAGGAAGGCTTAGTAAGAGACAAAGTCTCTTACTTAATATGGTCTACTGTTCTCATTTATTCTCTGAGTCAATTTTTGTAAAATGGAATCTTACCTTAACTATTTTTTTGATATTGTACATAGATTTAAACCAAAAGAAACTGTTACAAAGTTGAAGTTGGTTACCTCTGAAAATAAGTTTTTGCTTTCTTTATTAAAATTATTTCAATATACTTTTATTTAGGAAGTTGATACATATAAAACTTTTTGATTTTAAAAGGCAAATATATCATTCTGGGCCAGGTGAGGTGGCTCACGCTTATAATCCCAGCACTTTGGGAGACTGAGGCGGGTGGATCACACAGGGTCAAGAGATCAAGACCATCCTGGCCAACATGGCGAAACCCCGACTCTACTAAAAATACAAACATTAGCTGGGTGTGGTGGGGCGCACCTGTGGTCCCAGCTACTCGGGAGGCTGAGGCAGGAGAATCACTTGAACCTGGGAGGCAGAGGTTGCAGTAGGCAGAGATCATGCTATTGCACCCCAGCCTGGGCTACAGAGAGAGACTCTGTCTCAAAATAAATAAATAAATAAACAAACAAATAAATAAATAAATATTCTGAAAAAAAAATCATTCTGAAAAGGCCAAGGGAAGAGTACTATATTGAGAAAAGCCCCCCCCCCAAAAAAAAAAAAAAGTTTACCCAGGTCCCAGGTGATTGTGAGGGGTAGGGAAAGGAAGGAGATTTCTAGAGCATAATAAACGAGAAAGAAGAGAGCACTATTTTAAAAAGAAATGATTAAAGAATAGGAAACCATGGGAAGACGGCTAAGAAGTGTGTTTTGGCTTCAAGGCTGTTCTCCTAAACTAATTGTTATCTGGAAATGGTTGATTACTCCCGTGTTCTATCCACACTCAACATGTATCTGTCCTAATTGATTCCAAATGCCATTAAGGGAAAAGACTTGTGTGTTTCATTTATATCTACGTCTTCCTTCCCCCAGCAAAAGACCTGAAGCTTAGTCAATCCATAAAAATATTGTTTTATTTTTCTTACTTGGGGATCAAATATGGCCTATAAATGCAGTTGCAAATCATAATCTTATAATGTAAATAAAACAAGACAAGTAATAAGACAAACATCATTTGGTAATGCTGAATTAATAATTTATGACTCTAGTCTCCTAATATCAGGTAAGGTTGCAACTCTAGGAGTAATTAATGTAAAAGAAGAAATGAAGCCAAAATTTCCTAATAAGCCCAATAAAATTAGGGAGGATTCGATAAATTTTTGAAAGCTCTTCAAGGGATAAATTTAGTATTAGGATATTGTTTATACAACAGACTCAAAAATCTTTAAAAATCTATTTAGAGATTATTAAATGAGAATCAGAGAAACATGTGCTTTCCACGTAGGAGCTGCACATCATCTTGTTCCAAAATTCTAGTTTCTGTAATTGAATCTAGAATGATTTAGGCCGAGAGTATCAAGTCATCAAGATTTTATTTCATTGGCTTATTGTAATACATATAAAGAAAAAATAAGCAGTGTTTAAACATGGAAAATGTTTAGCTTCAAAGTTTGTGCACTTTTTCTTTCATCAACCTACGTATAAACATCAACCAAATGATGAGGATGAACTTTAAAAACAGTGGTTTTGACTGGGCGTGTTGGCTCTAGCCTGTAATCCCAGCACTTTGGGAGGCTGAGATGGGGGGATCATGAGGTCAAGAGATCCACACCAGCCTGGACAACATGGTGAAACGCCGTCTCTACTAAAAATACAAAAATTAGCTGGGAGTGTTGGCGGGTGCCTGTAGTTCCAGCTACTCAGGAGGCGGGGGCAGGAGAATCGCTTTAACTTGGGAGACGGAGGCTGCAGTGAGTCGAGATTGTGCCACTGCACTCCAGCCTGGTGACAGAGCGAGACTCCTTCTCAAAAAAAAAAAAAAAAAAAGAAAAAATAGTGGTTTTATTCTTAACATAACATCTATGCTTGAAATATGCACGATGCAGTAAAATAAATCATTTTATTTTAGATGTACGATATACATCTAAGTAACTAATTATCAAGTTTCATTTAGATTAATGGTAAAATAAATACAAAATTCAGTTTTTATCAGGATAGTTTATGTCAACTCTCTTCATGGAATAAAAAAGTTAATGTGTACCTGAACTATGAATCAATAATCCGTGTTATTTGAAATGATGTGCTTCTTTTCCTAAGGCAAAAATGCACTTTATCTTATCTTCAAGAAGCCAGCATAATATTAGTTTTGGGCTTATATCCCTGAAGTGCCCTGGTTTAGCTGATGTTCCGTTTGCTTAGTTTGAGTAAGTTGAAGAAAGTTTCCCTTCTCTACACAAGTGCTATTTTAAAACTCCCCTCAGGATTTAGGGAGACAGAAAATCATCAGTCTAATTTCCTCTTCGTGGCTTCTGTGGAAGAGAGATGAGCCTATTAAAGAATCTTACCATTGGCCGGGCACAGTGGCTCACGCCTGTAATCCCAGCACTTTGGGAGGCCAAGGTGGGCAGATCACCTGAGGTCAGGAGTTCGAGACCAGCCTGCCAACATGGTGAAACCCCATCTCTACTAAAAATACAACAATTAGCTGGGATACCCATGATACACTATGGGTTTCAATATTTCTTTCTAATTTTCTCCTATCACATTAAAAAAACCCTACTCTTTCCATTCTCTTTCTTTTGAATTTCACTTCCTCTATCACTGATCTTATTGTGTCAAATGCAGGCTATTTGTGTCCACATCATCACGCTCTTGGCTGACCATACCTTTCAATTAGGATCCATGTTACTATGTGCAGAGAATTCTAAGTCTCTAAATATTCAAAATGTATAATAATTACAAATTTTTTCAGCCATACTTTTTCAACAATGGGCTATTTGGTTCCAAACACCATTTTTAAAGTACTATCATCAGTATTTTGTGTGGGTGAGTTAATAAGGGAGAATTTATGGTAATTGCTCTAATAAAATCCCACAAGTTCAGTGTCTTAATTTATTGCCAACATCATAGTGTAATGCTGATCAGGTGATTCTCCTGAGCAGCTTTCCAGTTTAGTTACCAAACATGGCATTTCATACTCTTCCCATACATAGAACATCTTCACTCTTGCCCCAAGAGTGACAACAGGGAGTTCCATCATCCAGTCTCCACACAGAGTAAGTGCAGAATCTCTAGTTTATCCACAGTTTTCTCCATTATGTCTAGCTTTTCAGAAAGGGGACTTACCAACTATTATAGACAAGTTAGTGCATGTGCACACACACACACACACACACACACACACACCCCAAACATACAATAGGAAAACTATAACTAGAATACGATCCCTTCCTGGAAAGGAGAAGAAATAAAGACACACAAAGTAACTAACTGGTCCATCTAGCTCTTGAAACCCACATAATTGAGGTTATGAAACAGTTATCAGGCCTCTTCCATTGTATGGCATTATCATGTCATAATTCTTTGAATTCATTTCTGAAGACCGAGACCAATATATTGTGCAAAAAATGCAGGAAATTACAAAGAACATGTTTAAATGTCATATTTCTTTGATCTAAACAAAGCCACAATTAGAAGCAAGAGATTAATCTTCTTGTATGTCTAGAGGAAAAGTTAATTGGTTTTAGGAAAATAAAATTATATCTTCTCAACTTCTCCTAGGATTCTGCAATTTTGTTATGTGTTTTTCTGGTCTGAACTTAACATATTGTTCACTCTATATCCTGTTTTCATTAAAATGAGAGTGATATATTTAATATAACTATTTATTGCTACAGTAATAACTTCATGATTGAATCTGAGCTACAAATTAATCCTGCCTTGGATAGTAACATGGAACCAATGATAAATTTTGTGTAATATCATCAATATCTCCTCTGTTTACAGTGGCAAGGGGGATTCCCTGTTTTGGCATTTACTTGTCATTATATAGAAAACAGCAGAACTGGCTGGTCATAGAATTCTTATTTGAGTGCCACTGGTAAATTCAAGTTATGTCAAATCATAGCTAAATATGAAGTTATTTTGGTTATTTTTGTTCCGATAAATGTATTATTTCTACTCCATGTGAGTTTTTCCCTAGTCTTATATGGATTTGTTATGAAAAGCCAGAGCTGTAATTTTGTATGAACCGATTCCTCCTTTGTAAAATTTATTTGCAGGTATCTAGGCATAATATTTATTAAATTGAGGTAAGTTGTTAAGGTTATTAAGTGTGTACATATTGATCATGTATCTGTGTACAGTTCCCAAGACAACTAAATAATTATGATACCACATAAAATATATAGTCTTCTGTGTCAACGTGTAAAATATAAATTGGTATGACCTACTTAATTAACAATAATTTATCCCTGAACAGCCCAGGAATCATCATTTCGTGTGGTTCAATTACATGCATTGTCTAACACTGGCTCTTTTGAACTGAACAAGTGTCCCATCTTTGAAGTGGGGAGTAGATGTCAGTGTTACTACGTGCTTATAAAACAAAAATCGAAAGCAAGTCATTTTATACGTAATTGTATGTTACAATCTTGGAGGGTGTAATATTGAAGTTTTGCTTTGATATTCTGAGCGTAGAACTACAATGGGTCTTAATGCTATGCTAAAATTCTCCACAGTGCACTGAATTGAAACACTTTTGTGCTTTCAAAAACACTGAGCTAAAAATAAACTTACACCGGATATATTACTGAGATAGGTAAATGATATCAAAGATAATAAGAAAAACTAAACCTACATTTTTATTTATATTCAGTTCATCTGAACACAGTTAAAAATTCTCATCTAGTGTCCAACAGACAACCTAAACCAATTCTGAATGCATTTTACTCTAAACAAATATAAACTCTGGCAATTGCAGGAGAAAAATTGATTGTCTTAGCCTACTATTTGGATAGTATGGTTTTGAAATTACCATATTTCAAAAGTAGATCAACTGAAATGCCTATATGCTTTCTACTCAGGAGTATTTGTATTTTTATTGGAAAGAAATGAATTTAATAATTAGCCTTATCCATTCTCTCACAGATTTAATCCCTTTAGTCCTTAGAAATTTCAGTATTATAAAATCTGTTATTTGAAAACCTTTGAAGACATAGAATTACATGTTAGGCAATGAAGGAATGTCCGTCTATGAGGAAAATTCAAGGGTATGAGATTCAAGGAAAATGACACACTTTATTTTACACACACATACACAAACACATATACGTACATATACACACAGACTTTCCTTCTCCTCTCCTGTCTGGATTAATGAAGGAACGTTTTCTACTTCAGAGAACACATGGTATGCAAAAGGCAACTGAAACTCTAGCTAGGGTTTAAATTATATTTATGCAATTCCAGCTAACTAAAATAGCTAATGAAGAAATTTAGTAAGACGGAGGTTTTGAATAACATTTGAAGTAATGAATATAAAATAAAAATAAAGAAAAAAATGACTTTAGTTTTCCATAGAAAGCTTGAAGCTCATTGTCAAAAAAGTATCTAATTTTAGTCCTCAATGTTCCTTCCCATAATTCAAATGTTAGTTAAAATGGCTGTACAGATTTATTACAATAGTTACATACATATGGGATCTTACATATAAGCGTATATACTACACATGTGTCAACTTTACTAGTTCTGTTAGAGAAGAGCTTTGAAGGAATTTTCCGGCAGTGACAAATAGAAAGTTAAGTAGAAATTAAAATTAAATAACAGAAATGGATTAAGTCTATTCTGGGAAATTTTTAGAGCAGTTTATATATATTATTGAAAAGTGTCACATCATAAATCAATAGATTGTTTTGTGTTAATCTACCATACTATTTCAACAAGGGTACTGGTTTCAAAAAAGTATTGCCCCATTTAAATGCTAATGTAGATACTGCTATGAAGGTCTCGTAAAGATTATGAGTTCTGAATACTTCAGTTATAAAACATTTAGCTTTAATAGATAAGGTTTCTTTACTTCAGTTAAAAAGCTGTATCTATAAAAGGAAAATGACTTTGTCACTCTGTTGGTTCTTAATATTATTAAATATTTATTAAGATTCAACAGTACACTAAGTATTTATAGAGTAAAAGTAGAATAATGTTTACTTTAATTAAACTAGTATGCGAAGACTCTTAAGGGAGATAGGTGTATGGTACACATGCTTTTGCTTACGTATTGCTTTTCTGGGTATAGATAGGATTCAGACTCACAATAGCTCAGATCTCTTACCATTTTTTTACTTTTATAGAACTAGAGAAAAGTGCCCCCAATTTTTCCAAGTGATTATGCTCAGCTATTTAAAGTGAAGACAGACATAGCTTTGAAATTGCCTTAACTGCTTGTGTAGTTTTGTTTTTTTGACTTCTTACATTTATTCTACTAAATAACGTTGGTATTCAGAATAACAAAAATACATATATTTGTGGCTAATATTAGGACATTGTGATTTTCTTGTAATATATTGGATCACCAACTGTTAGAGCCTCATAAGCCTCTGAGATACATTCATTCACTTTGCTAGTAAAGAGCTTCAGGACCCGAGAAGTTAAGGAAATTTCTCAAGTGCACAGAGCTAGTTAAACACAATGAACACAACTGAAATCCCAGGACTCGTTTCACAATTTATTGCTTTTATCAATCTACCAATCATGGGGACAGACAAAAATTCAAAGCAATTAAATTAGAGAGCTCAGCATCTAGCCAGAAAATCGCACACTGTGAACTTCAAATAAAATCCACTATCTTTAATAGCTACAAATAAATATGAACCCTGATTGTAGAGCTGGTTTTATGGTACTTCTTGTTCTTCTTGTTAAGGATTGTGTTCATCTTCTTTAAAGTGTTTGATAGAAATGATAGTTCTAAGGTAATTTCCCGTAGAGTAAGCAAAACCTCACTAAAATGGGGTCTTTTATGATAAGGAGAAGGGTCCAGATATTTATATGTTCCCCCTCTTAAGAAACAGGGCAGGGACAGGAAATTTATCTTTCTCTACAAGGGACCTTCCTCCTGTTATTGAAATATTTCTTATACTTAGTGGTAAATATTCTCTTACTTTAAGTGAGCAATTTTCATTGAATTTTCAAAATTAAATGCTATTATTTTAATGTTAATAATACTCAAATGTATATAGACTAAAGACTAGGCATAAATTAGTTATGCTTGATATTTTTAATCAACTAATGGGGAAAAGGAGTGGCTCTTCAATACTATTATGTGCCAAGTAATGACTCAACACTCTCATAACAGTCTTCTCTCTTAATTAGTATGAAATCTACATTGGTGCAATGAAGCGTGCATGATGCCTCCATATGATATGAAGTCATTATTTGCCCGTGTTTGTTTGTTTTCTTACAAGGCTGTGATATATCCAGTAGAACTGTGAGGCAGTCAAAGGTAAATACGGAGAACCAAAATCATATATTGTATTCAATGATAATGATGATGATGATGGTGATGGTGGTGGTGGTGGTGGAAATGATGATCAGTAGTAACATAATTATGGACACGGTCAATAACTCTAATCTTGATCTAGGAACTACTAGGTATTGCTCTTACCACTTTACATGTATTATCTCATTTATTCATCACAATAATCCTATGAAGCAGATAATATAATCGTTCTCTTTTTTAGATAAGACAACTCATATAGAGAAAGTTGGGAGAACCTAGATTTACATTCTGGCTCAATCCATTTATAGAACATATACTCTCATTTATTAATATTCACATTACTATTTATGGGAATATAATATGTGATACATACATAAATATACGTTATATACACAGTATATTATTCATATATGTATATAATATCCATATCAATGTATATGTGCAATTAATATATGTATTACATATATACTCTATATTTCATATATATATATAAAATATTTTACAATTACTAAAGATCTCAAAAGTAAGTTCTTGAATTCTAGTTTTATATATTTCTTCATTTTTGTATGACAAAAATGGATTAAAATAGTATATAATCTATATACTATTAAATAAATATATATTAAAATAGTATATAATCTATATACTATTTTAAAATAACCATTCTAGAATAGTATTTAGATGGTTCTCATAAACTGTCTTTAAGGGGTATAGATGAAAACATTCTGCTTAATATGAAATATCCTGATATGCAAATAACAAGGATCGTGCTACAATTTCCGGTAATTTACACTTTCAGTCATTTTAAAAAATCAGAACCCCTATCCACTTTTCAAATTGTTTTGGCATTATCACTGACTCAATTATCACCGACTCAATTATCACTTTCACAATGATATAAAAAAATCAGTGGTCCAAAGTAATATAAAAATATATATTGACATAAGCTGACAGGAAGAGTCAGACCAGATGAAATTAATGGTTATTTGGAAACTTCCTAATGTTTGTATAATTATTGTGAGTTGCACTTACTTAATCTTTAAATTGACCTGAAATGAGAATTTGATATATAGGAAATAATATTTCATCAGATTAGACTAGCTCTTTTAGGTATTTCTTTTTCTTATTTTATTTCTTTTTTTTTTTTTTTTTTTTTACCTCTATTTTAAGTTCAGGGTAATTTTGAAGGTTTGATATGTAGGTAAGCTTGTATTATGGGGTCTGACGTACAGATTATTTCATTACCCAGGTATTAATCCTAGTATCCATTAGTTATTTTTTCTAATCCTCTCTCTCTTCCCACCTTCCACCCTTTGCTAGGCCCCAGTGTCTGTTGTTTGTGTCTATGTGTTCCAACAATTTACCTCCCACTTATAAGTGAGAACATGTGTTATTTGGCTTTTTGATCCTACATTAGCTTGCTACGGATAATGGCCTCTAGCTCCATCCATGTTCCTACAAAGGACATGCTCCCATTCTTTTTATGGCTGCATAGTATTCTATGGTGTATATGTATCATATTTCTTTATCTAGTCTATCATTGATGGACATTTAGATTGATTTTGTATCTTCACTGTTGTGATAATGCTGCAGTGAACAAATGCATGCATGTGCCTTTATGTATCCATACATCATTGCTGGGTCAAATGGTATTTTTGGGATTGCTAGGTAATGGGATTGCCGTGTCAAATTGTATTTTTGGGATTGCTGGGTAATGGGATTGCTGGGCCAAATGGTATTTTTGTGTTTAAATCTCTGAGGAATCACCACACTGTTTTGCAAAATGGATAAACTAATTTACATGCCCAAGAGTTTATAAGCATCCCTTTTTCTCTGCAGTCTCGCCAGCACATACTACTACTTTTTGACGTTTTAATAACAGTCATTCTGAGTGATGTTAGATGATGTGGTTTTGATTTGCATGTCTCTAGTGGCCAGTATTGTTGAGTTTTACTTCATATGCTTATTAGCTGCATGTATGTCTTCTTTTGAAAATGTCTGTTTATGTTCTTTGCTGACTTTTTAATGCAGTTGTGGGTTTGTTTGTTTGTTTGTTTTGTAAATTTGTTTAAGTCCCTTACAGATGCTGGATATTAGGCCTTTGTCAGATGTGGAGTTGGCAAAAATTTTCTCCCGTTCTGTAGATTATCTATATACTCTGTTGATAGTTCCTTTTGCTATGCAGAAGCTCTCTAGTTTAATTTGCCAATTTTTGCTTTTATTATCATTGTTTTTGGCATCTTCATCATGAAATATTTTCCTGGTCCTATGTCCAGGATGGTATTGCCCAGGTTGTGTTCCAGAGTTTTTATAGTTTTGGGATTTACATTTAAGTCTTCAATCCATCTCAAGTTGATTTTTTGTATGGTGCAAGGAAGGGGTACCTTTTCAATCTTCTGCATATGACTAGCCAGTTATCCTAGTGCCATTTATTGAATAGGGAGCCCTTTCTCCATTGCTTGTTTTTGTCAGGTTTGTCGAAGATCAGATCCTTGTAGTTGTATGGCCTTATTTCTGGGGTCTCTAGTCTCTCCTGTTGTTCTATATGGCTGTTTTCGTACCAGTACTATGCTATTTTGTTTACTGTAGCCCTGTCGATATAAAATGGGGTAGCATGATGCCTCTAGCTTTTTTTCTATTCCTTAGAATTGCCTTGACTATTTGGGCTATTTTTGGTTCTATATGAATTTTAAAATAGCTTTCCTGTTCTTTGAAGAATGTCATTGGTAGTTTGATAGAAATAGCATTGAATTTGTAAATTGCTTTGACTAGTATGGCTATTTTAATGATATTGATTCTACCTATCTGTATTAGTTTGTTTTTACACTGCTATAAAGAACTACCTGACATTGGGTGACATATAAAGAAAAGAAGCTTAATTGACTCACAGTTCTGCATGGCTGGGGAGGCCTCAGAAAACTTACAATTATGGTGAAGGGAGAAGGAGAAGCAGGAACCTGCTTCACAAGGTGGCAGGAGAAAGAGAGACTTGGGGAAGGGGAACTGCCAAACACTTTTAAGACGTCAGATCTCATGAGAACTCACTCACTATCAAGAGAATAGCATGGGGGAAATTGCCACCATGAACTAATGACCTCCCTCCAGACCCCTTCCTCAATACACGTGAATTACAATTTGAGATGAGATTTGGGTGGGGGCACAGAGCCAAACCATATCACTATCAATGAGCATGGACAATGTTTTCCGTTTGTATATGTCATCTCTGATTTCCATGAGCAGTGTTTTGTTGTTCTCATTGTAGAACTCTTTCACCTCCATGGTTAGCTGTATTCCTAGGTATTTTATTCTTTTGGGGATAACTGTGAACGGATTGTGTTCCTAATTTGGCTTTCAGCTTGACTGTATTTGGGTATACAGGAATGATAGTATTAAAATTTTTGTACATTGATTTTGTATCCTGAGATTTGCTCAAGTTGTTTGTCAGTTTAAGAAGCTTTTGAGCTGAGATTACTGGGTTTTCTAGATATAGGATCACATTGTCTGCAAACAAAGGTAGTTTGGCTTTCTCTCTTCCTATCTTGAAGCCCTTTACTTCTTTCTGTTACCTGATTGCTCTGGCCAGGATTTCCAATACTATATTGAATAGCAGTGGTAAGAAAGGGCATCTTTGTCTTGTGTTGGTTTTCAAGGAGAATGCTTCCAGATTTTGCCCATTCAGTCTGATGTTGGCTGTGGGTTTGTCATAGATGGCCCTTATTATTTTGACATACGATCCCTCAATAACAAGAGTTTGTAACATGAATGGGTGTTGAATTTTATTGAAAGCCTTTTCTGCATCTGTCATGGCAATTGTGTGTATTTTATCTTTAGTTCTGTTTATGTAATGAATCACACTTATTGATTTAAATGTGTTGAACCAACTTTGCATCCCAGAGATAAAGCCTACTAGATCATGGTGGATAAGTTTTTTGATATGTTGCTGGATTTAGTTTGCCAATATTTTGTTGAAGATTTTTGCTTTGAGGTTCATCAATGATATTGGCCTAAAGTTTTTGTTTGTTTGTTTGTTTGTTTGTGTGTCTCTGCCAGGTTTTGGCATTGGGGTGATGCTGGCCTCATAAAACGAGTTAGGGAGGAGTCCCTCCTCCTCATTTTTTTTTTGTGAGATGTGGAGAATAATTTTAGCAGGAACCATACCAGCTCTTCTATGTATATCTGTGGAATTCAGCTGGGAATTCATCTCGTCCAGGGCTTTCTTTTGGCTGGTAGGCTATTTATTACTGATTCAATTTTGGAGCTCATTATTGGCATGTTCAGGGATTCAGTTTATTCCTGGCTCAGTCTTGGGGGATTAATGTGTTCACAAATTTATCCATTTCATCTAGATTTTCTAGTTTCTTTGCATAGAGGTGTTCATAATATTTCTGATGGTTATTTGTACTTCTGTGGGGTCAGTGGTAATATCCTCTTCATTTTTTTCTGATTATGTTTATTTGGATATTCTCTCTTTTCTTTATTAGTTTAGAGAG
Organism: Hylobates moloch; assembly: GCF_009828535.3. NCBI lineage: Eukaryota > Metazoa > Chordata > Mammalia > Primates > Hylobatidae > Hylobates > Hylobates moloch. Next base: position 27,003,049 of record NW_026652292.1, on the reverse strand, counting down.
TTGTCTATCTATTTTATTTTTTTTTAAATACAACTCCTACATTAGTTGATCTTTTGAATGGTTTTTCATGTCTCAATCTCCTTCAGTTCAGCTCTGATTTTGGTTATTTCTCATCCTTTGCCATCTTTGTGGTTGGTTTTCTCTTGGTTCTCTAGTTATTTTAGGTGTGATGTTAGGTTGTTAAATTCAGATCTAACATTTGATGTGGACATTTAGTGCTATGAATTTTGCTCTTAACATTGCCTTAGCTGTGTCCCAGAGATTCTGGTTTGTTCTCATTAGTTACATAGAACTTCTTGATTTCTGCCTTAATTTCATTATTTGCCCTAAACTTATTCAGGTGCAGGTTACTCAATTTCTATGTTGTTGCTTGGTTTTGAGTGAATTTCTTAGTCTTTATTTCTAATTTGATTGTGATGTGGTTCAAGAGATTGTTTGTTACAACTCTGGTTCTTTTGCATTTGCTGAGGAGTGTTTTATTTCTGCTTATGTGATCAATTTCTAGAGTATGTGCCATGTGGTGATGAAAAGAATGTATATTCTGTTGTTTTGGGATGGAGAGTTCTGTAGATACCTATCAGGTCCATTTTATCCAGTGCTGAGTTCAGGTTCTGAATATCTTTGTTTTTTTTTTTTTTTTTAAACTTTATTATCTGTCTAACATTGTCAGTGGAGTGTTGAAGACTCCCACTATTATTTAGTGGAAGTCTAAGTCTCTTTGAAGATCTCCAAGAACTTGCTTTATGTATCTGAGTGTTTCTATGTTGGGTGCATACATATTTAGGATAGTTATGCCTACTTTTTGAGTTGAACTCTTTATCATTATGTAGTGCCATTGTTGTCTTTTTTTAATCTTTATTGGTTTAAAATGTGCTTTGTATGAAATTAGGATTGCAACACCAATTTTTTGTTTTCCATTTGCTTGATAGATTTTTCTTCAACCCTTTATTTTTAGGCTATGAGTGTCATGGCATGTGAGATGGGTCTCTTGAAGACAGAATACAAATGGATCTCGTCACTCTGGCTTTTAATTGGGGCATTTAGCCATTTACATTCAAGGTTAGTATTGATATACATGGATTTGTTCCTGTCATTATGATATGAGCTGGTTATTTTGCAGACGTGTTTCTGTGGTTGCTTTATAGTATCACTCATCTGTGTAATTATCTGTGTTTCTGTAGTGGCTGGTAATGGTTTTTCCTTTCCATATTAATGCTTCCTTCTGGTGCTCTTGTAAGGAAGGTTTTGTAAGGCAGGTCTTGTGGCTTAGCATTGGCTTCTTTGAAAAGGATCTTATTTCTCCTTTGTTTATGAAACTTATTTTGGCTGGATATGAAATTCTGGGTTGGAATTTTTTTTCTTTAAGAATGCTGACTACTAACCCCTCAATCTTGTGGGCTTATAGGGTATCTGCTGAGATGTTCACTGTTAGTTTGATGGGCTTCCCTTTGTAGTTGACGTGACCTTTCTCTCTAGCTGCTGTTAACATTTTTTCTTTCATTTCGATCCGGGAAAATATGATGGATTTTTTGTCTTAGGGGCTTCTTTTGAAGTATCTTACTGGAGTTCTCTGCATTTCTAAATTTGAAGGTTTACTTCCCAAGGTAGGTTGGGGAAGTTCTCATGGATGATGTGAAATGTGTTGTTTTCCAAGTTGCTTGCACTCTCTCCATCACTTTCAGGGACACCAATAAGTCATAGGTTTGGTCTCTTTACACAGTCCCTTATTTTGTAGAGGTTTTGTTCATTCCTTTTCATTTCATTTCCTTTATTCGTGTCTATTTTATTTCAGAAAGTTAATCCTCAAGCTTTGAGATTCTTCCATCAGCTTGGTCTATTCTGCTATTAATACTTGTGATTGCATTATGAAATTTTTGTAGTGTGTTTTTGAGATCTATCAGGTGGGTTACATCCTTTTCTACACTGGCTATTTTGTCTGTTAGCTCCTGTATACTTTCATGGTGATTCTTAGCTTCCTTGGGTGCATTTCACCATACTCAAGCATCTTAGTGGTCTTTGTTCCTGTCCCTATTCTGAATTCTATTTATGTCATTTCAGCTATCTCAGCCCAGTTCAGAACCCTTGCTGGAGAAGTAGTGTGGTCTTTTGGAGGAAAGAAGGCACTCTGGGTTTTGGAGTTGCCAGGGTTCATACATTGGTTCTTTCTCATCTTTATAGGCTGATGTTTCTTTGATCTCTGGAGTTGTGGACCTCTGGTTGGGTTTTTCTTTCTCTTTTATCCTATTTAATGACTTTGGGTGTTTGACTGTCATATAAAGTACATTCAGCTCACCAGCTTCATTTCTGAAATATTTTAGGTGGCCAACACTCACTTCCCAGATGCCTGGACTGTGTGCTATATATCTGGAGGACTCCTATTGGGTCTCAGTGTTATTTTCTGTCTCCTTGAGGTTAGGAATCCACAGCGCTTTCCAGGTAGTTGAGTGGTTTTGAGTGATTTTCTTAATCCTGAGTTCTAGTTTGATTGCACTGTGGTCCGAGAGACAGTTTGTTATAATTTCTGTTCTTTTACATTTGCTGAGGACTGCTTTACTTCCGACTATGTGGTCAATTCTGGAATAAGTGCGATGTGATGCTGAGAAGAATGTATATTCTGTTGATTTGGGGTAGAGAGTTCCGTAGATGTCTATTAGGTCCACTTGGCCCAGAGCTGAGGTCAATTCCTGGATATCCTTGCTCCTGGGTACATAATGAAATGAAGGCAGAAATAAAGATGTTCTTTGAAAGCAATGAGAACAAAGAAACAACATACCAGAATCTCCAGGACACATTTAAAGCAGTGTGTAGAGGGAAATTTATAGCACTACATGCCCACAAGAGAAAGGAGGAAAGATCTAAAATTGACACACTAACATCACAATTAAAAGAACTAGAGAAGCAAGAGCAAACACATTCAAAAGCTAGCAGAAGGCAAGAAATAACTAAGATCAGAGCAGAACTGAAGGAGATAGACACACAAAAAACCCTTCAAAAAATCAATGAAACCAGGAGCTGTTTTTTTGAAAAGATCAACAAAATTGATAGACCAATAGCAAGACTAATAAAGAAGAAAAGAGAGAAGAATCAAATAGAAGCAATAAAAAATGATAAAGAGGATATCACCACTGATCCCACAGAAATACAAACTACCATCAGAGAATACTATAAACACCTCTATGCAAATAAACTGGAAAATATAGAAGAAATGGATAAATTCCTTGACATATACACCCACCCAAGACTAAACCAGGAAGAAGTTGAATCTCTGAATAGACCAATAACAGGCTCTGAAATAGAGGCAATAATTAATAGCTTACCAACCAAAAAAGTCCAGGACCAGAAGGATTCACAGCCGAATTCTACCAGAGGTACAAGGAGGAGCTGGTACCATTCCTTCTGAAACTATTCCAATCAATAGATATGAGGAAATCCTCCCTAACTCATTTTATGAGGCCAGCATCATGCTGATACCAAAGCCTGGCAGAGACACAACATATATAAGAGAATTTTAGGCCAATATCCATGAAGAACATCGATGCAAAAATCCTCTATAAAATACTGGCAAAGTGAATCCAGCAGCACATCAAAAAGCTTATCCACCATGATCAAGTGGGCTTTATCCCTGGGATGCAAGGCTGGTTCAACATACACAAATCAATAAATGTAATCCAGCATATAAACGGAACCAAAGACAAAAACTACGTGCTTATCTCAATAGATGCAGAAAAGGCCTTCGACAAAATTCAACAACCCTTCATGCTAAAAACTCTCAATAAATTAGGTATTGATGGGACGTATCTCAAAATAATAAGAGCTATCTATGACAAACGCACAGCCAATATCATACTGAATGGGCAAAAACTGGAAGCATTCCCTTTGAAAACTAGCACAAGACAGGGATGCCCTCTCTCACCACTCCTATTCAACATAGTGTTGGAAGTGCTGGCCAGGGCAATTAGGCAGGAGAAGGAAATAAAGGGTATTCAATTAGGAAAAGAGGAAGTCGAATTGTCCCTGTTTGCATATGACATGACTGTATATCTAGAAAACCCCATTGTCTCGGCCCAAAATCTCCTTAAGCTGGTAGGCAACTTCAGCCAAGTCTCAGGATACAAAATCAATGTGCAAAAATCACAAGCATTCCTATACACCAATAACAGACAAACAGAGAGCCAAATCATGAGTGAACAACCATTCACAATTGCTTCAAAGAGAATAAAATACCTAGGAATCCAACTTACAAGGGATGTGAAGGACCTCTTCAAGGAGAACTACAAACCACTGCTCAATGAAATAAAAGAGGACACAAACAAATGGAAGAACATTCCATGCTCATGGATAGGAAGAATCAATATCATGAAAATGGCCATACTGCCCAAGGTAATTTATAGATTCAATGCCATCCCCATCAAGCTACCAATGACTTTCTTCACAGAATTGGAATAAAAACTACTTTAAAGTTCATATGGAACCAAAAAAGTGCCCGCATTGCCAAGAAATCCTAAGCCAAAAGAACAAAGCTGGAGGCATCACTCTGCCTGACTTCAAACTGTACTACAAGGCTACAGTAACCAAAACAGCATGGGACTGGTACCAAAACAGAGACATCGACCAATGGAACAGAACAGAGCCCTCAGAAATAATACCACACATCTACAACCATCTGATATTTGACAAACCTGACAACAACAAGAAATGGGGAAAGGATTCCCTATTGAATAAATGGTGCTGGGAAAACTGGCTAGCCACATGTAGAAAGCGGAAACTGGATCCCTTCCTTACACCTTATACAAAAATTAATTCAAGATGGATTAAAGACTTAAATGTTAGATCTACAACCATAAAAACCCTAGAAGAAAACCTAGGCAATACCTAGGCATGGGCAAGGACTTCATGTCTAAAACACCAAAAGCAATGGCAACAAAAGCCAAAATTGACAAATGGGATCTAATTAAACTAAAGAGCTTCTGCACAGCAAAAGAAACTACCATCAGAGTGAACAGACAACCTACAGAATGGGAGAAAATTTTCACAATCTACTCATCTGACGAAGGGCTAATATCCAGAATCTACAGTGAACTCAAACAAATTTACAAGAAAAAAAACAAACAACCCCACCAAAAAGTGGCCGAAGGATATGAACAGACACTTCTCAAAAGAAGACAATTATGCAGCCAATAGACGTGAAAAAATGCTCATCATCACTGGCCATCAGATAAATGCAAATCAAAACCACAATGAGATACCGTCTCACACCAGTTAGAATGGTGATCATTAAAAAGTCAGGAAACAACAGGTGCTGGAGAGGATGTGGAGAAATAGGAAGACTTTTACACTGTTGGTGGGTCTGTAAACTAGTTCAACCATTGTGGAAGACAGTGTGGCGATTCCTCAAGGATCTAGAACTAGAAATACCATTTGACGCAGCCATACCATTACTGGGTATATACCCAAAAGATTATAAATTATGCTGCTATAAAGACACACGCACACTTACGTTTATTTTGGCACTATTCACAATAGCAAAGACTTGGAACCAACCCAAATGTCCATCAATGATAGACTGGTTTAAGAAAATGTGGCACATATACACCATGGAATACTATGCAACCATAAAAAACGATGAGTTCATGTCCTTTGTAGGGACATGGATGAAGCTGGAAACCATCATTCTCAGTAAACTATCACAAGGACAAGAAACCAAACACCGCATGTTCTCACTCATAGGTGGGAATTGAACAATGAGAACACTTGGACACAGGAAGGGGAACATCACGCACCGGGGCCTGTCCTGGGGTGGGGGGAGGGGGGAGGGAAAGCATTAGGAGATATACCTAATGTAAATGACGAGTTAATGGGTGCAGCACACCAACATGGCACATGTATACATATGTAACAAACCTGCACATTGTGCACATGTACCCTACAACTTAAAGTATAATGAAAAAAAATTGGAAGCTAAGCTGTGAGTACACAAAGGCATACAGAGTATTATGATGGACATTGGAGGCTCAGAAGCAGGGAGGGTGGGAGGAGGGTGACAGATTAAAAACTGCATATTGGTACAATGTACACTACTGGGGTAATGGGCGCACTAAAATTTCAGACTTCACCACTATACAATTCATCCATGTAACCAAAAACCACTTGTACCCCAAAAGGTATTACAATTTTTCAAAATGTGAAAAAAAATCACTACAACACAAATAAAATCTTATTCTTCAAAAAAAAAAACCAAACAAACAAAAAAAAAGAAAACAAAAAACAAAGGAATCCACAGCACTGGGAGGGCCAAGGTGCTCCTGGATCGCTGGTCACCACACTGTGATGAGTGGTTCAGTAAAGTGTTTCTTACTGCAGTAGCAGTGGGATCCATCCTCGTTTGCACATGTCAGCAGCAGCGGCAGTGTGGTGGAGTGCGTTTGGCTGCTGCAGGGTGCTAGCAGGTGCTGGAGTGGCTGAGGTGTGGGGGTTCACCACAGTGGCAGAGGTAGCATGGTCCAGTGGGGCACAGGCCCCTGCTGGCGACTGTGCAGGCAGTCACACTGGTGATGATGTCAGCATGATGATGTGTCACTGCCTGGTGCAGGTCTGTGTGCGCTCTCCGTGCTCTGCAGGCAATGGTGGTCACACAGGGCAAGAAAGTGTTTGTTCTCTGTGGCTAGTTTCACTCCTGCAGGAGTGTTGGCACAAGGTGGGGCACTGGGGGAGGCGGGGGGCGGGCTGGCTGGATCTGTGCCTGTCAAGGCTCCAACTGCAATACTGGTGGGGGGCCGGGGGTGTGGGAGAATGGGCAGAGTGCCCTCCCACTGGCAGCAGTGGCAGGGCAGGATGCACGCACATACCCAAAACCTGCCAATGCACACGCTCATGAGCAAGGCAATGTTGAGTGGTAGGGGTTGCCATAGGCCTGGAGGAAGCTGAAATGTGGAAAGGGAGTGGGCAGGCTGCTGCCTGGCAGTGGGGCCATCCCGATGGAGCTCTCCAATGGTTAAGCACAGTCTGCAAGCACAGGAGCTATAATGCAGGCACCCAGGGCACCAGAGGCTGCCCTGCAAGCAGGCACAGCCAGGTTGGGGTTCCAGGAGAGGCCAGCAGAACAAGAGGTGCTCAGGTCATACTAGCCCTGTTTGATGGGCAAGCCCGCCGTGCAGAGTTCAGGTCCAATAGTTCCCTTAGGGCTAAAGTCTCCTATGGGAGGACGTTGAGGCTAGGGACCCTGACCATGTTCCTATTACAGATGTTCCTGCACTAAACACTCTGGGATCTGCCTCAGCTGTTATGCTTCCCCTACCATTTTTCTAAGCAGCTCTCCCTGCCAATTCCAGTGTCCATGGTGGTTGAGGGGTCTCCTTCTGCCAGGATTCCAGAGGCTCATGGTGAGAGCTGGTTGTTCCTTGCCAGTTCAACTCACCCATTAGCCAGCCATTATCCCCTCATCTTTAGGGGCCAGGAAGGAGTCCTGGTGCATGGGAGTCCCATGCAGTTTCCCAGCTTCCTCCTACTTAACCCCAGCTTCTGTCTTTTTAAGATATTTTTAAATGCTTAGGTATTTTGAGCTTTTCAAAGAGACAAGCTTAATATTTCAAACCAATCATCCTTGTCTCCCTTCTCCCCAACAGATGCATGTGCTGCCTCTACATAACAATCATGTGCTTCCTGTTATGGACTGAATGTTTGCTTCCTCCCAAAACTAATATTCTGAAGCACTAACCCCCAGTGTGGCTGTGTTTGGAGATGGAGGCTTTAAGTAAACAACTCAGTTTAAATGAGGTCTTAGCTGCAGGACCATGATGTCATGGGATTCGTGTCCTTGCAGAAGAGACACCACTTGTCTTGCTCTACGTACATACAAAGAAGAGGTCATATGAGCGAGCACTCAGGGAGATGGCAACTGCCCACAAGTCAGAAAAAAAAGGCCTGACCAGAAACCAGCCATGTGGGCACCATGATCTCAGACTTTTAACCACTAGAAGAATGAGAAATAAGTTTCTGTTGTTTTAACCACACAGTCTGTGAAATTTTGTTATGGCAGACTGAACTAAGACAATTTCCAAATATGATTTTCTTCTGTTTCTTTTCATATCACTATGCAGCAAATATTTTTTGTACTGAAAATTATTGAGGCAGTGTAACGCCTTGGGTTATATTTCAATGTTGAATTTGGGCATTTCGGTTTAGCTCCCAGAGTTATTACATTTGACCTCTGCATAGTGTTCAAGGGATATTGGCATTGACTCCAGGCTAGGAGAGTTATTCCTAGAGAGTTATATCTTACTTTCTAGGTACTTGCCTTACTTTTTAAAGGCTTGATCGAATCTTCTCTAAGTCAAATATTAAAAGTCATTGAATTAACATCCAATTGACTCCCAAAGTCTTGCAATTGTAATGAGGAACTTTTATTTTCAGATTTAGAACAGTATTAGGGAGGCTCAAAATTGTTACCTTTTTAACAGGTCATAGACGAAATGTAAATCTCTTACTGAAAAACAAGTAAACAAAACAACTACATTATCCTGGAAACAATTTAGTTATTATGATACTCTTAAGATATTTCATACATTCACCTCTTCGGCTCCTGTGCAATTTTTATTATTGGGTATACTCAACAAAGGATTTAAAAAAGACATAGTCTACAAAGCTGATATGAACCTTATTTATTATTACTTGGGAAATTGAATATTTAGAAATTTCAATTAGATGGTAGTTTGATATTGTTACATCTTGAGAAACAGCTTCTAAAAACATTTTCTAATTCTGAAATATTCTCATTTAAATAACGAGGAAGTAGGGCATTGCTTTTACTAAAACATTGGCATATATTAAGCAACCTAAATAATTTTGATAATCTATATGAATAATCTTAATTAAGAATACTTATTTAGAGATATTAAATTATTGGAAAGTTCTTAAAGAGGCCATTTAATTTTTAGCTTATTCTAAACTCAAAGGTGAAATAATATTTCACTATATTGCTTGGAGAATTATAGGACATAAATGCTGTGAGATTATATGAAATCTTACTATTTTTGTTCACATTTATACTATAATTACCATAGCTTTGCCATTGGAAGAGTAAGAGTTAATTACTCGGGCTATAAGTATGCTTTGTAAATAAACAATCACTTATTTATGGGTATAGTTAATGTGATATTGATTTGCTAGCTCACTGTGGACCCGGTGTCAAAATCATATTAGTCTCATGAAGAAACTTTTTCTCTAGGTTATATTCTAAATTTAGTGAATGGCTTTAAATTTTCTTATTTTTGTACAAAAATGTTTTTACAAAAAGTGAAGGATACTAATTTAGATCGTGCTATTTTAATGGATTCTGGAGGTGGGATTGTTTTTCGTGTATGGTTGAGGTTCTCTCTGAAAGTATCTGCCTCTGGAGAAATTAGATTTCATTAACTGATTCATTTAAACTGCAGTTCTCAGAAAACAAACAGTACTGCCCATCCATCACCAGAGGCTTTACATTTGAGAAAGAGATTATTTTGGCCATATAAGCCTGTGGATTTTTTCCACATGTCCCATGTGCTTAGTTAACAGTATCTAACCACTTACTCCATGCCATAGAGGAACTTTAAAAAATGTTTTCACTTTCTGGAACTCATCCAAACTAAAGAAATATAGATTCTATCGAAGGACAACTTACTCTGTTTAGCTCCTGGCCTTCATTAACTCTATGTTTTTTAAACTGTACACTATTTTCTCTATGCCTTTATTTCCTGAAATATCTATTTCTTTCATGCATACTATTATTTAGTGGTCATTTATTTCATCTGCCTGCCGAAAAACACAGGGAAAGAGAATGTATCAGAGTTAAAACTTGCACAAGCAACTTTTAAGATTTTTCACTTTACAGTTGTCCACTTATTTCTATCTTCTTTCCTACTTATTCCCATGAATAAAGCATTAAAATTGCATGCTTCATCCAATCTCCAAAAACAACCTAAATTTGGGTTGGAAAAAAATAGACGCTCCATCAATATTAATAATTTGAGTACATATTTACTCATTTTCTTTGGTGAAGCCGTTCTAAAAGTCTAGAAAACATCCCGTATTCTCAAAACTATATGTTTGGTCATGTTGAAAAATGTTTCCAATCCTTTCCTTGGTATCTTCTGCTTTCCTCTCCAAGTTAAATGATAAGAATGCTAACAAGCTATTAATAACTTGTTACTGAAAAAACAATTGTCTATATAAAATATCTAATGGAATTGATCTAAATGGACTTTCACATTCATTTCTATTCAGTGAATTTTCACTAAAATTATATTTTAGAATGCATTATATATATATAAATTCTGAAAATAACTGACTTGGTCATTTGCTGTTTTTCTCGTTATTTGTATCCTCCACACATACACTGAATAATCTGGTAAGATATCCAAGAGATAGTGAAGAAATACACTACACCTAGAGGAAAAGCATTTTACAATAAAATCATTACTTTACAGCGTTTTCATAATTTTGTTTCTAAGATTTTTAAAAATTACAGCAAAATACAAAATGAAGAGAGGGCTAAAATGTGAGAACTATGAAGTCGGGATTATGATCCAAGATTCTTCGCATTCGTTTTATACATAGATCTATACATGGGTCTGTCACTATGAGGGTAGAATGTTACGAGCTGTATGGCAGGTGTTATGAACCGAATATCTGTGCCCCTCAAAATGTATATGTTCAAATTCTAACCCCCAATATGGTGGTAGTAGGAATTGGGACCTTTGGGAGGTAAGTACGTCATAAGGGTGGCACCCTCAGGAATAGGATTAGTGCTTATTAATAAGAAGAGAGAGGAGAGTTTGTCCTCTCTTTCTCTGCTCTCTGCCATGTGAGAAGACAGTGAGAAGGCAAAATTCTGTAAACAAGACAGGTTCTTCTCCAAACCATCCATACTGGCATGCTGATCTTGGGCTTTCTCGCCTCCAGAACTTTGAAAACTACGTGTTTATTAGTATAGCCACCCAGTCTATGGTAATCTGTGAGAGCAGCCTGAGCTGACCAAGACACAATGCAAGGTATTGCCTCTCACAGGATTTTTTTACATAAAAATTCCTAAGAACATGGAGAAGCCTGATCCCTCGTACTAAAATCGCCAGTGGATGTTACTCACTTGACTTGGTAGTTAATTGTGGAAATTCTGACAGCTTACATAAAATGTTTCATCCAAGAAATGTATCTCCTCTGTCAGCCATATAGTCTTTTGATCATGCAATAATGAGATAGAAAAGAGTTTGTCTTCATAAACTAAAAAAATCAGATTTGGGGGGCTGATTTTAGCTTTTGCTTTGTTCATTACTGTTTTGTTAACACTGGCCAAATCTTTAATCTCTATGGATTTCAGTTTTGTAGTCTATACAATTGAAATTAAAATAGAAATTATTATTCTATTTCACAGACATATTGTAAATAACTAATTTAAGTGTGTGTGTGTAAATTAAAACATTTTGAAAAATGTAAACATCGAAGAGTTAAGACGAATAAAACACAGTCCAAAAGGAATATATGCTCATTTTCCTTGTGTAAGGCGGTTATTTCAATTGTAACCCCTAAATCTTTACATTTTATATAGAATTATGGATTCATTCTTTAGGCCCAAGTCAGGCAAATCAGAACTTAGTTGTATCGATTGTGTATAGTATATGGAGTACTGGACCAGGCTGGCCCTTTTTAAAATGTAATTTCTGCATATACTCTGAAGTTGTGCTTCTTATTTTGATGAAAATGTGATTATGTTTTTGAAACCATGATGCTGATATTTTGACCACATGAGGCATCTTCCTTCTTTTCAATCACATTACCATTTGTTTTACAAATGTGCTTATTTCTCACCTCCTGCTGCTCTAGACGCCGCCTGCCCTGTCGCTTTAGTGTGTTACTATTTTGAATCCAGAGGGGGCCTTTACACACCCATCCATGGAAGGTATGTTTATTATTCTTTCAATTCTTCTATACAAGTTCAGGAAATATACATTGTACATCTTTGGGAATTTGAAACCCTGAGAATATCCTCCCTCATTCCCCTCTCACAATCTCACTAAGTTTAGAATCCTGTGGGGTTTTCTGCAGCAGTAACATTTTGGAGACCTACAAGAGGTGCCCATGACTGCCTTGTCCTTTCAGCTCTATATTTTAAAAAGAAATATTTTTCACTTTGAAAAGCTGGGTAACAGGTATGATCATTATAAATATGCTGCTTTTAATACATTTTCCAATATCATGCTTTAAATCATAATATTAAAACACTATGTTGCTATCCTGAAAATGAAAAATTATTACCTCATATTAGCATTTAATCTTAGAAACTTGTAGAAATAATTATTGCCTCATATAGATAAGATCCAGAAATCTACATAAATTCTGATATATTAATATGTTGAAATCAACTTCACAAAAAATAAGTTGTTCATAAAATATGCTAGGATATTTAGTAAATGATTACCATGTGTTCAATACTCTCTAAGTGTTTTATACATGGTGTATCATATCATCTTAAATGTTATATAAAATAGGTGGTATTTTATACAAACTATTAACTTTCTATTTTTAAATGGGAGACTTTGAGTTATTAAGTGACTCGTTCAAGGATCCATAGCCAAAAAAATAATAATGTAAACTCAGGATTCAAAGTGAAGAAAAAAATGTTGCTTTTACCAACTAATGCACAGATTTCTTCACACCTGAAGACTATATAACATTTCCTTATGCTTCTTCCTGGTGGAACAGACTTATGACAAATAAACCAAATAAATGGTCTTTTCCGATTTTAGCTTTGCTCAGAGGATTTTTAAATATATGTATATGTAATGTATATGGCAGTGATGCATATGGAAGGATCAAGGTCTGCATCACTAGGATTGCATCTTAAGTGAATGTCAGCATGCAAGTGCTCAGCCTACTTCATTTGTCTCTCCACCCAGAATTGCACTTGACAGGCTGGTTAGACATATTTCATTAGTCTATCTGATTGCTATTTGTCAGCTTCTCTGTCTAGCAATCTACTTTAGTATGCATATGATATGTCTACATGTATCATTGTTGAACTTCAGAATGCCTGCTTTGTCTTCTATTTTTCAATTCCTTTCTCATCTAAAAGATTTAGTGATTTCTATAATAAAAGCAATGGATGCAATTCATAATCTAACAAGCTTATCGGACACAATTAAAGCTAGAGTAGTGTGTATTTTTCCCTTTCCTCTCATTATTTAATAGTGCTTGTAACATTGTTAATGTAGACATGATACTGAAGTCAGCAGTAACTGAATTAGTTATGTACTTACTGCAAAATGTGTATATTTATTGTAAACAGATATCTACAATTCTATAGGCTTATTAACTTCACACAAGATGTCATGTAACAAAGGTACCATATCTAACTGGTCTTTTATATCCAATTCACTTAGTTAAATTACAGTGTTTTAGAGAGCATAAATTTTAACCAGTGCTTTACTGTAAAATTCTAAGATGCTGATGTGAGCAAATTGAGTTGAAGGAAGAGTGTACTTCTGCCATGGCTAGCTTGAGCAATAGACTCACAAAGGTGTGTAATTCTGCCCCAACAATGACTTATCATATGAACTTGGACATTCAAAATAGTTGAAATTAGAATCAAAGAATTTAAAATTGCTATTGCAAATATTTTAAAGACATTAAGGAAAAAATGAACATAATAAGAGAAATTATAGAGAATTTTGGTAGAAAAATTAAAACTATAAAAATTAATCAAATAAAATGCTACAACTGGAAAAAAAGATCTGAAATGAAAAATTCACTAAATGGCCTTAATAGTAGATTAGATACTGAATATCAGTAAACTTGAAAACAAATCAAGTTAAATCATCCAAATTAAAGAAGAAAAACAAAAAAATTCTAAAATCCCACCTGACATTATCACTGACATTCAGCAATCTGGCATCTATGTATTTGGAGTCACAGAGTCTGTGTATTAGGAGACAGAGATTCAGTCAGAAAAAAAATTGAGAAAATAATAACTGAAAATATTCCAAATTCAATAAAAAATCAACTTATAGAGCCAAGAAGCTTAACAAATGCCTAGCAAGACAAAATTAAAGGAAACCATACCTAGACATTTTCAAATTGTGAATACTGTTGTCCTTTAATCTTAAAACCACCTAAGGAAAAAATATGTATTTAACTCAGGGGTAGGTATGGGGAATAATAAGAGCTCCATGTATTTATCTTCTGAAACAATTCATGCTGCAGAAAATAAAATGAAATGTTAATGCACTATAAGAAAAATTATAAACTTAACCAGTAATTCTATATTCTTTGAAAATATCTTTCAAAAATGGGAAATAAAGAAATGTTTGAGATTAAATCAATGCTGAGAAGATTTATCACCAGAAGTTCCGTATCATACGACATACTTAAAATCAACTACGGAAGTTAAGGGAAATTTAAAGAAAATTTAAACATTGTTTTAATGTTTACAAAATAGAGCAGACACGGTAATTATAAGTAACTATAAAAGGATTTTTAAAAGTATTTTTATTGAAAATAATGAATGATTAAAGAAACATAATAACAAAGAATTTTAAAGTTTATAACACAAGTAGAAACAACATTTAAAGTAAGGAAAAATTGTATGGGAAAAGTTTAAAATGAGGTAAGATGTAAAATTTACATTATACCTGGTGTTATGATATTACTTGATGGTGTATTGAAAAAAGAATAAGAAGCATATTGTAATCTCTACTGTAATTTTTTTTTTAAAGCATGCTAAAAAACCAACAGGGATGTTAACAAATGAATAATAAAATTACTTAATCCAATGAAAACAAGAATGGAGAAAAAGAGAAAAATCAGACAAATAGAAACCAAACGGCAAGAAATTAGATGAAAATCATATCATTAATTGCAAGTATTATTAATGGAGTAATTATTACAATTAAAAGATTCAGGTGGGCAAAATGAAATAAAGCAAGAACAAATGAATACAAATAAGAAGAAACATGTTTTAATAACGAAGACAATTTAAAATGAATAAAAATTATGTAATAATACTAATTACAAGTAAATTGGAATGTCTATATTAATATCAGAAAATAGACTGTAAGACAAAACATATTTCTAGATATAAAGAAGGATGTTTTATAATAATAAGAGGGTCAACTTTTCAAAAAAATCCAATAATTTTAAATATGTATAAACCTAGCAATGGAGTTAAAAATATAAGGGGGAAAAAATATGACAATTAGAAATATCTCAGGTTATAAATTTAGTCAAAGATTTAACCAATTCGTTTTTACCATTAAATAGAGCTAGTGCATTTAAAACTTAAAGCACACACTTATTAAAATGGATAAAGTCCAAAAAACTGACAATCAATTGCTAGTGAGACTGCAAAAAAATGAGACATCTCACCCATGACTGGTGGGAATGCAGAGTGGTACAGCTGATTTGGAAAATAAATAGACAATTTCTCATTAGCTATAGTCTTATCATATAATCAATCTAACAATCATGGACTTATTTATTTATCCATAAGATGTGAAAACTTATTTACATCCCATTTGTCAATTTTTGCTTCTTTTGCAATTGCTTTTGGTGTCTTCATCATGAAATCCTTGCCCATGCCTGTGTCATGAATGTAATTTCCTACGTTGTCTTCCAGGGTTTTTATAGTTCTGGGTTTCACATTAACATCTTTAATTCATTTTAAGTTCATTTCTGTATATGGTGTATGGAAGGGGTCCAGTTTCAGTCTTCTACATATGGCTAGCCAGTTATTCTAACACCATTTATTGAATAGGAAATTCTTCCTCCATTGCTTGTTTTTGTCAGTTTGTGGAGATCAGTTAGCTATAGGTGTGCAGTCTTATTTCTGGGTTCTCTATTCCATTCCATTGGTCTATGTGTCTATTTTTGTATAAGTGCCATCCTGTTTTGTTTATTGTAACCCTGTAGTTTAGTTTGAAGTTGGGTAGCGTGATGTCTCCAGGTTTGTTCTTTTTGCCTAGGATTGCCTTGGTTATTTGAGCTGTTTTTTTGGTTCTATATGAATTTTAAAATTATCAGAAGAGCTTCTGCACAGCCAAAGAAATTAATAGAGTAAGCAGACAAGGTACAGAATGGGAGAAAATTTTCACAAACTATGCATTTGACAAAGATCTAATATCCAGCACCTATAAGAAACTTAAAAAATTTACAAGAAAATAAAAGCAAACCCAAGTGGGCAAAGGACATGAACAGTCACTTCTCAAAAAATGACATACTTGTGGCCAAGAATCATACGAAAAAAGCTCAACATCACTGATCATTAGAGAAAAGCAAACCAAAACCACAATGAGTTACCATCTAACATCAGTCAGAATGGCTACTAAAAATTAAAAATAAATAACAGATTCAGTCAAGGTTGTGGAGAAAAAGAAATGCTTATACACTGTTAGTAGGAATGTAAAATAAGTTCAAACATTGTGGAAGACAGTGTGGCAATTCCTCCAATACCTAAAGACAGAGATACCATTTCACCTATCAATCCCATTACTAGGTATATATCCAAAGGAATATAAATCATCCTATTATAAAGACACATGCACACATATGTTTGTTGCAGCACTATTCCCACTAGCAGAGATTTGGGTTCAACCTAAATGCTCATGAATAATAGACTAGATTTTTAAAATGTTGTACATATACTATGGAATACTATGCAGCCACTCGCCTATCAGAGGATAAAGGGTGGGAAGAGGCAGAGGATCAGAAATAAATAAATAATGAGTACTAGTCTTAATACATGGGTGATGAACTAGTCTGTACAACAAACCCCTGTGACACAAGTTTACCTATGTAACAAATCTCCACTTGTACCTCTGAACTTAAAATAA
Source organism: Hylobates moloch (assembly GCF_009828535.3). Lineage (NCBI taxonomy): Eukaryota > Metazoa > Chordata > Mammalia > Primates > Hylobatidae > Hylobates > Hylobates moloch. Next base: position 26,986,193 of record NW_026652292.1, on the reverse strand, counting down.
AACTTTAAAAATTATTTGAAAACTTATATCCTCATGAAAACTCTACATATGAATGTCTATAGGACAGTTACAATCTCCAAAACTAGAGAGAACCAAGATGCTGTTCAAAAGAAGAACAAATAAGCAAATTTTGATAATACACACAATGGAATATTATTCATTGATCAAAATAAATGAACTATCAAGTCGTAAAAATACATGACTTAAATTCATATTACCAAGTGAAACAAGCCAGTCTGGAAAAGCTGCATAAGTGATTCAAATTTTAGGAGGTTTTGGAAAAGGCAAATTACAATGATGGTAAAAATATTAGTTGTGTCCTAGGTTAGGTGGGACTAAAGAAAAAATAAACTGAACATAAGAACTATCTTCTAATTGGTAACATTACTTCCTATGAGGGTGTAGGTTAACAGCAGAGATACTTTATTAATGTATTTTGGACTAGAAATTGTGTAATTGATGGCAAATTGTGAGACGTACGTTTCTCACTATTGAAATGTAAACTTACAGATAAGTATGGGAAGAAGCTAAAATAAACTGTGAAATAATAGACTGTACCTGGAGAAATCAAAATGAATTTATTTATTTAAGAGTTTTTAATGCTTACCTTAATATAGATAAAAATAATTACATATATAAGTATTTACAGATAAACTGAGTCTTCTTAGCAAAATGGCTGACCTAGGACTAAGGCCCATAATAAATATACAAAATATAAAAGATGATTCTGGAGCATGTTGTAAATATACATTTGGATTTAATGGAATATATGGCTGTATATAATGAAAATACGGTGTATGTATTTCCATATATTTGGAAATATGGCAAAGGAACACTCTTGGCTCAACTGGAAGAGCCCCCAACATTTGGGGATTAAAAATAACTGAATAAAAAAAGAAAGTAAAAATAATATTCATGATTTAATACTTATGTAAACAAATGGTTTAAATAAATTGGAAAGAATATAAAAACGTCATGTACAGAAAAATTTCAAATAATATGTGTGAATACTCTACCTTTTAGGATTTTACACATAACTTATCACTTTAAGTTTGAAATGTATGTAATATTGTTCTTCCAAAGAATGGAGCCCAAGAAGGGGGAAAAAATCAGCAACTTTACAGTGGAGAAACTTCAAAAACAAACACTACCTCGACCATATGATCAAGGTAAAACTGAACAGTGATGTCACATGTTACAGTATGTACCCTTGTTATGATGTGGTGAAAATGGCACTTTATCTTTGCTGCCTTTCTTTCCAAAATGCAGAGACCTAGTTTAAGTCTGAGAAAAATATCTGAAAAATCCCAACGCTTGAGCAGTCCTCTAAAAAACTGTCCTGATTATCAAAAACAAAAATAGTTTGAGAAACTGCCAGAGCTAGGAGGAGCTAACAGAGACATCAGCTAAATAAAATCTGGTATCTTGGATGGGATCATTGAACAGAAAACACATAAGCTAATAACTAAAATTTGGAATAAATGATATATTTTAATTAAAAACAATATATCAACATTGACTTCTTAATTGTAACAAACGGATCATACAATGTAAGATGTTAATGATAGGAGAAACTGAGTGGTGGATATATGGGAACTTTCTGCATTATCTTTGCAATTTTTTTATCAACCTAACACTATTCCAAAATAAAAGTTTACTTTTAAAAAATCAGCAAGAATACAGAATACTTGTACAATATTACCAACCAACTCAATCTAATTTACCTGATACAATATTATATCCAAAACCTGCAGTATACATATCCTTTTGGAGTGCAAATAAAGCATTCACCATGCTAGAATGTTTTGCTGGTTCTTGATACTTGCTTAAGTTATTTTAAAATGATAGATATTATACACATATGTTTTCTAACTTCAGAGAAATTATATTATTAATAAAAGCCCAGAAAGTTTTCTTATTTTAAACATTTTTACTTTTAATTTTTGTGAGTACATAGTTGGTGTATATTTTTATGGGATATGTATGTCTGGAAGTGGTGGCTCATGCCTGTAATCCCAGCATTTTGGAAGCTGAGGCAGGAGGATTGCTTGAGCTCAGCAGTTTGAGACAAACACGGACAACATAGTGAGACCATCTACACAAAATAAAAAAATAACAAAAAAATTGGCCAGGCATGGTGGTGTGCACCTGCAGTCCAAGCCACCTGGGAGGCTAAGGTGGGAGAGTTGCTTGAGCCCAGGATGTCAGGGCTACAGCACTGTAGCCTGAGCAAGAAAAGCATGACTCTGTTTCAAAAATATAGATAAAAAATAAAATATTAATGGGTATATGAATTTTTTTATTTCTTTAAAAAAAACCAGATATATGTGCAGAACGTGCAGGTTTGTTACATAGATACACATGTACCATGGTGGTTTGCTGCACCTATTACCTTCCTCTAAGTTCTCTTCCTTTACTCCCCACCCCGCCACAAGCTCTGGTGTGTGTTGTTCCCCTCTCTGTGTCCATGTATTCTCAATGTTCAAGTACAACATATGAATGAGAACATGAGGTGTTTCATTTTCTGTTCTTGTGTTAGTTTGCTGAGGATGATGGCTTCCAGCTTCATTCATGTCCCTGCAAAAGTACGTTATCTCATTTCTTTTTATGGCTGCATGGTATTCCACGGTGTATATGTGCCACATTTTCTTTATCCAGTGTATCATTGATGGGAATTTGGGTTGGTTCCATGTCTTTGCTATTGTAAATAGTGCTGCAATAAACATACATGTGCATGTGTCTTTACAGTAGAATGATTTATATTTCTTTGGGTATATCCAATAATGAGATTGCTAGATCAAATGGTATTTCTGGTTCTAGTTCCTGGAGGAATCACCTTACTGACTTCCACAATAGTTGAACTACTTTACTTCCCACCAACAGTGTAAAGGTGTTCCTATTTCTCCACAGCCTCGCCAGCATCTATTGTTTCCTGACTTTTTAAAAATCGCCATTCTGACTGGTGTGAGATGGTATCTCATTGTGGTTTTGATATGCATTTCACTAACGATCAGTGATATTGAGCCTTTTTTCATGTTTGTTGGCTGTGTAAATGCCTTCTTTTTTTTTTGAGACAGAGTCTCGCTCTGTCTCCCAGGCTGGAGTGCAGTGGCGTGATCTCGGCTCACCGCAAGCTCCTCCTCTCGGGTTCACGCCATTCTCCTGCCTCAGCCTCTGGAGTAGCTGGAACTACAGGCGTCCGCCACCACGCCCGGCTAATTTTTTTTTTTGCATTTTTAGTAGAGACGGAGTTTCACCTTGTTGTGATCCTCCCACCTCAGCCTCCCAAAGTGCTGGGATTACAGGCGTGAGCCACCACGCCCAGCCAAATGCCTTCTTTTGAGAAGTGTCTGTTCATTTCCTTTGCCAACTTTTTGATGGGGTTGTCTTTTTTGTGTAAATATGTTTAAGTTTCTTACAAATTCTGGATATCAGCCCTTTTTCAGATGGGTAGATTGCAAAAGTTTTCTCCCACTCTGTACGTTGCCTGTTCACTCTGATAATAGTTTCTTTTGTTTTCCAGGAGCTCTTTAGTTTAAATAGATCCATTTGTCAATTTTGGCTTTTGTTTCCATTATTTTGGCATTTTTGTCATGAATCCTTTGCCCATGCCTATATCCTGAATGGTATTGCCTAGGTTTTCTTCTAGTGTTTCTAATGTTTTGGGTTTTACATTTAAGCCTTTAACCCATCTTGAGTTATATATGAAATATTTTGATATGGGCATACAGTGCATAATAATCATATCAGGGTTAATGGGGTATCCATCTCCTCAAACATTTATTCTTTCTTTGTGTTATAAGCAATTCGATTATACTCTTTTAATTATTCTTAAATGTACAATAAATTATTGTTGACTAACAATAGTCATCCTGTCGAGCTATCAAAGACTAGATCTTATTCATTCTATCTAATTATATTTTTGTACCCATTGACCATCCTACTGTCTACCTCCCCCACCGCTATTTTTGCCAGCCTCTGGTAATGGTCATTCTGCTCTCTATCTCCATGAATTAAATTGTTTTAATTTTAGCCCCCACAAATAAGTGAGAAGATGTAAAGTCTGTATTTTTCTGCAAAACTATAATGAGGTATTTTCTCACGCCAGTTAAAATGGCTTTTATCGGAAAGACTGGCATTAAGAAATGCTGGTGAGGATATGGGGAAAAGGAAAATTTCTTACGCTGTTGGGGGGATTGTAAATTAGTACATCCACTAAGGAGAGCAGTTTGGAGTTTTCTCAGAACTAGGATATGGTTCAGCAATCCTGCTGTTAACATGTATACTCAAAAGAAATCACTATATCAAAGAAATATCTGCACTTTGATGATTTATTGTAGCCCTATTCACAACAGCCAGGAATTGGAAGCAACCTAAGTCTTCCTCAAGAGATGAATAAAAACAGAAAAAGTGATATCTATACACAATGGAGTACAATTCAACCATAAAAAAGAAAGAGATCCTGTTATTTGCAACAACAAAGATGGAAGTAGAGGTCATTATATTAAGTGAAAATAGGCCAAAATGATATCTTTAAAACTTTTAAATATTTGTAAACTAACAAACCATTCCAATGTATGCATGTGTCAAATATAAAATAACAACGACAGTAGAACTCATTTGGACCTAAATGAGGATAAAAATGCAACTTATCTAAATTTGGGGATGTAAAATGTCTTGGGAAAAAAATACTACAAATTCATGTATTACAGAAAAGAAATACTAAAATATGTGATATGAGAAAGATAAGCACAGACATTAATAAACTAATCAAATGACAGAGAATATCAATGAAATCAAGATTGGATTATTAGAAAAGTGAATAAAATTTAAAATCTTCATTTAGATGAATCAAATAGTGAGGAAATACATATATATATATATATATATATATGTGCCCCAATACATTCTTAAGATATTCTACTATAGCAAATAGTGCAATATATCGTCTGCTTTTTCCTAAATATGCAACTTAATTTATATTTGAAGATGAATGCAATTTAAAACACTTACAGATGAAAATAGAAACATAATATAATCTTCTTGATAGATGCTAAAAAGCCTTTGACAAAATTTAATACCCATTCATGTGAACAAATTTCTGTAAAAGCTCAAAGTACACTAAATAACATCTTTAAAAAACCTACAGCTATCATTCTAATTGCTATAACTGAAAAAATGGACTGAACATATTCTTCCTAAGAAGAGAAACAGGAAAGATGATTCTGTCTTATTATTTTAAATAAACATTATAGTGGAGGTGCTACTCAATGCAATAAAGGGAGAAATTTTAAAAGAAGAAAGAAGATATCCTAAGTAATCTGTAAATGACTGTATATCTAAAAACTATTTTTAACAAAATTGCAGAAACAAAATTAACATACAAAATGTAATTGCAATTTTTTTTTTTTTGAAACGGAGTCTCCCTCTGTCACCCAGGCTGGAGTACAGTGGCATGATCTCAGCTCACTGCAACCTCCGCCTCTCAGGTTCAAGCGATTCTCCTGCCTCGGCCTCCTGAGTAGCTGGGCTACAGGCATGCGCCACCATAGCCAGTTAATTTTTGTATTTTTAGTCGAGATGTATTTTTAGTCTCACCATGTTACGGAGGCTGGTCTTGAACTCCTGACTCAGGCAATCTGCCAGCCTTGGCCTCCCACAGTGCTGGGATTACAGGCATCAGCCACCACCGGCCCTACACTTCTATTCTTAAAAATGGAAAATATAATATAAAATATAGTATTTACAATAGTATAAAACATGCACAATCCTTGTGATCAATTTATTGTTTGTTCAATGAATAAACAAATACTATAAAAATTGCTGAAATAAAGAAAACCCTATTTAAGAACAATAAATAATAAAGGTAATAAAACCTTAATTAGTGCATACCATGTTCATTATTTGATGACTGTATTGCTAAGATATCTATACTGTCATTATGACATGTAATTTCAAAACAATCCCAATAAAAATAATATATTTTTTTTGTTATAATTGACAAGCTGATTCTAAAATTTTTATGGAAACATAATGAACCTACGATAGTGAAAATCTACTTGAAAATGAAAGTGTTTTAGGGCACCTCATTAATTACTTGATGTAAGCTAGCCTGATAGTGTGGCTTATGTGATAGGAATAGACAGATTAATGGAACAAAATAGAGAATGAAGAATGAGATGACTTCACATTTGTGTTTAATTAATTTGTGAAATTATTTAATGGAAGAAAAATATTTCCAACAAGCCATCCTGAAAAAATAGAATATTCATATAAAAAAGAAAAACAAAACTTACCTTTTACCATTAAAAAAAGAACTAAATTCTACGTGAAAAGGAAGGTCAACAACCACACTTCAGTTGAAGGAGAGGACAAGATGCCTATATGTGTTAAGCAAGTAGCTGTGAAAATAAAAATTCCATCTCGAAATAATTGAAAATCTGTGTTTCTTGGTACCACAAAGTCTGAATTTGCATTACCATCTGATCACATCCACATGACATTGGTAACGCAAGGCAAGATCCACAAAGTTGAGCACTGTCAATTCACATGATCATAAGACATAATTGTTTTTAAACCATTAACTCTTAATATAACTTGTTATTCAACAATACACAACTGAAACAAAAGAATCCTACTGAAGGGGAAAAAAAACAACGACAGCAGCAACAACATAAACAGCTGCAAAGAACATCCACACAAAAAATTCACATGGCAGGAAAAATCCAAAATATGGGAAATTCAGATGGCATAGAGAATTAATGACCTCAAGAACCAATGACAATATATAATCTGAAAGAAAACATACTACATAATAGGCCTGTGCTAGATGCAATAAAATCAGAACCTCTCTATTTACTTGTGAGATAGCACTGTATACTAATCAGAGCTAATGCTTGTGCAAATTATAAACAGTGATGGATATACTTTATAAAAATGCAAAGTAGATGATTTGCAGTAAAATTATAGTTAATGAAACCTAGTATGACTTTTATTTAAAAGCCAGGCGAGTAACCAAAAATTCTGTTTATATCTAATTAACTGGTTTTCCTTAATTACTAGTACTTGACTCTACTAAGGACTTTTACTAGTAGTTTATTTTATAGCAATTTACTCAGCTATCAAGACAGCTATATGCTTAACTATATTGTTATTAACTTGCATTGTGTTGGATAAATTATAAATTGAAAAAAGAGAACAGAGTAATTTGATAATATAAGCACTATTTATTACATTGTTTCTTGAGAAATGATATTCTGAATTGTACAGAACTAGGTTATAAAAAGATAATTAAATGTGAGAATTAATTTTGCTGCATGAGAACTAATTGCCTTATGTGAACTACATAAATCATTAAACCTTTGTTGTTAAAAAATGTGTATTCACAAACTTTATGACAATCCTCTATACATAATAAGTAGATGCGTTTTTAGTCAAATTACCTATTATCTAGAGGAGTGCTAACATTGTTTATCTTTACAATGGACTTTCAGTTCCAGGTCAAGTTGTAGGCAAGCATCTGCTGTGGCCATATGTCACCTTAGTGAATACCATCAGGTGAAATTTGTAACGTAACACATTCAAAGTCTCAAAGTGATCACAGGAGTTGCCATAATACATAAGGCTTTCCCTCGCTTAGCCTCTCAGTCTCAATAGGGGAGATAATTCCATGCTTTAGCAAATATTTTTGTTTCAGCCATGAAGTTGGAGAATATTTTTTGCTGGATAGAATATTTCCCTGGCACCTATGCAGTGAGCATAAGATTAAAAGTCGATTTACTCACCATAAGAAAATATTTTTTGTGGACTCAAGAAAAAAGTGTAAAATTTAACACTGTATTTTCCTTTTTTTATTTCCCATGTTAGTCTGACCCTAAGTTTCTGTCTCACTCGAAGAGACCCCCAAACAGTGGTTAGATTTTTCTGCTATTGAGTCACGATAGTAGATCTAGCTACATTCTATGAAGCAGCAGTTCCCAACATTTTTGGCAGCAGAGACGGGTTTTGTGGAAGACAATTTTTATGCTGGGGGAATGGTTTTGGGATGAAACTGTTTTACTTTAGATCATCAGCCATTAGATTCTCATAATGAGTGTGCAACCTAGATCTCTGGCATGCACAATTCACAATAGGGTTCCAGCTATTATGAGAATCTAATGCCGCCGCTGATCTGACAGGAGGTGTAGCTCAGATGGTAATGCTCACTCGCCTGACGCTCACCTCCTGCTGTGTGGCCTAGTTCCTAACAGACCACTGACAGGTTATGGTCCATGTCCCAAGGGTTGAGAACCCCTGCTATAAAGCACAAACAGCTTTGATTCAGTAAAATATTCTCAATTCCTTAAATTTGTAGAAGTTTTAATCAGACTTAAGCTGTTGTCTTGATCTTTTATTAGTTTAGATTGACCATTTGCTTTTTAAACTAAATGAAGTCTTAAACTTTCAACAAATTAAATAATGTCAACTTAGTATATCTAAGAAAACCCAGAATTAAAATACCACAAATAAATATAAAAATAAACACATCGTGTATTGTTTATATTCAAGTTCTCAAATGACAGTTTGACATAGAACAAGAATGCTAAAATTCAACTGTGAAACATCTTCACAGCAAAAAAGACACTATGTTCCAAATAAACAAAATAGACTTTAGTATTTTACATTTGAAAATATACATAATAATCAATAATGGATATTAAAACTTCATCCATCACATTGCTTAATTTTAAGAGTAAAATCTTTTTAACCTAGACACTTGGAAGATGGATGGTTTATAATGTTTGTATCAAACTTGGAAACTGATGTGTGGCAAACAGAATTCTAAGATGCCCCAAGTATTCTGACTCCAGGTACATATTCTCCATACAACCCTTCCTCTTCTGTGTAGGGAAACATGTGGATACAATGGGATATCATTCCTATGATTCAATTGCTATCAACTTACTTGTAGTGAATCAAAATGGAGATTATTTTTGTGTACTGATTTACTAAGCTGAGCCATTTTTTAAAAAGTGAAGCATTGGATGATAGACTGTCATCTATCGGCTTTGACGAAGCAGATTGCTATGTTACCAAAAAGGCTAAAAGATCAAAAACAATGGGTTGATTCTTGGAGCTGAAAACTTCAGTCCTATAGCTACGAGGAAATGAATTATTCAAGAAACCACTTGGAAAAAAGACTCCAAACCTAAAATGGAATTGTAGCCCCTTGATTTCAGCCCAGGGATACCCTGAGCAAAAGACCTAGCAAATCCAAATCCTGATTCCAGACCCATGGAAGCGGTAAAATAATAAATTGTGTTTTACACTGCTCAGTTTATTGTAACTTGTATACAGCCATAGAAAACTATTAAATGGTCATCTTGACATTGTTCTCTCTCCAAAGTACTGAGCTAAGAATGACAGCAAGCATGCATATCCAGGCCCAATGAGATAAAGAACATTTTTTTTTTTTTTTTCCGAGACGGAGTCTCGCTCTGTTGCCCAGGCTGGAGTGCAGTGGCACGATCTCGGCTCACCGCAGGCTCCGCCTCCGGGGTTCATGCCATTCTCCTGCCTCAGCCTCCTGAGTCGCTGGGACTACGGGTGCCCGCCATCACGCCCGGCTAATTTTTTGTATTTTTAGTAGAGACGGAGTTTCACCGTGTTAGCCAGTAAGGTCGTGATCTCCTGACCTCATGATCCGCCGGCCTCGGCCTCCCAAAGTGCTGGGATTACAGGCTTAAGCCACTGCGCCCGGCCAACTCTTATTATTTCCAAGCTGTAAAAACTTACATTGTTTACATTTAGCAGGCTCTGAGGTTTGTAATTTTGAGGCCGAAAATGTAGAAGTTGAATGAATAATGCAACATAGCATAGCTCACCCTAGGAAGAACAGAATGATGGCAATCTAAAAGATGCAAAGTTTGATAAATTATCCAATAACATGAGAAAGTAATTATATTTTTTTTTTCTTAATTCTCACGATAACTGATCAAATTTCAACAATATAAGCTTTTGGGAGTCTTCCATTTAAGAGGGAAAAGACTTGTATGTGACCCATGTTAGAAGAGAGTAGGGAACCACTTAATAGTTGAAGTTATGAAGCCAGGATGTGTGGGTTAGAAAGGCTATATCTATCTTTCACAACATAGATATTCCTAAGTTAGTTATTTAACCACTCAGTGCTTCAGGTTTTACATCTATAAAGTGAGAATGATAATATGGGCTTCCTTGTGTTAATTATTTGAAGGTTACATTAATTAAACTATATAAAATCTTAGCTTCTTATGCATAGTGAATGCTTGTGATTAGTTTTACTTTAAGTCAAAAGCAGAGAAAGCATAAAGTCCTGCTTAAGTAGGATTGCTGTGTTGATTATTTTTGTTATTTCTAGCAATATTACTTAAATTAAAATTTAATTTTGCAAAAAATGAAATCAAAAGAATGGAGTGTTGTGTTTCATGCATGAGATGCTTAATTGACTTACTGTTACTTAGGTACATGATTTGTCAAGGTCTTTAAAGAACATAATGGTTTTTAAATCTAAAATTAACAACTGATTTGTTTGCTCTATTTAACATTGGATTTAATCTTCTATTTTTCCCTTCAAGTTAGCTTATCTGTATGTCTTTAAACCATCCTGTTTAGTTTTATCATGTGGTCATATTCTCAGTTTGCTTGGTTGTTTATAAAATTTCCAAACTGAGTTCATCAAATAAATAATGAATACTACATATGACACTCATTATTTTGATTTTTAATAAATAAAGTGAATTTGCATCCACATTTTGTTACTCATTTCACTTTGAAATGAAACCATTTTTCCTATATTCTATCTTTTATTGACAATAACCAGTCTTTTACATGAATATCAAGTAATGGTTCTATTATATATTAATAAGTGTAATTTTCCTCAAATGGAGACACTTAGTGATTAAATTATGATCTTTTCGTGAAAGTTAGCATTGAACAATACAAGCTAAACAACACAGACTGCAAATGTAGTCTCTGTGATAGGCAGAATAACTCTCTGGCCCCAAAGGTATCAATGTCCTAATCCCAGGAACCTATAAATATATTATGTTCTATGAAAAAGGCTATTGAGGTTGCAGGTGGGATTAAGTTTGATAAACAGCTGACCTTGACATAAAAAGATTATCCTACATTATCTCAGTGAGGGGAGGGGCAATGTTATCATTTAAAAGCAGAAGAGAAATGCAGAAGAGGAAGTCAGAGTGATGCAGTGTAAGGAGGGTTTAAATATCCCTTCTGAAGATGGAAGAAGAGGCCATGAACCACAGGGCTAGACGGTAGCCTCAAGAAGGTGGAAATGACAAGGTCAGGAATTCTCCCCTAAAGTTTTCAGAACTGATCATAGTTCTACCTGTCCCTTGATTTTAGCCCAGTGAGAACTGTCAGACTCTGACCAATAGAGCTATACGATATTAAATTTTTCTTTAAATCACTAAGTTTGGGGTAATGTGTTACAATAGAAAATAATACAACCCCCAGTTTCTGAGGAGTACTCAGTTCAAGCAGACCTGGTACAAATTGAACAACTATGATGACTATAGACACCCTCAATTTTCAGACAGTGTATTCTAGAGAGGAGGAGCAATTCAAGAGTCACCATTAAAGAAATGCTACAAGTGTGCCAACAAGTCTACCAATCAGACTACAGACATCGCATGATGCCAAACTCACAAAACCCCAAGTGACTCCTTTACAGAAAAAAAGTTACCTTAACACAACATTTCAATCTATTTTCTATACATTAGTAGTTTTCCTAGTAATTTTAAATTTTATTGCAAAGTGGATAAGTTCACAATTCTCTCTTAATAGCTTAGAGATAGAACCTCTAGTTCCATTTTTCATATTGCTTATTCAGGTTGAAATATCTGTACCCTATATATTTATCTATCTATATCTATATAGTCAACTGAAAAATAATCAACGTCAGCAAATTAAAGAACTTTATTTCTAGGCAGGTTACATCCTGCAGGTGAGAAGCAAGCCTCTGGCAGAGACTGTAAAGCATGTTTCTGATATGGTTTAACTGTGTCCCCACCAAAATCTCACCTTGAATTTCCACGTGTTGTGGGAGGAAGCTGGTGGAAGGTAATTGAATCATGGGGGCAGCTCTTTCCTGTGCTATTCTGGTGATAGTGAATAAATCTCGTGAGATCTGATGGTTTTAAAAATTGGAGTTTCCCTGCACAAGCTCTGTCTTTTTGCTTGCTGCCATTCATGTAAGACATGACTTGCTCCTCCTTGCCTTCCGCCATGATTGTGAGGCTTCCCCATCCACGTGTAACTGTAAGTCCAATTAAACCTCTTTCTTTTGTAAATTGCCCAGTCATGGGTATGTCTTTATCAGCAGTGTGAAAACAGACTAATACAGCTTCAAAGGGGAGGAAGTAGAGGTGGGTATTTCTGTTGTATGGGGAAGCAGGACACATATTCTATAGAGTATAGGAGAAGGTTATGAATATTCATGGACATAAGTTGTGCATGTGCATTAGGTTTACATATATGAAACATACAGCAATATATGATCCAGATTCATGTTGGGGTGGAGATTTAACATTTAAATGCATTATCATTAGGTCCCATAGGTAAAAAGGCAAAGTGTACGGCCAAGTCCAGGGAACTGCATACTCTCAGGAGATCAATCTGAACTGATCTGTAGCCAGCAGTAATCCTTCAAGAGGCTCTTTGTGGCTTGGGATGGCTGTCATGTCAGAACCATAAAAACAGGAGGAGGATCCTGGGTGGTTGAATGAGGTGGGCAAAGAAGTCCTCTGGTCTTTTGTTCTTCTGAAGTCAACCTTTGATAAAAATCTAGTGATGATTAGTAAAGGAAAGGCGGGTAGCAGCAAATGGGACATGGCCAGCCTCTGTCCTACCATGTCCAGGAATTAAAACTTTGGAGACTTTTAGCCAAAAGAGGGTCCATTAGTCTGTTGAAGAAGTGTAGGACTTTTATTTTAGTCTTCAGCTTATTCCTTGCTTCTAAAGAAGCGAAGGTTTGGTTTGGTTTTGGAAATACACGGTCATGCTTACTTCTGAATTGGCCGTAATGAATTGAACTCTGTTTTTCTTCCTCCCATCCTTTTATAAGAACATTTTTGTTTTGCTTGTCAGCATTTGAAGAGGAATGAAAGTATAGTTCATAAGGTGTGAAAGAGTAGGAAATTCCTTCCTAAAGTTGTCATGTTATCTGTCTGGCCACCTGGCCTGCATTCTGACACAAGAGAGAGCAGTTCAGTTTATTATTTAAAGCTGAACACATCAGTTCTTCAAAAGAAGTATAAGAATCTAAAGGAAGAACCTCATTGCAGAAAAAAATTACTGTGACCCTGAGACACGTTTCATTAATAGTGCACTAAGCTCATTTCAAATGCCTTTTCATATTAAGACAGCAGGTCATGTTGAAAGTAAAACCACAGGGAGAAATTGGACATCTTTAAAGATGGATATTTTTGAAAAACATGACAATTGAGGGTTATTTGGTTTATTTCCAAAATGACAATGTTCTACATGTTAGAGACAGCAACCTAAAATGTGAGAAAAATGTCTTTAAAAGTTTTATTTAAATGTTCTTTTTAAAGGGTAAGTTATTCATCTGTGCAATAAAATACAGATCTATGATGAGCAATGGTTTAATTTTTTTCTCCTTCCTTCCCTCTCCTCTGCATTAAAAAATACTGCAAACCATTTCTATTTAAAAAGAAGTCAATTCCATCAGATGGACTGTTTGCTTCCTGGTGTATCACAATATAGCATATAGTATGGAATTAATAAATGAAAAATGCTTACAAAATAAAGAGGATACAAACAAGAGCCAACACTTACATAGTGTTTACTATGTGCAAGGCACTATTCTAAGCATTTTACAAGTATTAATTCATGTAATTGGTACAGCAGGTAGGAACATTGTTACTTGGATTTATACAAAACAAGTTAAGTAACTTGCTTAGATGCACACAGTAGATCTGGCAGGAATAATCATGCTAGTAGTGAAACTTCACTCTTATGTGTTTATCCAAAGCTTAGATTGAAATTAATTGGGGCCCTGTGTTTGCAAATAACAAAACAAATTCAAGAAATAAAAGGTGAAATACTAAAAAAATGGATGACAAACAAAGTCAGGAAGTACTCAAGAAGGGATTGAACCTATGCCATAAAAGCACTTAGAAGTTCATTTCCGTTTTCATTTTTCTTTCTCTCCTTTGCTTAAATCTTTGTTCTCTTTGGACTAGTCTTCTCTATTCCCCTATTCTCATAGTTGATAGAAGCTAGCCACCACTTAGTGGTAGATGCTGGCCACTTATTCTCATAGTTGATAGATGCTGGCTATCACATAGTTGATAGATGCTGGCCACCTATTCTCATAGTTGATAGATGCTGGCCACCACATAGTTGATAGATGCTGGCCACCACTAGTCTTCTCTGCTCCCCTATTCTCATAGCTGATAGATGCTAGCTCCTGCAGGCCACTATCTTTCATAATTAATCCATATGAACTATCCTCATTTTACATTTTTATGCTGGGCAATTAGATTGGTTAAATTTAGGTTATGTATCCACCTCTGTCAAAACAGTTCTAATGTTAATAACTTGACTTTCAAATATCTTTCTTTGAATAAAAGAAGTAGAACCAAGGGACTGTAAAGTGTCATGATTTCAGTAACTAGAATCTTCCTGTATAAACTGATGTATCTGTAATATATTATTAATTCAAACTCATGTGACAACATCATACCAGGCTGATTATCTCCTGCTATGCAAAATATGTGATGAGACAAAGGGACATAAAAATGAAAAGAAGAAGATATTATCTGATTTCCAAACCTCTTTCCTTCCAAAAAATATTATATGAGCACAGAAAAGCTCAATAATATGAGGAAATATTTATATGATTATTTTAAAGTCATATATGTAATTTATTTGATTGACATAAAGTTTTGTAATGCATTTTGAAATAGCCACCAATGAGTGAACAACAAGCCATTCATTAAAATTCTGTTTTTATGTTCATTGTTCTTTGTTCATATGCAAACTCTTAGTTGCCTGAAAAATAAATTTCAATATTACATATATCTGATAAAAAGTAATTAGGTGGAATTTGAACAGACCAGCTATGGTACCTGCATCTAGCACATATCTAGATGAGATACTTTCAGAGCTTACTCTCCAGCTCAAGTGATTCTCCCACCTCAGCCTCCTGAGATGCTGGGATTACAGACATGAGCCACTATGCCCAGCCCTTCAGTCACTCTTTTGTGCTTTGTAACTTATACACATGTCATATATATAATATATGTTAAACATCTCAAAATAAGAACATAAAACTAAAAAAGAAATACATTGGTTTTAGGGCCTAATATAAAATAAAATACTGTTTTATAAACTAACCTGCAGTACAAAGGTACCCCAATGTCTAAATCCTTGTCTCTCCCGGAGCAATATGTTCCTAAAGTTTCTGAAAGTTTCCTCTTCCTTCTTCTTGTTTTACCTCCCCTTCTCTCTCTCTCCTTCTCTTCTTCTTCCTCTTTATCCTCCTTCTTAGTTATTGTCCTGAAAAAATTTTAAGTATATGCATCTACTTCAATTATAGGTTTAAACAATTAATACTAGTGTTTTCTGCATCCTTCCCATGACTAACTTAGGATACAGAGTCAATTATAACTATAATGGCTGCATTATAGTATGAGTTCAGTAAATGGATTTACCTTTATGTTTATGATTCATTGAATTAACAAATCTTTTTACTCTTTTATGTTTTCAGGTTAAGGTGGAAAAAACAGAGGCCAACAAATAATTAAATAATGTACTGTTGCTACACCAAGACCATGGAACCCCATTGAGCACTGTATAAATTCAGTTGTTTGAATAGGAAAATTAAACCTGTTGAAAGAATGAAAGCATCACATACCAGACACTAAAGGAAGTATGCTAAATTCAACAAAACCCATGCTGATGCAGCAACATTTTTGTTTGTTTTGTTTTGTTTTGTTTTTGAGATGGAGTTTTGCTCTTGTTGCCCAGGCTGGAGTGCAATGGTGTAATCTTGGCTCACTGCAACCTCTGCCTCCTGGGTCCAGGCAATTCTCCTGCCTCAGCCTCCCCAGTAGCTGGGATTACAGATGCCCATCACCATGCCAGCTAACGTTTTTTGTATTTTTAGTAGAGATGGGGTTTCACCATGTTGGCCAGGCTGATCTTGAACTCCTGACCTCAGGTGATCCACCTGGCTCGGCCTCCCAAAGTGCTGGGATTACAGAAGTGAGCCACCACACCCGGCCTGTTTTTGTGTTTTAAGTGGGGATTTAGTTTCAGCAAACTATCAAAGCTTTATATTAATATGATATTATGTTAATTTATCACCTAATGCATCAATATTTTAATGTTTATACTTAGTAACTTTTTGATATTGCATTTGTATAAATAATATATTAGAGAATTGATTACTAGTTTCATGTTTTTGTGTAATTAACTTTATAATTAAATAATTTGTCATCACTGAAAGACAGTGAAATATTTTTCTCTTAAATGCTATGACTAATTGAATGTCTTTGAGATCACCAAATTGTGCCATGAAAAGCTCAGATAATTTTTAAAGTGATTTATTTCTGTTGGCTTGAATTTTCATTTGAAATTCTGAGGAAATCATTAACAGAATAAAAATTTACACCTCAAATCATAGCTAAGACTTACTGTAAGCAATTTAAACCAACATTAAGTAGCAGATCAGAAGGCAAACATGATTATGCTCCTGCGTTGAATATTTTACAATGCTACTTTAAAACTTTTCTACTAAGGCTTGGAGGATACCAAATGAACTTTTCCCTAGAAAGGCTTTATCACTATTTCTGTGAAATCTGACTAATGTTTGTTATTCTTGCACAGCGTGTTAGCTCACTGTACACAGGTGGGTGTCACGGGATACGTAGAGTGTTGCTCTGCCAGCCGGAAGCTTCTGTGGCTGGTGGCGCCTTTGCCTCAGTTTTGCTCAGGCACACTGGGCTCGTTCCACCCATTCAGCTTGGCAGGCTGTGCTCGGCTCCTGATACTGGCTCATATCCCACACCTGCCAAGGGCAAGCCAGGCACAAAGCGGTGAGGGGTGAGTGAATGAGCGAGCGTGGGGTCCAGCTGCCGCTCACAGCGAGGCCCTCTGGCTGCCGCAGGTGGACAACTCCAGGTGCCAGCATGGGAGCCAGCTCCCTGCAAGGCTGCAACTGGACCAGGCGTACCACAAGCAGCTTCCACTGCTTGCACTGGGGAATGCAGTGGTGCCCAGAAGCTTGACGATGCCAGGAACCACAGTGCCCCAAAGGGGGTGTCACAGCCCTGGCTCAAGGAGCTCCTATGTCTGGGCTCCGAAAAGGGCTGCAGCTCTTCTCTTTTTCTCTCTTCTCTCCTTCTCTTCGCCCACAACGTGGCGAGCAAGGGGTGTGTTTCAGCTTCGTTTGTGTTACAGTGTTACAGTTCTTTCAGTCGCACCATTCAGCAGGTTCTGAATTCTTGTCCATGTCCAGGAAGAATGAAGTATGCAAATAACTGGAGAGTGAGTTAGGCAAAGAGGTATTTTATTAAGCGATAGTACAGCTCTCAGGGGACCGGAAGTGGATAGCGCCTTTTGCAGCAAGGTCATCTCATCATCTGCCTGTGGCTGAGTCCGGGGTTTCTGCAGGTTTCAGAGGGGAGAAAACACGTGCTGCTTAGTCCATGGGTGACCACGGGCAGGCCTGGAAAAAGCACCATAAGTTCTCACTCCAGTCCACAGAACTGGCAGCCCAGCCCCCATGCTTCAGTACCTCCCTGGCTTGAAGGTGGGGCTTTACTGAGGAATTGCCCCTTTTTGCCCTGGAGACTGTCTGCCTCCTACCACCATAAACCTGCTATCCAAAGTGCCAGTGGCTCCCAGGCTATTCTTGCTGAAGGATACTGGCATGCTCACAGTTAGCTGCCCTCAGCCCCGCCCCCCCCAGCCTCACTCTCATGCTCGTTGGTGCCCAAAGCTCAGAGGGCGCCAAGGCGACAGGGTGCTGGCGTGTCAGTGCTGTCCTGAGCACATGCACACCTGGCTGGGTGGTGACAGCACCCTGACTCAACCTCAGTTTTGCTTTGAAATTGAAGTGGGCACTGGGAGTAGGGTGAGGCCATGCAGTGGAAGCAGGCATTTCTGAATCTGTGGCTGCAGGGGACTTCCCAGGTCCCCTAGAGCGCGGGGATACCTGGGTCCACAGCCGTGGCTGGGTGACTGCAGCTGTGCCCAGGAGGGCGGTGCTCCTGCCCCACCAACTCAGAAGCAGGAGGGGCTTCTGCCTGGTCCTGGCTCCACCAGCTCCGTAGAGTGAGCAGCTCTGACTAGGCCTCTCCCTCCACAGACAGCATATTCCCAGTGGCTGCTCCAGATGGGCCCCACTGCAGCCATTGGTACATACAAGATACTTATGTTTATTTTATGAGTGAATAAATGAATGAATAAGTCCTGCAGGAAACTATTTTATAATAAGCAGAATTGCTCTCTTTCAATAGAACACCTATTCCAGGATTCTAAGTTTCAGAAACAGATTGTCTCTTTTGGCCTGTGCCTGATTCTTTTATGCTTCACTTAACCTCCTGGCATGTTCTTGCTCAAATGCTTCTCCGAAGTGCATCTAGATATAGTTAAGTATGCAGGATGCCTTATGAAGCCAGTGTCATTTCACTATTATATGACTAAAATTTTGTAAGTAACAGCTTGTTAATTTTATAATAATAGCTTACTAATTTCGAGATTTCATAAAGGACTCCAATGTGTAGCTGATATAAATGCATTTCTACTATAGTACATCTGCATCTATAAATGTATATTTTATACACATCTAAAAAGTATAGTAAATATAAAATCCCAGGGCAAATAACCATGTGTGGAATATGCAAAGTAAATATAAGATAATAATAAAATTGGTATCAGGGTTGGGATTCATTCACCTCAAATATGTAAGAAAGGCAAGAGAAAGAAAAAGGAGAGAAGTTTTTTTTAGAGAAGATATTGGGAAGAAGATATCTTTAAATAAGAATATGATGTGATATTCATTTCCTCTCCTACAGAGAAGGGGGCTTGATCCCTGGACTCAAACATTCTTCTGGGGTGTGGACTCTCACAGAGATCTATGCAGAGCTTAATATACAATTCTTTCATCTAGGAGGCAGAACGAACTAAGTCTGACTCTCACCTCGGAACCCTTGCACAAGAGAAAAGGACTTAATATAACTCTTTAGAGAAGGTCACTGCTTTGGGATGGGCCTACACTCCCTGGATGTGTTTTAACAATGAATGCTTTTGTGGTTCTCTCTTAGTGGACTTGAACTGTGCAAAGAGCAAGCCATCTTGACTTTGTCCAATAGCGCCACCTGGAGTCATGGAGGGAATTCAGCAGCAAAAAGCTAAAGATGCATCCCCAGAGCTCAGGAAGGAGTGGTCAAGATCAGTTAGAATAGAGGTTAATTTGCCATGGTCGAGAGAATGGCAAAACAGAAGAGGCTAGCAGCAAACCTCAGAAGAATTCACAGAAGAAACTCTCCCCAAATGTTGTCATGCCCCTAGTGCTCGATGATAATTAAAACAAGAAATGCCATTAATTTGAAAATAGTGTCTATAAAAGAAGGCAGGGGAGGGAATTTTTTTAATAAGAGAACTTTAAAAAGAAAAAATTCACTACACCCATTTTTAATCCTGAAGGCTTACAGCTTAAAACAGGCTGGTTTGAATGGATTAGAAATATGCTATTAAATTCAAATTCAGAGTTGAAATTAATATATTGGATTGAACATTCTAATTACTAAATTGTGTCTGTGATAACAATAAAAGTGCCTCTAGAACAAATTTTATTTATAAGTGAGAAGAAACACCCCGACAGTTACTTCACTAAGTATATTTTAAAGAGGTAGTGAGTGACAAAAACAAATTTAGAGATATTAAAAGGGATTGTTCAACATACAGGTTATGTAAGAACATGTAAAGCTTTTGTTTCATAATTTATTTTTCTACTCTGCACTGTCAAGACAGGGGACTTTTTTCTTTAACATGGTTAAGTATGGTTTTATTTCTATTTCCTCTAATTTGTTGTCTAAATTCTGTGGCCTAGCCAAAGCTGAGAGTGAGGGCAAATATCACTATCACAAAGATTCTGTTAATAAGGATCACATATGTTTAATAAACATTATTTTGAAACTGTGCATGGATTTCAATATTTTTTGAACCAAAATAAACTCATACTCACTTGACACTATGTCCCAAAGGGACCTAGTTTTAGGCATTAAGAAGGATGACATCAGTTTGAGAACAGCCCCTATCAGAGCATCATGCTTTCTGCTAAAATTGAGACAAAAATAAACATTAAATTTATGGTGAAACCTGGATTAAAGAATGGGAAAATCACCGATGCTTTTTGAAAAGTTTATGGAGACAAAGAAATCAGCAGTTTACAGATAGATAACTTTTTTTAGAAGGGTTAAGATGATTTTAAGACAAAGCCTGCAGTGGCAGGCCATCTTCATAAATTATTTTTCCTTCCTTTCCTTTCCTTTCCTTTCCTTCCTTCCTTCCTTCCTTCTTTCCTTCCTTCCTTCCTTCCTTCCTTCCTTCCTTCCTTCCTTCCTTCCTTCCTTCCTTCCTCCCTTCCTCCCTCCCTCCCTCTCTCCCTCCATCCCTTCTTCCTTCCTTCCTTCCTTCCTTCCTTCCTTCCTTCCTTCCTTCCTCCCTCCCTCTCTCCCTCCATCCCTTCTTCCTTCCTTCTTTCCTTCCTTCCTTTCTTCTTTCCTACCGTCCATTCTGTTTTTTTTTTCCTCTCCTTCTCTTTTTCTTCTGAGACAGGATATCACTCTGTCGCAGAAGCTGGAGTGCAGGGGTGCAATCACAGCTCACTGTAGTGTTAACCTCCCAGACTCAAGCATTTCTCCCACC
This sequence comes from Hylobates moloch, assembly GCF_009828535.3. Lineage (NCBI taxonomy): Eukaryota > Metazoa > Chordata > Mammalia > Primates > Hylobatidae > Hylobates > Hylobates moloch. Next base: position 26,965,253 of record NW_026652292.1, on the reverse strand, counting down.
TCAGCCTGCTGAGTAGCTAGGACTACAGGTGCAAACCACCATGCCCAACTGTTTTTATTTAAATTTTTGTAGGCATAAGGTCTCACTATGTTGTACAGGCTGGTGTTGAACTGCTAGGCTCAAGCAGTCCTCCCATCTCAACCTCCCAAAGTTCTGAGATTACAGGAGTGAAGAAAAAAATAATTTCATTTGTGCCGTAATTGAAAAGAACCAACAATTAGCAGCATGAATAGTAGCCAACACCACAGACATCTCAATTAGTTCAACTTAGCAATTATAACTGAAAACATAAACTTTAGCAAATCTTTCACTCAATGGGTGCTAAAATTGTTGCACCAAAATCAACTGCTGCACATAAGAACAGAGTTTTCCGTTGAAATTTTAAACAAACGGGATCAAGATCCTGTAGCATTTCTTCAAAGAATTGTAACAAGAGATCAAACATGGCTTTCCTGGTACGATCCTGAAAACAAGGCACCATCAGAGCAATGGTTACCAAGAGGTAAAAATGGTCCAGTCAAAGCAAAAGTTGACCACTTGAGAGCAAAAGTCATCACAACAGGTTTTACTTGTTGATTTATTCGGTCTGCTCATGGCATTTCTTTTGTTTACTCTCTGGAGGGCCAAAGAACAATAATATCTGCTTATTATGAGAGTATTCTGCAAAAGTTAGTCAAAGGTTTAGCAGAAAATCAGTCTACATTGTTTCAAATAAACTATATTAATTATATATTTTTTCTGAAATCTTCCAGAAACCATGAGAAAGCAAAAATTATTCCTTCATGATATGGATGTGTATTATGAATATCAGGACATTTCCTCAAAAATAACATAGAATATTCTGGTCACTTCATCTGGCTTATGATTATTAATATAATCCATTGATTCCTACTTCTGTCTATATACTCTTTGATACCACATTTCCTCAGTTCTTCATTTTAGGCCATGTTTTGTATGCTATTTCATATTATATTTAACAGATATTCTTTTTTAAATAATAAATTTTCATGCTTATATTTCAGGTTTACAACATGATTTTATGGGATACATATAGATAGTAAAATGGTTACTAATGCAAAGCAGATTAACACGTTTATCATCTCACATACATTTTTGTGACAAGAGCAGCTAAAATCTAACAAAAATTTCTAATACAATACAATTTTATTAACATTAGTTCTCACTAATGTTGTACATTAGCTCTCTAAACTTGCTCAAGCTACATATCTGCTATTTTGTATTTTTTTGCCTACTTCATTTCATTTCCTTATCACCCTCCTCCCTTCCTGTGGAAACCACTGTTTTTGTCCCCTCTGTGTATTTGGGATTTTTAAAAATATTCCAAATATAAGTAAGATCATGCATGCAATGTTTTTTTTTTTTTTCTGTGTCTGACTTATTTTATTTATCATTATGTCCTTCAGTTTCATCCATGTCGTGGCAAATGGCAGGGTTTCCTTATTTTTGAAGGCTGAATAATACTCCATTTCATATATACTACATATCTGTAACTAAATGTCTATTGATGGACATTTAGTTTGTTTCCATATTTTGGCTATTGTGAAAAATGCTGCAGTGAACACAGGAGTCCAGATATCTTTAGGAGTGACTATTTCACCTCCTTTGCATACATACCAAGAAAAAGAAAGCGGGGGAGGGGGTGGTGCTGGATCATCTGACACTTCAATTTTTAATTGCTTAAGAAACCTACACATTGCTTTCCATAATGGCTATACATATCTGCATTCACACTAACAATGTATTAGGGTTTCCTATTCTCTATATTCTTGTCAACATGTGTTATCTCTTCCCTTTTAGATCATAGCCATTCTTTTTGGTATGAGGTGAAATTTAACAGTGATTTTTATTTTCATTTCCTGTTGATTAGTGATGTTAAGCACCTTTCCATATACCTGTAGGCTATTTTTATGTGTTCTTTTTAATTTTGACAAAGATCTGTTCAGGCTTTTTGCTCATTTTAATTCAGTTTTTGTATTTTTATTATTGAATTGTATAATAGGAGTTATTTATACATTTTGGATAGTAATCCCCTCCCTTATCAGATATGTGGTTTGGAAATATTTTTTCCCCAGTATTTTGGTTGCCTCTTTATTTTGTTGATTATTCCCTTTGGCATGCAGGAGCTTTTCATTTGATGTAGTCTCATTCTCTTATTTTTGTATTTTCAGCCTGAGCTTTTGGTGTGATAGCCAAAAAAATTGATCACCAAGAACTTAAAGATTGTCAAGAGTTTTTTCCCTATGTTCTCTTGTAGGAGTTTTATGACTTCAAATCCTACATTTAGGTCTTTTATCCATTTCAAATTAATTTTTCTGTATAGTGCAAGATAATGGTTCAATTTAATTATTTTGTATGTGGAAATCCAGTTTTCCCAGCACCATTTATTTAAGAGACTATCCTGTCTTCATAGTGTCCCCTTGGTGCCCTTGTCAAAAATTAATTTTCCATATACATTTTGATTTATTCCTGGGCTCTTGTAGTATTTCATTCTCACATTGCCATGAAGAAATACTCAAGACTGGGTAATTTATAAAGAAAAGAGGTTTAATTGACTCACAGTTATCCATGGCTGGGTAGGCCTCAGGAAACTTACAATCATGGCAGAAGGTACCTCTTAACAGGTTTGCAGGAGAGAGAATGAGTGCCAAGTGAAAAGGGAAGCCCCTTATTAAACCACTGGATCTTGTGAGAACTCACTGACTATCATGAGAACAGTATGGAGGAATCTGCTCTCATGATTCAATTATCTCACCCTTGACATGTGGGGATTATTACAATTCAAAATGAAATTTGGGTGAGGACACAGCCAAACCATATCATGTCACCTCTGACCCCTCTCACATCTCATGTGCTCACATTTTAAAACACAATCATGCCTTCCCAACAGTCCCCCAAAGTCTTAACTCATTCCAGCATTAACCCAAAAGTCCATGTCCAAAGTCTCATCTGACACGAGAAAAATCCTTTCCACCTATGAGCCTGTAAAATTAAAAGCAAGTTAGTTACTTCCTAGATACAATGGGCTACAGGCATTGGGTAAATACACCCATTCCAAATGGGAAATATTGGCCAAAACAAGGGGGGACTACAAGCCCCAGGCAAGTCCAAAATTCAACAAGAAATTATTAAATCTTATAGCTCCAAAATGATCTCCTGTGACTCCATATCTCACATCCAGGTCTTGCTGATGCAAGAGGTGGGCTCCCACAGCCTTGGACAGCCTCGGACAGCCTCACTCCTGTGGCTTTGCAGGGTACAACCTCCCTCCTGGCTGCTTTCACTGCTTGCATTGAGTGCCTGTGGCTTTTTGAGGTGCGTGGTGCAAGTTGTCAGTGGATCTACCATTCTGAGGTCTGGAGGATGGTGGCTCCATGAGGTAGTGCCCCAGTGGGAACCTTGTCTGGGGACTCCAACCCCACATTTCCCTTCCACACTGCCCTAGCAGAGGTTCTCCATGAGGGTTTCACCCCTGCTGCAAACTTCTGCCTGGACATCCAGGCATTTTCATCCATCCTCTGAAATCTAGGCAGAGGTTCCCAAACATCAATTCTTGACTTCTGTGCATCTGAAGGCCCAACACCACATATAAGCCACCAGGGCTTGAGGCTTACACCCTTGAAGCAAAGGCCTGAGCTATACCTTGACCCCTTTTAGCCACACCTGCAGTGGCTAGGATGCAGGGCACCAAGTCCTGAGGCTGCACACAGCAGGGTGGCCCTGGACCCAGCCCAGGACACCAATTTTCCATCCTACCCCTCTGGACCTCTGATGGAAGGGGCTGCTGTGATGGTCTCTGACATGCTCTGTAGACATTTTTCCCATTGTCTTGGTGATTAGCATTTTGTTCCTCGTTACTTATGCAAATTTTTGCAATGGGCTTAAATTTCTTTCCAGAAAATTGGTTTTTCTTTTTCTACTGCATTGTCAGGCAACAAATTTTCCAAACTTTTATGCTCTGTCACCTCTTGAATGCTTTGCTGCTTAGAAATGTCTTCCACTAGATACCCTAAATCATCTCTCTTAAGTTCAAAGTTTCACAGATCTCTAGGGCAGGGGCAATTAGCTACCAATTTCTTTACTAAAGCATAGACAGAGTGACATTTACTCCAGTTTCCAGTGATTTCCTAATCTCCATCTGAGACCACCTCAGCCTGGACTTTATTGTCACTATCAGCATTTTGGTCAAAGCCATTCAACAAGTGTCTAGGAGGTTTCAAACCTTCCCATATTTTTTCTGTCTTCTGAGCCCTCAATGTTTCTAGGAAGTTTCAAACTTTCCCACATTTTCCTGTCTTTTCTTGAGCCTTCCAAACTGTTCCCACCTCTGACTGATAGCCAGTTACAAAGTCACCTTCACATTTTCGGGTATCCTTATAGCAGCACACCACTCTCTGTGGTAGCAATTTACTGTATTAGTCTGTTCTCACACTGCTATAAAGAAATACCCAAGAATGAGTAATTTATTTAAGAAAAAGAAGTTTAATTGACTAACAGTTATGTATGGCTGGGGAGGCCCCAGGAAACTTACAATCATACAGAAGGCTCCTCTTCACAGGGTGGCAGGAGAGAGAATGAGTGCCAAGCCAAGGGGGAAATCCCTTATAAAACCATCAGATCTCATGAGAACTCACTCACTATCACAAAAACAATATGGGAGAAACTGCCTCCATGATGCAATTATCTCTATTAGGTCCTGCCCTTGATACATGGGCATTATTACAGCTAAACTGTGTCAGTTCTGTATTCTGTTCCACTGGGCTTTCTGTAATTATGCGGGTATCATTCTTTTGATAACTATAGTGTTGTAATATAATTTTAAATAAGGAAATGCCACATCTGTAACTTCATTTTTTTCTTAGTATTGCTTTGGCTATTCTGTTTTCGTGTGTGTGTGTGATTTCATATTAATTTCAGAATTGCTTTTTTCTACTTCCATAAAAATGACATATTATTTTGATAGGAATTGAATTAAATCTTTACATTTCTTTGGGTAGTATGAACGTTTTTACAACATTATTTTTTTCCCATTTATAGGTATTGGATATCTTTTCATTTATTTGTTTCTTCTTCAATTTTTTCATCAATGCTCTGTAGTTTTCACTGTACAAGTATTTCACATCCTTGGTTGAATGTACTTTTCAGTACTATTTTTATACTATCATAAATGGGATAGTTTTCTTGATTCTTTTTAGATAGTTTATTATGAGTGTAGAGAAATCCAACTAAGTTTTGTATGTTGATTTTATATCCTGTAAATTTACTGAATTCATTTATTAGTTCTAACAATTTTTTTTTTCTGGAATCCATATTCAGGATAGGAATATGCCATCCATAAATTGACATCATTTTACTTTTCTTCTTTCTGATTTTCATGGCTTTTATTTCTTTTTCTTTTATTTCTTTCTACCTGTCTTTGATAGGACTTCTAGTTCTGTGTTGAATAAAAGGGGTAAGAGTGAGAATCTCCTCCTTGTACCACCTAGTAATGGGAAGGCTTTCAGTTGTTTTCTGTTAGCTGTGGTTTCTTCAAAAATAGACTTTATTGTGTTGAGGAATTTTTCTTCTATAACGAAACTGTTAAGAGTTTGTATTAAAAAAAGATTGCTAAACTTTGTCAAAATATTTTTCTGTGTCAATTGAGAAGATTATGTTGTTTGTATCTTCCATTCTGTTAATGTGATATATCATATTGATTAATTTGCAACTGTTAAGTCCCGCCTGCATGCCAGAGACAGATCTCATTTGGTCTTCATCTATAACCTTCTTGATGTGTTGTTGAATCCAGTTTGCTAATATTACGTTGAGCACTTTGCATGAATGTTAATCAGGGACATTAGCCTGTAGTTTTCTTTTTTGTGGGGTCTTTGACTGGCTTAGGTAACATCGAGGTGATACTGGCTTCATAATATGTGTTTGGAAGTATTTATATTTCTTTGATTGTTTGCTATAATTTAGCCACGAAGCCATCTGGTCCAAGACTTTTCTTTGTTGGAAGGTTTTTGATTACTTCTTTAATGTTTTTAATCATTCTTGGTCTGTTCAAGCTTTCTATTTCTTCCTCATTCAATCCCCCTTGCCAAAAGATGTCACTTGGTACATAGTAGCACCTAATAAATACTGTAAAGATGTGTCTAGGTAAATAGTAATTAAATAGAGAATTTCTACATATATTTTTATTGTGAGAAGCAAGTAAGATAATCCACATACTTAAAGTATTTAAAATACGTCTAGTGCACAGGAATCCATAGACAGATATGTGGTGTCATTGCTATAATTTAGAGGATGGGAATTACTAGGTAACAATGTTTTGATCTAAGAAAAAGGAGCAAACATATTAACACAGAATGAGTGAAGATATATAATTGCATACCACTTGTGCTTGAGATACATTTTTCCAATTGTACAATAAACTACAGTGCTTAAATAAAATTCTCTCTGCCTTTTAATGTGGGAAAGTTCATGTCTGAACTATAATATTGTCTTTCATCAGCATATGTAGGTTTTTTTTTTTTGTCACAACAGGGATTTAAGTCCAGATAGAGGTGTTGTTAGCATATAGCATTTTAAATAAACTGGCTTACATCACTTGAGTTCATGGCCGTTATTTGAATTTTCTAATATTGAAAGACAAAAATCAATAGATATTGTTAACATGGCGGTAATAGTTAATTCTACAAAGTTCTAGAGTAGAACGCAGGAGGTAAGACAAATAGTTGAGAAGAAAGGCAAATTAAAGAAATTGTGAAGATTATTTAGAAAACAGTACATTCTGCTTTTAATCAAGCCATTTAAACATGTTCTTACAAATTGGGATATGTTATTAACTTATCTAAATAGTTGCTTCTATTTTTGGCTTACATTTTAATAGAGATATCTTTGATAGAACATAATTAAATTGTCAGAAAAGGCAGAATAAGGGTAGACATTATAGACATTTCCAGGTAGGTAAGACGAAAATTTCATTCTAAATTTAGAGATTAATAAATATGCATTAAAGATTTTCTTTAAAAAAGGATATGTGAAAAAAACTAAATAATTCAACATGTTGTACTGAAGTTGAAAGACTGTAAAGAAACTCACTAAAAAGATAAAATCATTGCAAAATATTTACTATATTTTCAAAAATTTTAGTAATATTAATTTTCTGGTCTTTGAGAAACAAAGACAGTGAAGATATGACTCTGATATCAAGTTGATTCCAGTGTGTTGGGAAGCAAATGAGATAAGGAACTGAATAATTTCAATATTAACAAGTATTACATTAAAGAGATATATACATGACTAACATGACATTGATAATGGAGGAGTCTGGTGGAAATATGAGTTAATAAACAGATGAGGATAGGGAAAGAGACATTTAAATTTAATTTTGAAGATATGTTTTAGTTTCTTATGATCATTAAGAAGACATTTGTTATAAGCAGAGAGACAGCAGAAAAAAAATTTTGAAGTCTGCAGTAATATTTGGGGAATCATAATAATCTTATATGAAGAGAAAGTACACTTTATGGGAGGAATGGCCAGAGATTGATGGAAAAGAAAAATATAAATTACATACCTGGCTTAACAGTTCTTACAAAGAGTATATTAGTATGCTAGTGCCACAATACTTTAAACTTTTTCCCTAGAACAATGTTTTCCTACTTCCTGATGAAAAAAGACTCCCATAAAACTTTTTGATAACCACCATCCCCTCCTCCAATATTGCTGCTCAACTGAAATCCCACTAATAAAACAACTTGTGTCATTCTTTAAGGACAAGACTCAAAAGGCTATTTCTTGGGAGGTATATTTATTGCCTTCAATTCACTTGGAAGTATAAAGGACTGATAGATACTTTTTTTTTTTAACAAAGTACATTTAACAGGCAAAGAGATACAAAAAATGCTAGCCATAAAGACATTTCCAGCAAGGGAATGAAACAAATACTTACAAATAAGTAAGCCCCCGCTTATTTTATTTGTTCTCTGAGGCTTATGCTGTTACTAAAGAGGAGCAAAGAATCTGTCTTTTATTTATTTATTTCAGCTCATTCACACAAACAATATTTTTCTGGATAATGTAAGCTAAGCCTCATTTATAAAGTTCAACATCGTCTAAAGTCATAGCATAAAGCTTTACCAGAAAAGAAATCAGAACACAACAGTCAGAGTTACAATAAATGGTGTTCTTTATTTCAGACTCATGTAAAGCCCTTGGATTCAGGAAAAACCTAAACCTGCTATCACATGACAATATTAGAACTATAGCAAACACTATTCATCATTGCTGGGATTTTTGGGGAGGAGAATGAGAGGAGGATGAAAAGAGTACTGTATTATTTTTTGTGGTTAACTCCCACCTTTTATGTTATTTGTTCATCAAATGTTTAAGACGCTATTGTGCCTCCTACCCATTTGTGTAGTACTTAGTGTCTAGTATCTACAATGAAAGTTACCAGCATTATATTCTCTGAATAATGTTCTGATCTGTTAGTGTTGATTTAATTGTCAGCAGCAACGATTACAGCAGAAATTGCTATGATCCCTGGAAAACCTTATAAAGACAGAAGATTCTGAAATTCTAAAGGAAAGGGTTGAGGACTCTCTATTCAATTACCTTTTACCTAGATACACTTTTCACAGCATTTATTAGGTGCTACTGTGTACCAGGTGACAGCTTTTGGCAAGGGGGATACAAACCTGAATGAATCAGTCACTGTTGCAAAAACACATACCAACGCCTCAGCAGCTTTCCCAGAGTAAATGTGAGAATATATTCGAGGTAGCTATGCCTGCTCTTCTTGACTCCTCTCCCTTGTTATTATTGTCAGCAATTAGTCGGAACAACTTCCTTTACCTTTATTTAGGGTAAATGGAATGAAGGAACACTGTTTATGAAAGTGAAGAAGAGAATAGTGGGTTATTAAAAGCAAACATACTTCCTCCAATTCATCTTTCAGTGAGTCAGATATTTACCTTTGTTGTGGCACATCACATGCAAGTATTTATATTGGCAATATCTTAGGCCATTCTGGCCACTCTAACAAGGTGCTATAAACTGGGTGGCTTATAAACAACAGACTGTTTTGTGTTTGTGTTTTATTCTCACAGTTCAGGAAGCTGGAAGTCTGAGATCAGGGTGCCAGTATAGTTGGGTTGTGATGAGGTTTCTCTTGTGGATTGCAGGCTGCTGACTTCTCTCCCTGTCCTCACATGGCAGAAGGGACAAAGGAATTCTCTTGGACATTTTATAAGCAGTAATTCCATCCATGAGGGCTCCACCTTCATAATCTTATCATCTCACAAAGGTCCCATCTCCTTATATCCACCTTGGGAGTTAGGATTTAAACTCATAAATTTTTGGGGGACACAAACAGTCAGATCATAACAACTATGAATCTAAAATTCAATGTTGGACCTGGGTAGAGTTCTAATGGCTTTAAAGCTGGCAAAGTTTGAAAATATCTAAAATCAATAACTTTTATTTTCTTGAAGATAATCGGTCTCTACATACATAGGCTGTCTTAAAATCAAACCTACATGTATACATGTTTTATTTCATATAATATTTACTATAAAAGCATCTCTTTTATATTTTATGATTTAAACATGTATGTCAGATATAGAAATATACTGTAAAATGGCTGTGTATGTGCAATTTTGAATAAAATAAATGTTCTTTAAAAATTCTAGAAATGTTGTAAATTGATATAGTCTTTAAATATGACATCTGATATTTTTATAAATATCTATTTAATTTATTAGAAATCAAGTATGCAAACCAAAACTTAACCATTTATCAATATTTCAATAAAACTGCATTACATAAAGCACAGAAAATTTTGTCACAGAGGTAGAAATAGGAACCTGAAAGCTATTGAGTACTGTATATTTCTCAATGTTGCACAATTATAGAAACACCTGTGTTAAATAATGCTGAGTTGATCCACTCTAAAAATACAGAGTGCTTAATAGCCCAGGGAAGCAAATACGTTGCCAACAAGCCACAGGTGTTCACCACAGGAGGACGTAAAAAGTGTGATGGTGAAGGATGTGATGACATTTCCCAACCCATACTGTATATATCCCAAAATGAACTTATGCATCCATAATTGAGTTGGTTTTTAAAAAATTGTTAATGTGGCATTTAAGCTATTTAAGAAAAAGCAATAAAGTTTGAAATGTGCATAATATATTAGTTTTAAAAGTTGATTGCAAAGGCATAAAATCAAGTTAGAATCAGAGATTTTAATTCAAAAACTTTTATATGTAATAGTATATGAATAGCTTGTGTCCTACATTGAATCTGAAGTTTTCAATAAGTAATTATATGAATGCATTTCATTATAATTAAATACAGCTTTTGAATTTTAGTCATTCAAATGAAAGCCTTCAGATAGACCATTTACTGTGATAAAATATAATAACCATGCTTCACCTAAGATTTTATTTTTTATTATTCATATAAAAATTTACAAGGAGCCATAATCAAATTGTTCCATATTTCTTTAACATATACATGTAATCTTTTCATTTAATTTAATTCAACATAAAAATAACAGCAAGGCATTTTATAAGCTTTATTAATGCCTCGTAGACATTCATATTTGTTAACAGAACTCAACAGTTGATTATCCATGCTGATGGAAGGTTACAGAAGCGTGGATAATGAAAATAGTAGATAATTCAGAAAATTGCAGTACAGTCAAATGCACACACACAAAAACAAGCTCACACATGCTTATTCAAATATACTACCCTTTATCAGTCCTATAAGTAAATGACTCCAAAGTATTTTATAAAAGAAGGTTTGCTGCCAAAGTACATGTAGATAATAAAAGGTAGGTATTACTACCTGACTAAACACAGAGAAAGAAGAATGTCTGTCTCTTCCTCTAGAACCTAATAAATGATTTTACGTTTTCATGTAGGTAATTCTAACCTTTCCCTCTAAGTTATCTCTACCTTAGGTGTTCCAGTTATAGTATCAGGCCATTCCCAGTCTAGAGGAAAAAGTATGGCTTTAAGGTCATACACCATTTTAACTGGTAGTTCTGATCAATAAACAATGGTCATAGACCAGAAACAGAAAGTTAAACACCACATGTTCTCATTCATCTGGAGAAGCCAGAAAAAGCTGTCTCATAAAAGTAAAAAGTGGGCTGGGCACAGTGGCTCATGCCTGCAATCCCAGCACTTTGGGAGGCTGAGGCGGGTGGATCACCTGAGGTTGGGAGTTCGAGACCAGCCTGACCAACATAGAGAAACCCCGTCTCTACTAAAAATACAAAATTAGCCGGGTGTGGTGGTGCATGCCTCTAATCCCAGCTACTTTGGAGGCTGAGGGAGGAGAATCGCTTGAACCCAAGAGGTGGAGGTTGTGGTGAGCCGAGATCATGCCACTGCACCCCAGCATGGGCAATAAGAGTGAGACTCAGTCTCAAAAAAAAAAAAAAATTAAAAAGTGGAACAAAGGATACTACAGGTTGGAAAGAGTAGAGAGAATGGGGGCATAGGAATAGATTTGTTAAAGGACACAAAATTACACCTAAATATGAGGAATAAGTTTTAGTGTTCTATACCACTGGTGGATCATTATATTAACAAAATATACAGTATCAAATAGCTAGAATGAGAATGTTGCATGTTCCCAACACACACAAAAAATGATAAATGTTTTGGATGGGTATGCTGAGTACCCTAATGTGATCAGTAAACATTATATGTATTAAAAATCACTATGTACTCAACAGATATGTACAATCATAATATGTCAATTTAATAAATAAAATAAATATATATTAAAGTTTTTAAAAAGTACAGTGGGCAATAGCAGAAATAAAAATAATCCCAAATGCTGACATTTGTGAAGTAAGACTTATTAAGGATATTTGTTCAAAAGAAACCAACTGCCCTTGGCATAAATAAGATAGAAGTTTATTTCTCTGTTGTGTAAACCATGACCTGCTAGGAGTGGCAAGGTGATCAATTTCTTGACTCCATAAGGACACATAGACATCTAGGTTCCTTGTGTTTTGTTGTCTTCTCATAATATGACTAAAGACAATTCACCACATGCCCACTTCTCAGTCCACAGGAAGGGGAAGAGGAAATGGAGGACAAATAATTTTTATTCAGCGAGGGTGACTTGAAAAAGCTAGCATGGTATTTCTCAGAACTTAAGTACATGTTCAAGACTGTCTGTAATGGAGGCTGTGAAATATAATCTTCAACTTAGATTATATTTGCTCCACTGAAATTTGAAAGTTTAATGATTAAAATAAATAAGACAAAAATATGTTTTTGAAGATTCTTATAGTCTTTCCCAGACAAAAAATAAGAAGAAAAGACTGTACTACATTATAATGAGCAGCAAGAACTCCTCTTTTTTCTGAATATAAATGTTTGAATTCAGGTCAAACTGTGAGGAAAGAAAATGAGATTAGGCCTACAGATTCTAAGAAGTTCTCCATAGATTCTAGAAATGTTTAAAGTCTCCATGTTCCCTATTAATACAATGACCATCATTACTTTTTGTAGTTGAGGGACTATATTATTATTTTTAAAAGTTCACCATTATAATCACTTTATTTATTTATTTATTTTTCCATAAGTTATTGGGGTACAAGTGGTATCTCCTTACATGAGTAAGTTCTTTAGTGGTGATTTGTGAGATTTTGGTGGACCCATCACCCGAGCAGTATACACTACACCATATTTGTAATATTTTATCCATCACTCCCCTCCCGCTCTTCCCGCCAAGATCTCAAAGTCCTCATAGCTTAGCTCCCATATATCAGTGAGAACATACAATATTTGGTTTTCCATTCCTGAGTTACTTCACTTAGAATACTAGTCTCCAAAACTCATCCAGGTAACTGCAAATGCTGTTAATTCATTCCTTTTTATTTCATCATATATATGGAATATTACTCAGTATTACATTCCAATAATGACTTCTTTTCCCCTGGGTAGATACCCAGTAGTGGGACTGCTGGATGAAATCGTAGTTCTACTTTAAGTTCTTTAAGAAATCTCAGCACAGGTTTCCACAGCAGCTGTACTAGTTTACATTCTGACCAGCAGTGTAGAAGTGTTCCCTGTTCACTACATCCAACCAAAGGTCGACTGCTTTTTGATTGTTTGATTATGGCCATTCTTGCAGGTGTAAGGTGGTATCGCATTGTGGTTTTGATTCGCATTTCCCTCATCATTAGTGATGTTGACCATTTTCTCATATGTTTGTTGGCCATTTGTCTATCTTCTTTTGAGAATTGTCTATTCATGTCCTTAGCCCACTTTTTGATGAGATTGTTTGCTTTTCTCTTACTGATATGTTTGAGTTTGTTGTAGATTCTGGATATTAGTCCTTTGTCAGATGTGTAGATTGTGAAGATTTTCTCCCACTCTGTGTGTTGTCTGTTTACTCTGATGACTGTTCCATTTACTATGCAAAAGCTCTTTAGTTTAATTAGGTGGAATCCAAGAAAAGAAGTAACCACTTTTTAATTTGTCTAGCTTTTCTTTTTTTTTTTTTTTTTTGAGATGGAGTCTTGCTCTGTCGCCCAGGCTGGAGTGCAGTGGCGCGTTCTCAGCTCACTGCAACCACTGCCTCCCGGGTTCACGTCATTCCCCTGCCTCAGCCTCCCGAGTTGCTGGGACTACAGGGACCCGCCACCATGCCCAGCTAATTTTTTATATTTTTAGTAGAAGACGGGGTTTCACCGTGTTAGCCAGGATGGTCTCGATCTCCTGATCTTGTGATCTGCCCGCCTCGGCCTCCCTCTTTTTTTGTATTAAGGACAGGAGTGATGACTTTCAAATGTTTTCTCTGAGACCTAAAATCATAATACTGAATTTAGCACCGCCTGTACTTACAGTGGGTAAATTCCAGAATACTCCAAATTCCACAATCTTTCTGGGTTTTTCTTGTTCAAAGTAGTTTTTATCTTGATTTCTTCCACCTAGCACACAGTTTTCACTCTTGAACTTTCTAGTTTGGTTTCTACTCATCAACCTACTTTGCATTTTCAAAAATTGTTGATACTCTTTTTTCTCATATTTCTTAGTACATGAGGATTTATGCTCTTTATTCTTCCTTCAGTATCATTTTAGTGACATTTCAATAGTAAACATTAGTCAAAATGTGTCTTTTCTTCCATATTTTGTGAATGTACTCCATTCCCATGTTTTAATTTGTTCCAAGTATATTTATGAAGTACATACCATATGTAAAGCACTGTGTTATGTTGGGACATATGTGTTAATAAAATTTAGTTTCTGGCCTTATAGCCTTAATAGTCCTTTGAGGGCAAATGGATGAGGAAATTTGTAAATATTATATTGAATAAAATGGACTATAATATTTAAAGCATGTTCTTTTTATTTTGAGTACCCTGATTGGGCTACTTCTTTTCTTAGTCCCATATAAACTATTAATCTGGTTTCACAGATTTTTCAATCATACAATTCTTTTCATAGCTCTCATAGGTTTCAGGTATATTGCCAATTCTGTTTTCACTGATAAGAATGATATGCTTCCTATAGTTGGCCCTAGATTTTTAACTCTCATCAATTAAGAGACATCACAGACTAGGCTGGGCGTGGTGGCTCATGCCAGTAATTCCAAGACTTAGGGAGTCTGAGGTGGGTGGATCACTTGAGATCAGGAGTTTGAGACGAGCCTGGCCAACATAGTGAAACCTCATCTCCACTAAAGTACAAAAAAATTAGCCTGGCGTGGTTGCGCACACCTGTAATCCCAGTTACTCAGGAGGTTGAGGCAGGAGAATGGCTTGAACCTGAGAGGTGGAGGTTGCAGTGAGCCTAGATTTTGCCACTGCACTCCAGCTTGGGCAACAAAGCAAGACTCCATCTCAAACAAACGAACGAACAAAAGCAAAACAAAAACAAATCTACAAACTAAATAGAAAATTATTATGTCTTTTTAAAAATTAATTAAAAACTACTATGAGCCATTAGGCTTTGTGTCAGTTGCAGGAAGCTGCCTCACCGAAGGTCCCACTCTTCCGGGACAGCCTGCATCTGATTACTGAGTGACACAGGAATATTGGGGTTCTGCCATTTTGTACAGGTGTAGGATAATCCTGATGAGAAATAGTCACCAGAGCTCCCTGTGAGTTGGCCAAGACTTTGTTGAGCCTGAATCGCAGTTTGATTACTCTTCACCCAATCATGCCTCTTCTGCTTCATTTCAAAGGTGTTTCCTAATAGCTATCTTATACCTAAAACTCAGCATCTCAGCATCTGCTGAGAAGCCAACATGCGACAATAATGAAAGGCAACTAAAAACAAAAAGTCTAAATATTTATTTACATAACATACTCTTCTTAGCACAATTTGCTTTTGTAAAACAGTTCCCGTCTCTTTTATTGCTACAGAATCTCCTTTACCATGAAGGGACAGATTAACTCTGTGGCTAATGACAAGAGTACTTATGCAATAGGAAAAAGGTCAGTTCTGTCAAACTTATGTTATTTCACTTGTGTTTGCATTATACATATTGTCATCAAATCACAGTTCCTTAACTAAAATCTACGTAAGGCATTTTTAATTTTGTGTTGGTTTAATAGCTAAGTTTGAGCAAAAAAGATCCAAGGTTTGATATAATTGGGCACACATACACTTGAGCATTAACAGAATAACTGCACCAAAGTTAATTGTCCATGCAGATTTCTACTGGCTCCAGGTAATAGAGGCAGAGAATATGAGAAGTATCACTTGGACTAGGGCTTACATGAGGACACTGCTCTCAGTATGTACCCTCAATTTCCTCCTTTTTAATATAAAATATTTGCAAATAAAAGTTGTAACATTTCTTTCCACATCATATTTAAATGTTTTGCATACCCCATGGCATGTATTCATTTCCAGTTGAACACTACTAACTCGATAAAAGGTTCGTCCAGAAGAAAATGTGCCTTATTCGCTATTTTTAGTTCCTTGCATAGTGCCTAATACAAAATGATAGTATCTGAGACAAAACGATGGCATCTGATGCAAAATGTATAGGTTCATAATGTATACATATATGTGTATATGTATGCATGGGCATACAAATGTATATACATTATATACAATTAATACTATTGAAAACAATGAAGGAAGAAATTGCAAAAATAATTGTGATTTGTAGGTCATGAAAGGATTCATCAAACATTTTTTAAATATACAATTTATTCTGAGGAAAAATGGAAATTAATATCAATTTCCTACAAGCTTTTTCTTAAAGTTTTCAGCTCCTTCAGAATCACCCCCCCTTCCTTTCTATCCATCCATATTGATAAGCCTCTTAGACTTGATGTCATCCATGCTTTATATGCTTATCACCCACACTTCTATGAAGACTTTGTAAGCCACACCATTTAATTAACTTTCATAACCTTAGTGCCTAGCAAAGAGCCTGGAATGTAATAACATCTCATAATGATGCTGATGACTAGAATTTAATCTACTGTAAAGCATTTGGAGGTAAATTATATCATATATGCTATATCTGTTCTAGTAACTGTGTAACTTTTTTTTTCCCAAGCAAGAAAAAATAATTATAAAGATATTAAATATTTTGGCTAAAATAAAAAGCATAAAATCAAACTCATATAATGCTGCAAAGTGCATGGATTTAACAGATTATTATCTTTCTCAGCAACTATCAATAAAAGCAAAGCAAGAAAACACAAAAGAACGTTATTGCTTTTTGCTGTATTTGTTCAATATTATGTTTTTCCTATACCACTGAATAATTTGTGACAATGAAAATCTATTGTAATATTTTTGTTAAGTAGCATTATTTCTCTGAGTTTTTTGAAACTGTTAGCATGGTGCTTCCCTTTGCCTCATTATACTTCCAGAATCAAACTAAGATGTGGAAAAGAAAGTTAAATTGAAAATAAATAAATAAGTGAAAAGAATCGTTAACATTCACTGGAAAAATAACACCTCGGACGCATTAACTGTTCTAAGCTTTCTATACCAGGAAACTACCCGTCTGCCTTTCTCTTACCTTTCCTCTCGTCCTTCAGGACCAGTTATTTACTTAATCAGGGTCTACAGTGTGTGTTTATTGTTTACATATGCATAAGTAACTTCGTTATTTTCTTCCTCTTTTTTTTTGATGGCCACTATCCTTGGGTGATCTAAATATAGATATTTGAAAATGAGCCCTATTTTCTCACTAGCTGATAAAGTCTTTGTGAATAATTGAGACCCTGAAACTACCTCAGATGTGGAGAGGCTATAATTTACTAAGGACACTCTCATATTGCTCATGTGTAAATTGAAACACATTGAATGTGGAAGCAATCATCATCATAATATGATGACTATAAAAAATCATTACCTTTCATGCTGGAAATGTCATTTAAATGTCAGTTTGGAAAATAAAGAAATCCAACATGGGCTCTAAATACATGCTACTTAATTCACTTATTTTAGATGAATT
Source organism: Hylobates moloch (assembly GCF_009828535.3). Lineage (NCBI taxonomy): Eukaryota > Metazoa > Chordata > Mammalia > Primates > Hylobatidae > Hylobates > Hylobates moloch. The sequence continues at coordinate 26,947,790 of NW_026652292.1, read as the reverse complement.
GACATTCTACTAACCAGCCGTCATCTTGTCACTAAATATTTTCTTGATTGAATAAAATGAGTGGAATAGGCACAATTTATCAACTAAGTTATTTCAGTTATTCATTTTTTTCCCTGAATTTGAAAGACCAGCTGTGAAAACTGCAACAATAACGACAGTGAAAGTAGAATTTGAATACAAAAAAGTGTGTTTTCAGGAGTCCTCTAATCTAGTTATGCATAGTAATAAGATTTAACTATTTTTGAACTTTGCTTACATAAAATTCATATTTATAACTTTTTTTTGCCTAGTAAAGGGTAGGAGAAAAAGTCCCCCAAGCTGTTACATGAACCAATGTCAAGAGAAAATGAATAATCCTTATTATTGAAATTCTTTTCTTAACTCTCTAGGAATATTTTGATTTCGAAAGGCAGGTTGAATCTAGTGACTCATTAAATAAGGAAGCATGCAAATAATTTCACAGCAATGAGGTAAGAAGTTATTGTCTACTTTCTAATACATAGTCCCTTAAATATTGTATAAGACTTTCAAAAGTTATATCTTCATAGCCTTTCCTGCAGGAAATAAACATATCTCTCAAAGAAGTCCAGTCTGGTACAGTATTTAATGAAGCAAATAAGACTCTATTGCTTGCAATTTCCAAGGAGACACATTAATGGCTCTGGAGTGGGGCGATAACACAGTACCATAGCAAGTATTGTCATGAGTTCTTACAGCTACAAGCAATTTAACTAAAGGAAATCACATGCTTTACAACTAGTCTGTCTCACAACTAGAATCTAAATCCCATGCGGCCTCACCACTCATACAAATTAGTCCATCTCATGAAACAGAAGGTTACAAAAGTTGTCAGTTTTTTAAGATACCAAGATTTAGAGAACTGTGAAGAGAGGGCATAATCATTAGTGTTATATTTCAAATTGTCTGTATTTTTTTGGCATATTTCCCCAAGATAAAGCCCCAACCTTTTGCTCTTACCCAAAGTTACTAAAAACTGCTCTAGAAAAAAATCACATAACTGTGAAGAACTATGCTATTTTGAAGTCAGAGTAGGACAATAAGGGTCTCTTAAAAAAATTTTTTAATGTCCAGTCATCAGATTGATTCATCCCACATTAGAGGGAGTGGATATTGAATTATTTCACCACTTTTCTCAAAATGTTTACATCTTCTTTATCCCTGGCCTCGCCTTCAAATTCACAGGTGTCATTGAGGCTGGTAAGCATGATTTCTGTGAGCTTATGATATCTGTCAGTCTATCTCTATGGGAGTCTTTATAATCTCACAAACTTTGTCCTTTCTCTTTCCTCAATTCAGGGTTCTCAAACATTATCATGCAACAATATTCTACCTGGAGACAATTTTAAAAAATAGAACGTTAGCCCACAACCCCAGAGTTTCTTATTCAATAAGCCTGAGGAGGAGCTAGACATTTTTCTTTTCTAAAAGTTCCTAAGGAGGTGCTGATGCTACTGTTTGGAGAACATTTTGGGAACCACAGGTCTAAGAAAAAGAGATGACTTTCTTCCTACCCAAGTTTAATATCACTAATTGCTCTACATGACAACCCATTTTTATGTTAGTTTGTTTCCTCTTATTTTTATTTGATTTATTCTTCACAATGTAATCATATTCGAATCACTCTCATTTTGAAGACCGTTCACAGCCCTGTTTGTTGAGCTAGGGGTTATCTTTTCTTAAGTCACACATAAGCTTATTTAAATTGGAAGTCTTTGTTTAATATTTCAACTTTAGTGCCTGATTCTCACATCTCAGTGAACCTCATTCTTGCCTCTTCTTTGTAGGTTCAACAATTATTTCTGTAGGGAAGTAAAAGTAATAGATTTTTCTTACCCTTCACAAGATTCATGGCTGACACCTCCATAGCAAAAGACAGATTGACAAAAGAGGACATACAAATTTATTTAACATAAGCTTTGCATCTTCAGAAATGAAGGCTGAAAGAAATAGGAAACCCTGTATATTTTTATGCTAAGTTTGATGAGGTGTGGGCGGTTGTGCAGAAGTATGATTGGGTGAAGGGGCTGCAATCTAATGGTAATAAATGAGGGGAACTTAGCAAAACCTGTTTGTTCAGATTCTTCTCCATATCCTCAGAGATAATATTCCTTTTCTCTGGTTATAGGTTCTTCTCTCACATGAATATTTTATAACCTACTTCAGAGAAAGGTCGGATAAGTGTTTTAGGGCCTGCTTCAGGAGAGAAGGACAGAAGATCAGAGAGACCTTGTTTCTTCTGCTGTTTTTTCAAGTGCCAGGGTGCTATACTTTGGAATACCATGTACTGAAAGTTATCATTTCCTGATTATTGTATTTAAAAACAAAATCATGACCACAACAACATTCAACAATATTCTGACTTCTCCCTCTTTTTGAATATTTCTTTATCTTGGCTTCTATGCCAGTGCTCATGGCTCACCATATTCCTCTCTGCTTGCTTTTGCATCTCTTATCTGCAATCCACCCTCTTTCTGCCTTTCTGGTCATGTTCACCATGGTTCTCTCATTATCATTTTTACCATCATTTTACACCCACTGGTTGGATTAGCTCATTCACGTCCACGCGTTTAGCAGTCTTCTTAATCTGAAATCTGCCTCTGTAGTCTAGAGCCCTCTCCTGAGGGGTCAGAGCAGGACAACCAAATTCCTATTTGACATAATCACCCAGATGTTTCACAGAAATCTCAACGCTTATGAGAATGGAAGAAGATAAGTAATTTTGCCTCTATATACCAATCATTTAATATTTTAAAACATTCATTAAAAGCATCTCCATATAACCAGTTATGCAACCAGAAATTTAGGACTTGTTCTGTTCTCTAGAACATGTAATCAGTCAACAAAACTTCCCATTGCTGCCTCAATTCTTGCAACAGTTTGGCTCCTAACTTCAACTTCCTCCAGATCACACTGCTCTATTGCCACCAGCACAATCCCTTTGAAAAAAAACTCTAATTTTTTTTCACTCTAATGTATAAGATATTTTCTCAGAGCCCTGCTTCAAAATAAGATTCAAAAGGTCTAGCTTCATGTCTAAACTTAATACCTGTCTGCTTTTCACTTAGAGTATATATCCTCGCCTACCAATGTAAGTGCAGTTCACTGAAGACAATGTGCTACTTTTTCTATCGTTGCATCAACAGTAACTGGAATCTCTCACATTATTTTGTAAGCTACATTGACGTTTCCTTTGTGAAAAGTTTCCTCCCCCATAACATTCTTTAAATATTCTTTTGGAAATAGCATACCATTTGGTAATTTTTTAAAAGGTTGGATTATTCTCCTGGATTTATTTCCCTATGTCAAGAATTTGGACTTAGTATTTTGTATACTTACAGATTCTGCTGGAGTGCTTGGTACCTAATAGTTGCTAAATAGATGTTTATAAAAGTGAAATTAATTTAAATAACTGAGTTTGGACCATTTGAAAATAAAAGAGACACAAAAACTACTTCTTGTGGGTTCCAAGAAAAATGAATGCATTGTCAACATAAAGACTTGATGGAAATGTTCATAGCAGTTTTCTTCATAATAACAAAAAATTAGAAACAAAGCACTCATCAACTGGTAAATAATTAAAAACAGATGATGCAACATTACTAAGCATTAGAGAATAAACTATTATTGATAAACATAACAACATGGATGCAACTTATAAAATGATGATTATTTAAAAATTAGAAATAAAATAATACTCACTCTATGATACCATTTACATTAAATCCCAGAACAGGAATAACTGATTTATAGAGACAGACAACAGAGGATTGCTGACTTGGGCCCAGGGTTGTGAAGAAGAGATTGGCAATAAGGGAAACTTTTCATGGTGATATAAATGCTTTGTATCTTAATTGTGGTGATAATTATACAGATACATTCATCTGTCAAACCCGTCACACTGTGCACATAAAACTGACTCATTTCACTGCATGTAAATAATAATAACTTTTATTTAAAATAAATAGCCTTTTTTGTAGTTCATATGTAAACCTAGTTTTAGATTAGGCATGTCAAGCTCAAATTCCATTAAAGATAAGTCAAGAAACATACGTACATGGAGATCCAAGTGAAATCTAATACGAAGTGATAGGAATTGTGTTAAATTGGAGATTTCATGCTGCACCTGAAAACTTCCAAACTTAAACATTATTAAATATTTATCAAGCCAATAAAAGCACGTCTCCTTGACAGAGTCAGTCCACAAACACTGGTTAGCAACTCTTGCACTAGAGAAAATAATAGTTTTTCCAAGACCAAGCTGAAAAAAAAAAAAGTGAGGTAGAGAATTAATTTAATTTATCTCAATGAAGATAAAAGGCAAATTTTACCTTTTGGCAATTCTTCCAGTAAAATAGTTCTGCTATAAATTGACCTGATGAGATTAATGGTGAGTCTAAACATATAAACCATTCTCTGGAAAGATATTGCTAGACAATGTGAGGTGAATTAGTTATTTCAGTGTAAAAAATAAACTTTAGAAGATCTGCAAGTGTGTGTGCATGTCAAAGGGGAGGATGTGAGTAGGTGAAGAGAGAGAGAGGAAGGGAAAGAGAGGAGATACACCTATACTTTTACATTAAGGACACAAAAATATGTAAATGGACTTTTGCAAAAAATCATTAAGTCATAAAAATTTAATTTAGCTCGTGAAACTCTAAAGAGAATCACATCTTTCCTGATTTAACCACAATTGAGGCAGTCATCAGTGTCAATCTTATCAAAATTTATTTATGGAAGGCCATATGAGTTTACTAAATCTGAATTTCCTGATGATAGAAAGAAGAATCTTGGGTAAAACTGACATTTTACCATGAAGTTAATGTCCATCAGTTCAAAAATACATGACTGGTTATCAAGATGTACACAAAAACATGAAGTTCAGATTTTCAAACTCTAACCAGAGTCAGGAGCAACAGAGTGGACACTACAGAACAGAATCTCATATAAGAACAGAACAAACCTGTAGAGACAGATCATCCACGGAAAAGCAGAGTGCCACAGAAGTCTGCTCTAGGTGTACGTTTCTTTGTGAGTCTTCCTCATTAGCCTATCTAGCTGTAGAATGGTGAAGCTTTGACTGTGCATCAGCCTCACATGGAGATCTTTTGCAAATATGAATATGTCATAGCATCACTTCAGAATTGTTAAGACTGAATTTTCTCCAGTGACATTCAGATGTCTTCACTTTTCCTTCTTAAAAATCCCCCTTATGATTCCAGTGTCCTCACACATTCGCGAAGCTCTTACTAAGCTTCCTCTCACCCACTCTGCCTATTCCTTTGCCCTATCTTTACCGAGGTAAGTATATTAGCTACATATTTAATTATTAATCCCATGGTAAGTTTAATAAAGCATTATGGTAAAATTTTATATTAAGTGGGTGAATATAAAGTATTACTCCCAGCATTTAAAGGGCAGATACCTAATAATTGCACCTATCTATAAACAGTCAAGAGACCGGAGATTAGTATTAACCTTCTATTCTCCATTCCTTTTGCAATTATTTCAGTAGTATCCTCATTACTTCTCACCAGGGATATTGTTTAGTTACCTAATTGGTGCCCCGTCTCCATTTTCTTACTTTTCTAATTCATCCTACACATTCTTGTCAAATTAATTTCCTTAAATAATAATTCTAGGCACAGTTCTGTTCAAAATCTTTGTCTGCTAACCAAAATAACAAAAGTTATTCAAAGTCTCTAATACCAAGTTTAAATCCATATTTTCAGTTTAATATCTGTCTGCTCATATTCATATAATCTTCTCAACCAAGTTAACTGCCTCCAAAACACCCTCACGGTTTTCTGATTCTGTGCTCTAAATAAATGCTGCTGTTGTTTCTTGAATATCTGTTTCTTCACCAATGTAACTACTTCTCCAAGGGAAGCAGTGTTTTTGGCCTTACTACACTATTCTTTTCTTGTTTGAATGGGTAGTCTCTCATAAAGGTAATTTCTCAAAACAAGAAATGAATATTCTCTTTGTGTCCCATCTCTCACTGATACCATGTCAAGAGCTACAATAAAATTCTAGCATGTCTTCGTAGTAAAATACAGTCTCGAAAAAAAATTCACAAGCAGAAGACATTCATACCAAAAAAGCCTCAATATAGTCATACAAATGTAGGGAATCCTAGAATATGTGAGCAATACCAACCACCACCACCAAAAATCCAGAGAAATATATTTTAAAGTAGTGTTAATGTGTTAATATAGTTCCATATACGAGCATGTCTACATTTGGAATGCTTAGTTGAAAACTGAATATTATGTTCACATTTAGTTATGCTGTTTCATGACAACTGGGACTAATTATTGACCCTACTTAAAGTAAGTTGAGGTGCCAGATAATCTCTGACAAAATGCAGGGAAAATAATCTAATGAATTAGGAAAGTAAAGAATTCATTATGTTATACTGTATATTCACCCTCAAATAATATCTCTTTAAAGTACTCTGAAGTATCTTTCAACAACTATTTTACCAGTAGATTTGTGACAAAAGCCTCAGCATTTTGAAATGCTCTTTATTGATTGGTCTTTTTGGATGAAGTGCTCTGGAGAACTCAATTTATGCTCACTTTATATAGGATTTTTGGTCTTGGTGGAATTTTTAAAAAATACAGAGGTTTTGAGGGCAGCAGAAGGATTAATACTGTGACAAATTCTACCTCTGGAATAAGTCAGCCTTCTATTTCTAAATTTCAGTTTAGTGATTAGGGATCTAAATATCTTACTGTTGTTTTACAGAATGCCACCTTTATGAAGGGACCATGCCTATTTTTATTGGGAAAAGCAACGAGTAATCTAAACACAGTGTTAATCCACATATACACCAGAGAACAAGAGATCAATTCCATGAATAGAGCAGACTCCACTATCTCCATGAAATTTTGGGATACAAGGAGCTGTGTTAGTGTAAAGCCATTCTCCTCTTAATAAAGGACAAGTTGATTTACTTTGTTACCCCACCAATAAAATACTGGAATAACACTTGATATGCTCTTTTGAGTCAATTTCGCGCATTATTGCCTTAGCAATGAAAGCAAAGCAAATGACACAGATTTGAGTGAAGACCAGAACACGTTATGGCTATCAGCTGGTCAAGTATAGAGTAGTTATCTCTGTGATTCTACTGTGGGGTCCCTGGAAATCCAAAACTTCTTGAAGAGGTTGGTGGATTCTCAGGATGCTTTGTGGATCCTGTTGCCACACTCAAATAGAACAATCACAATAGAAACTCAAAAAGATTTGCAACATTTCAGAACATAGTTGTTATCTTTCAAGGAAACAATTACTGTTTTGGTTTGGAGGATACTGACGGAGTCTGTAACTTCAGACCTTTTATCAATATCGACATACTCTGAAGCAACTCAAAAATGAACAACCTACAGGAAATTATATGGTGTCTTCGACTTACAACCATACCAAGTCCTGCCACTAACTCATACTTTTACCTTCTCATGGTGTTCTCTATGTAGACTGAGTGATAAGGAAATGATCTAACCTATTTATAAATCCCTTTGCTCTATGCCTGCACCAGCTGCAAGTAGGCTGCTGTTGACCTCACAGAGGTAGTCATGGATGTCTTAGATTAAAAATGAAACAAACAGTAATATACTAGGATTTAAGCACTTGAGGGAGTATAAAAAAGATAATTCGTTTCTCCTCAATATTGGTATTTCTGTTTCAAGCAACAGAAATTCAATTGCATTTTATTCTGTATGTGTACACGATTATCTGTTTGTTTCTGCAATATTAAATTCTTATCCAAGGTGACCAGATTCTGTTGTGGAAAGACACTGAGCTATTGTATAAATGAAGGTTTTTACTTTGTTTTATGTACCTTTCTGTACTGTTTGAATTTCGAATCATGTATAGCCATTTCTTTTGTCAACAGCAGTTATATGAATGGTGATTTGTAAGACATTTGATATTTATTTTTTTAATAATTCTCTCGATTAACACCACTAATGCTATTAAAAACAAAAATAATAGCACATCATAGAATTGTGGAAGTAAAATGGAGGAGAGGTGAAGAGGATGTAGGAGTTATGGGTACTACATGAAATGAATCAAGGAGGACACCTATATTATAGAAGCTACAAATGTAAGACTATTATTAAAAATAACATAATAAAAATAAGATGTAATGGAAAGTAGGAAGAGATGTACCTGAATTGAGGTAAAAGTATATGTTCCTGTTATTTAAAAAAGTCATTTTATCCTCTTAAAAAAATGAAGCACGAAACACATAAAATCTTTATGCTTAGAGCAAAGATTGTCAACTGGGGGAGAAAATTTTGCCCTCAAGGGACACTGGCAATGTCTAGGGACATTTTTCATTATCATGTCTTGAAAGAAAGGCTTGATCTTAATGGCATCTATTGGTTAGGAGGCAGGGGACCCTGCAAAAAAAATATCTTACAATACACAAGTGTGCTCTGCACAAAAATGATCAAACAGTTCAAAATCTCAGTGATGCCAAGGTTTAGAAAGCCCATTATGGACAAGAATGTTGGAATAGTTGCAAAATAGTACAAGGCAGACTATCATTTTAGGTTTATTTGCAATGTTAGAATTTTTAGGTTATTTTCCTCTATTATTTTATATTTATTTTTTGTTAAAGACTCATTATATTTCTGAAAAATTGTGAAAACACACCCAGATCTAGACATGTAGATAAAATTTTCGTTTGAAGAAAATCTCATAAGAATCCAAGATTATAATTAAATAAATGCATACCTAAAGAGGCAAAAATCAAGTTGGCCTCAGAATTATCCTTTAATGATCTTGCAATTATTCTCTACAGTATTAAAGCCTAGAAGATAAGTTCCCTATATCAACTGCATTTTAAGGAGAAAAGTTTGAATCCGAAAAATTTACTTTCCATCTTATTAGTTGTTCATATGTGTATTAGTTCATTTTCAGACTGCTATAAAGAAATACCCAAGACTGATTATTTTATAAATGAAAGAGGTTTAATTGACTCACAGTTCTGCATGGTTGGGGAGGCCTCAGTAAACTTACAATCATGGCAGAAGGGAAAGCAGCACATGGCAGCACACGAAATGGAGAATGTGAAGGAGAGAGGCCCTTATAAGACTATCAGATCTCGTGAGAACTCACTCACTATCACGAGAACAGCACGGGGGAAACCGCCCCCATGATCCAGTCACTTCCCACAAGGTCCCTCCCTTGACATGTGGATATTAAAATTCAAGATGAGATTGAGGTGGGACCACAGAGCCAAATCATGTCACTATGCAAAAATAATAGAATTGGATTCTTAGGTTTCACTGGATGTTCTGGTTTCGTGCCCTGGTTGTAAAATTAAATATGACTACACTTATCAAGCATTTCACTTATGACTCCAAAAATAGAACTCAAGAATATGATTTTAACAGTTGAATTAAGTTAATGTTGATATTTACTGCAATTAGTAAATAATTATTCAACTTACAATATGAAATAATTTTAAAAGGTAAAAATTATATTAGAAATAATGTGAAATAATCTCTCTCTCTCTCTTTTTTTTTCTTTTTTGAGATGGGGTCTTGCTTTGTCACCCAAGCTGGAGTGCAGTGGCACAATCTCGGCTCCCTTCAGCCTCTGCTTCCCAGGTTCAAGTGATTCTCCTGCCTCAGTCTCCCAAGTATCTGGGAATACAGGCACCCGCCACCAGGCCTGGCTCATTTTTATATTTTTTTTAGTAGAGACAGAGTTTCACTGTTTGACGAGGCTTGTCTCAAACTCCTGGCCTCAAGTGAACCTCCTAGCTCGGCCTCCCAAAGTGCTGGGATTACAGACATGAGCCACTGTGCTGAGTCAATAATCTTTCATTTTTTAAACTGAATTAAATATCATTGAGATTCGATGTATGGGAATGAGAAAAAGACTAAATCCCTTGAAGATGAAGTACCACAAATATGGCTACAGCTGTATTATAGATTTTATATATATATATTATATATACATATATAGGTATATGTATCCATATATACATATGTATATATGTATCCATATATACATATGTATATATGTATATATTATATAATATATTTGTATGTATAATATATAAATACACATTTATTATGTTATACATATTGTATAGTTATTATACAAAATCATTGAAAAACAAAAGGCAGTGTGGAAATGTATGTAATAAGTGACAAAACGTGTCTTTCCCTGTCAGTTCACAATTTCTTTCACACCTCTAAAAGTTGAAGACAAGGAGTGAACGTACTCTGTTCATTCTAAAGAGAGGTGACAGACAGTGCCACTGTGTTTATTTAAAGATGACAAAATTGTACCAGTCAATCCCATTTTGTGCTTCTAGAAAATTTCTTAGTAGACACACCATGACCTTGGAGGAGAGTTCAGGGGAGCAGACAGATCCGTGGCTTTATGCTTCTGTTGTTGAGGTCCTTCTTCTGCTCTATGGACCCTGAAAGCAGGTGTCAAGGATGTTACTTACACATATGGGGACATCTGGCTTCTTTCCTGATTGACACTTGCTGAGCTGGAGATTATCACAGGCTCACCAAATGCTCCCACCAGGAGTTAAAATAATTTGGGGGAAAGCATGATATGATATTTGTTCCAGGAGTTTTCTGGGGTCGGACTGCAGAGATAGAAGTGGGTGCTTCATGTCAAGAGAAACCTGAGTGTTGGATGCCATCTGAAACAGCCCATAATAGTAGGGACAGGAGAGAGGGGTGGTAGTAGGAGCAGCCAGCATTTATAGACTGTAGCTTGGCAGTGATACTTGAGTTGTCTCTTGGGCTGCGAAGACAAGCTTTGACATAGGTGGGCAAAGACATCCACCTAACAAGATGGGGAGGCCCTGGAAGAGAACTGTTGGGATAAAGAGAACAAAAGTCCTTGCAAAAAAAAAAAAAAAAAAGAAAAGCATATGAGATGAGTTGTGGGAATGGTGAGACTCTAAAACTCCTGAAAATAGTAATATATGTAGCATGTGGGTACCTGTCATTACAGTGCATGGTCGTAGCCAAACGAGAGTTGCAAATAGTGCCAGCTGAGTACAGTCACGTTATTATTGTTTTTACTACCCCTTAGTCAAATCTGACCTCGGAAGAATCAGATGTCAGAAAAAGAGAGAAAATATGTAAGACTGAACCACTCCCTATTCTGCCACTGAAAATCCTCAGACTATGGAGCCTGCTTGAGTGAAGGGAAGGAGAGAACGTTTACATGCAATACATTATGTTAAAGGTAGAGTACAAACCAGAGCAAATTTTTTTTTTTTTTTTTTTTTTTTGAGACGGAGTCTCGCTCCATCGCCCAGGCTGGAGTGCAGTGGCGCAATCTCGGCTCACTGCAAGCTCCGCCTCCCGGGTTCACGCTATTCTCCTGCCTCAGCCTCTCCGAGTAGCTGGGACTACAGGCGCCCGCCACCACGCCCGGCTAATTTTTTTGTATTTTTAGTAGAGACGGGGTTTCACCGTGGTCTCGGTCTCCTGACCTCGTGATCCGCCCGCCTCGGCCTCCCAAAGTGCTGGGATTACAAGCGTGAGCCACCGCACCCGGCCCAGAGCAAATTATTTAAGTCCAGAACAAAATAAAAAGAATATTAAAAAACTGAAAACATCTAAAAAATATTAGGACACTAGGATAAAACAAAAGTTCGACTGTAAATCAGGTGTTTTGTTGGCTTGGTTTTTGCTGCACGGGTGAGTGTGGGTACGTACTGGGGAGGGTATGCATAGGTATGCACATGCAATGGTAATTAAGTTAAAATTTCAACTAACACTACAAGTAGAAAAATAAAGGCCAAAATGAGGTTTCAGACAAAGATTTATCACTTAAACAGCAATGCTGAGATATCACATAATGACGCAGAAAACCACTTTCCTATAAAGACTCATCAGTTAGAGGCTCTGTGCTCACCAACAATATGGCATAAGCCAGGAGCAATTGCCTTTCATTCCTGGGAGTTGTCAGAAGGTCTCAGTGGGACATCCTCTAAATAACACTATGAAAGCACTCACAGGAGAATAGGTTACTTACATCAGCCCTAGATAGTGCAATGCTATCTTGCAAAAGGTCTGCTCAGATAAGAAATTTCAGCTCTCCTTCTTCCTAGTGTATCTTTATGTACCAACCTCATAGAGATAGGAAAATACATACTGCCACAGGGGGAGAGGTTCTCAATTTAGAAAGCGGTTACTCATCCTCCCTCTTCCTAAAGTTTCTCATCTGTTCAGCAAAGATTCAATTACTAAATTAAACTGGTTTTCAAAATGGGCAAAGGAATAACTTCCACATAAGAGCTGGATGGAAATAATAACATATGCAGATTAATAGTTATATTAGTCATAGATTAATAGTATGAATTCTGATGTTTCCAAATACTAACCTTTTGTCTCTGTGTGTGTTTGTGTGTGTGTGTGTGTGTGTGTGAGAGAGAGAGAGAGAGAGAGCGAGAGAGAGAGCGTGTGTGTATGAAGAAAGAGAGGGAAAGAGAGACAGATAAATTAGAGTCCCTGTTTTCACAGAGTTTAATGTCTATAAAGGAAGAAAGATGTGGGGGAAAATATTTATTGAGATAATTAATGATTAGTTCTTAAAGCTATAGTACAGGGAAATCTTTACGGCTCGCTGATCAAATCTAGCACAACACTAGCTTTTGTAAATAAAGTTTTGTTGGAACACAACTGTGCTCATTCATTGACGCATTGTCTATGGCGGCTTTCAAAGCCCAAAGGCAGACATGAGGAGTTGTGACAGAGTCTCATTGTCTGGCAAAGGCTAAATTATTTACTGTCTGTTCATTTATAGGGAAATTACTGATTCTCCTTCTCCATGAGATTAAAAGAAAGAAGAGATTCCAGGTTCAAACTGTGAGTTGAATAGGCACATATAATTTCACTCCCTCTAAAACTTTACTAAAATGATTAAAGAAAACATAATTAAAAAGAAAGAGAAGCATAAAATTAAGAAGGCAAGCAGGACAGAGGAACATGTAACAAATCAATGAAATATTGGGAGCTGGAAAACAGATGGTCAAGTGGTAAAAGAATTAACAGAACAAAGAACACTGAATTCTACACAGGAAATGAGGAAAGTTGAGAAACTGATAAATGTTTTATACTGCAGAACTCTCAAAAGGCTCAGAAAATGGTAGCAACAGGAATGAGGGGAGATGACAATGATAATGCTTGACTGGACAGAATGACAAGATAATAAAGATGGTGATCCTAATATGAAAATGTCTCTGTAAAAGTCACTGTATTAAAAAAAGTCTATCCTGATAATGGGAATCCTTGTGTCTTTGAAAGCTACACAAACAATTAGTATTGAGGCTGCATTTGGGGAGAAAAACTAAGTCTATGAGGGAAAAGGGTGTATTTTTACTGGTTTGACCCTTTGTATTGCTTTTTTTTTCCATGAGCATTTGTATATTGTGAATCAAAAACAAGTGATATAAAAAACACATTCCCAGAGGATTTTATTTTTAAATAAGAAATACTTCCACTACTGTGCTCTAAGACACAAACACAATCCTGATATTATTTTGTCTGGGTTCCTTTATGAAGAGAAGCAATAGATTTTATTTTGCACAGTTGAAATCACAAGGCATAAGATTCCCAGAAGTCAACAAATGTCTCCCCTTTCCCCCCATCTCCAAACACACATACTTCACTGCCAAACTCTGTTCTAAAATGGCTCAGTGAGAGAAGTAAGAAAGTCTGGCTCTGGGAGATGAGATAATGACACTTAACTGGCAAGATGGATCATGAATTTCTTTCCTATGACCAGAAAAGGTTTAAGTGAGTTTCAAATTTTCCCATATGTAAGGACCAATACATCCATGTCTAGCACTGCTCTCCATGGTGGATAACTGTAGAGACAGGTGGAAGATAGATAGTTACTTAATGCCAAGGCCTTGAGCACACCAGGAAAGGTGTTCATTTCTGCCCCAGTCTCTGGTCAGAAGTGGCTGTCAGTGAGTGATGCCTTTGAGCTCATCTGGAAATTCAGTATCTCATCCAAACTTTATACTTTCTTGGAGGTATTCTCTAAAAGCATAAGTAGGAAATAGAAGCATTGTATTTTTTGCTCTAGAAAAATAATTTTCCATTTATTACATTTGAATATTATGAGGCAAAGCTAACAGTAAATTAAGCATGTATATGTATATATGAACATATAATATAAAATTAATGCTATAAAGAGAAATTATTATAATATAGCAATATACTTTAAGAGAAAAAATACTGGACTCTGATAGAGTCTGAAAAGTTACAGAAAGTTTTCCTGAATCATGACCTTAGAATCAATATTTTAAGGATGAGTTGGAATTAGGTATGAATGGAGAATTAAAACAGGCAGAATTATTTGTTCTATAGAAAACAACACGCGTAAATTCCTTAAGTCAGAAGACAACATGAAAATTTTGGAGCTCTCAAAGAAGATCCATATACCTGAAGTAGGAACAAAGAAGGAAATGATGACTTTTGCCTGGGCAGAAACCCAATAGCTATAGTCAAAACCTGTGGGTAACGTGAAGGATTTTTCTCTTTATCACAAAAGCAGTAGAAGCCATTAAAGCCATTGAGGGTTTTAAACAATAGAATTACATGATTTAAATAATATTTTTTAAGTGTCTCCTGAGAAAATTGAGAATGGGTTACAACAGGAAAGGTGTGAAGAGTGTATATCATTTACAGAGTACTGTCATAGATCAAGTAAGAGATTTTGATAATGAGGCTTAAGGTGGTGAGAGGGCTGTGAAGAAGCTGAGATATTGGTCCGAGCGGGGTGGCTCACCCCTATAATCCTAGCACTTTGGGAGGCCCAGGTGGGTGGATCGCTTGAGCCCAGAGTTCAAGATCAGCCTGGGCAACACAGAGAGACTCTGTCTCTATAAAGTAAAAAAGAAAAGAAAGAGAAGAAACAGAAAAATTACACAGGCATGGTGGCACATGCCTGTAGTCCCAGCTACTCTGGAGGCTGAGGTGGGAGGATTGCTTGAGTCCTGGAGGCAGCAGTTACAGTTAGCTGAGATCTTGCAATTGCATTCTAGCCTGTGCAACAGAGCAAGAGCTTGTCTCAAAAGAAAAACAAATGAGATGTGGAAGACATATTAAAGAGGCAAAAACGATATATAAATATATACACACACATATACACACATATTTACATACACATATATTTATACACACATATATGTGTGTATATATATGTGTGTGTGTGTGTGTGTATACATGTATATTTCACTTAAGGGAGAAGGAATGTAACAAAGTAGACTTCTAGGATTCAGACTTGGAAAGGGAAAAGATGACAGTGAAATTCCCAAAATAGGGACTATCCAGGAACATTTATTGAGCAAATACATTATGAGTGCTGGGGAATGCTGGGTAGATAGAAAAGTGACAGGCCTTACCTCTACAATATTAAAAACAAAAAATAAAATGAGAAACATTTGTGTAATAGGTTTTATTACAATACAGGTACTGAGACACCATATTTCAAGGAGGCGGGAAAGCCTTGTCTACAAAGTAATGTTATGTAGAGGCCTGAAAGAAATAGTTCTATGAAAAGTTTGGGAAACTGCTACAGAAAGAGAGGATGGACAGCATGTACACAGTCCTGAATAGAAATGACAACATAAAACCGAAATAAATACATAATCTAAGCTAGGTATCAGAGAAAGAGAAGAAACGCCATGAGAAAGAAAAACAGAAATGCTGTAAAATGCAGACAAATATCTTGGTCTCAAAGAGACTACAAAAGTGCTTAAAGTAAGTCATATTTGGAAAAAATAGATATGCATTTATAATAAGAAGTCTAAATATAAGACCTTACAGCTGGTCAATGTATATTATGAATACAACTGGATGGATTGAATGCTGTACAACCATAAAATATATTATTGTGTATGCATAATAAAATGTTTTTACATAAATACAAATATATGAATATTATAATTAACATCTTTATGCGTGGTTATTCTTTTCATTATACTTTTATAATGTTTTTATTCATTTATTCATTTTTTTTGAGACAGTTTCACACTTACTGTCCAGGCTGTAGTGCAATGGTGCAATCTCAGCTCACTGCAACTTTCACCTCCCAGGTTCAAGTGATTTTCCTGCCTCAGCCATCCAAGTAGCTGGGATTGCAGGTGCCTGCCACCATACCGGCTAATTTTTGTATTTTTTTAGTAGAGATGGGGTTTCACCATGTTGACCTGGTTGGTCTTGAACTCCTGACCTCAGGTGATGCTCCTGCCTCGGCCTCCCAAAATGCTGGGACTACAGGCATGAGCCACCGTGCCCAGACTTTTTATAATATATTTTTAAATGTCTATGTTAAATTTATGCTATTTTTAATAGTCGTTAAAACAAATATCAAAAAAGAGGTTGAAAGTTTCCAATAGGATTCAGAACACTTTATAATATGATAACTGAAATAAAAGTATTGTTTGTGTTTAAGAAGAAGCTTCAGTTGCTGTTAGGAATTGAGTGTGCTGTATCCTCCAGAAAGATATGTGGAAGCCCTGACCCTCAGAACCTGAGAATATGACCTCATTTAGAAATGGGGTTGCTGCAAATGTAATTACTTAAGATGAGGCCACACTGGAGTGTGGTAAGCAGTAAATCCCATATGACTGGTGTCCTTGAAAAAAAAGAGAGACGGCTGGGTGTGGTGGCTCATGCCTGTAATCCCAGCACTTTGGGAGACCAAGGCGGGTGGCTCACCTAAGGTCAGGAATTCGAGACCAGCCTGGCCAACATGATGAAACCCCATCTCTACTAAAAATACAACAATTTAGCCGGGCATGGTGGCATGCACCTGTAGTCCCATCTACTCGGGAGGCTGAGGCTGGAGAATCACTTGAACCCAGGAGGCAGTGGTTGTGGTGAGCCTAGATCGCGCTACTGCACTCCAGCCTGGGCAACAAGAGCAAAACTCAGTCTCAAAAAAAAAAAAAAAAAAAAACAAAGAAAAAAAGAAAAAGAAAAAGAAAAACAAGAGAGACAAAAGACATGCACAGAATGAAGACAACATGAATAGTCACATAAGGGAAGAATGCTATGTGATAACAGAAGTTGAATTTGGAGTGATGCAGCTACAAGCTCACTAATGAACACATTAGATTAGCAACTACCACCAAAAACTAGGGAAAGGCAAGAATAATTCTATTCTTGCACTATTCTGCACACTTCTAGCAGTGTCTCTGAGGTCGTGACTCTCCTGACACTTTGATTTTCGACTTCTAGTATCCAAAACTTTAAAGTAATAAATTCTGTTTTTTTTTTTTTAAGCCATCCTTGTTTGTGGTACTATGTCGAAATACTCTTAGGAAATCTACACTGTTACCTGTAAAATTAGCTTAGATGATCTAGTTCGTTAATTAACGAAAATCACCTAACTGAAGAGTCATCCTTGCTTAGGTAGCCTATTTAATTTGTGTCCAGATTTTGATTAAATCAGAAAGAACTTTATTCTCTCATATGTGTGTATTTGAGTCTATCCATTTCGTGTGTTTGTGGATTTGTGTGAGTGTGAAGAAATGGAACAGAGGTAGGGATCAGAAACAGGGAAGCACGTGTCTCTTTCTGTTTTCTGTTGAGGCTTCATGAAAGTTTTTTATGCCTTCTATTTATGTGGAAAGGTAGATTAGAATATTTCAGATATTTTTAAATCACACTGGCAATGATGGTATGAGAACTATACATATCTGATTTATAGTCACTAAAAGCTCAGCTTTACAGGTCTTCGAAACATGGACTGGTTTCAAGATTTACTGATCAAAACATAAAGAAATGCAATCATATTCAAGATGAGAACTGTCTCTGTGACAAATCAAATGGCCTCTATTTTATAGTCTTTCAAAGACTTCCGACCAAACTCTCAGATTATTTCCCTTACAAGTTTGAAGATAATTTAGCCAAGGAAAATGAATGCTTTTAAGCTTCAGTGCTTTACTACAATTAAATTTTTGCTGACAGGAGTGTGTGATCACTTTCTTACCTCTTTAATAAACACCAAATGGAGCAAAGAGAATTACTTCCCTAAACCTCTTTGGTAAAGTGATGATAATGGATCCAATCCCTTAATCAGGGTACTGTATGTAATAAAATAAAACTTCTATTTTTTCTCTTTCTACATATACTCCTTTGCTCTCCCTCCCTCTTCCTTTCTCCAGTCTCTCTTTCCCCCTCTCTCTGTCTTTATTTCTTGCCTCTTTTTCTCCTCTCCTCTCTCTCCTACTTTACCTGTTGGGACTTCAGCTTTTCTATTTTTTTTTTTTTAGTAACATTTTAACTTATGTGACACTATTTTGGTTCTCAAAATATTGTACGAGATCTGTATAATTAAATGTGTAAAGGCTGCCACACATTTTTCTATTAGCTTATAAGTATATTTAACAACTTAATGTCAGTTAAATTACAGATAACACATAGTGATTTGATGCTTCAAGATTTCTTACAATGGTGATTTTGTTGCTTTAAAATGTAAATATTGTATATTAACGATGCAATCTGAAAGCTCTAGTCCTATGTTTTTGCTACTTCCTAAAAATGAATTTTGAGTCTTACATTAACACTGACAATGCACTGAGACACACAATCATCCTTTTAAACAACTGGATGAAATAAATTTACAGTCTAATACAATAATTTCCAGTTGTTAAAAATATTTCTATTCTAATGTCATGCTTAGAAGGATATATTGAATTTTGCTATGTTTACCAGCAATAAGAAATCTTTTTAACCTCATAAAGTTTAGTGACTAAAGCAGATAACTGAACAAAATAGTGCAATAATTCATGCAAGCAATTGCAAAAATTTAAAACAAAAATACCAAATTCCTCAGAATTCATCTGATATTGTGTCAACAATTATACAAAACAGTTCTGGAAAAGCAAGGGTTTTTGGTGATGAGGGATTCTTCAAGCAGGATAATTTCTATGAAAGAGAAAAACACACATTTCCTTTTGGAGTTTAATGAGCCCTGGAATCCAAAGGCTACACCTAGAACTGCTGGGGCATAGAAGAGGAGACACAGAAAGATGACAGACGGCACAGCAAGTAGGCAGAGGACAGATACCAAGATGGCCCATCACCCTCACCAACCTTGCACTACTGAGATTATAAAGTTCCCCCAGTGAAATGAAGGCAGGCTTCAAGGAGCCCTAGGTTTTCTCTCAGGTCAAAGAGGAGGGTGCAGGCATGGCCACGCCAGCCACCCCAAAAAAGTTTCTAGCTGAACAAAGTCCCACATTCAGGAGATCTGGAGACTGCTTTTTAACCCACCCTCACCTATATATTAATACCAGTGTTCCACGTTTGAACTGAATGCTGGCAGCTGGTCTCAGCACGTAATGCAGCTTCAGCTGATTGGTGTCACTGGCAGTGGAAAACAGCAACGAAGACACTACCTTATCTTGTTTCCACAGACTCCTCTCCCTGCAGTCAGTGGCTGCTATATACTTTGAAGTTGTAGCAAAATTTACAGAAGATGCAGGAGGAAAAAAAAAAAGTGTTTTAAAGAAGGGAGCCCTTGTGAATGATGTTGTGAATGTCTCCCACTACTTTGAAGTTAGGTATGGCCCTGTGACTCTTCTGGCTGATAAAATGTGAGTGGAAATCATCTGTGTAACTTTAAAGCTGAACCATGACATTTCTAGTGCTTGGTTTCCAAGCTGTTTCTTGACCTACCATGGTGATTGAAGAGGCTTTGATTTCCAGATGATGCAGTTACATGATCCCATCATGGAGTTTCATGAGTCCTGATATGAAGAACTGATACTCGCTAATTTGCTTTGAATATGTAGGACGAGGTGATGTGTGTGTGTGTGTGTGTGTGTGTGTGTGTGTGTGCGCGCACGCGCGCGTGTTGTCTGGTCCTAGCTTAACATAATTAATACACCAAGTTCTGAAACAAATGGATATTATGGGAATTAAATGTGAGGAGGTGAGGAGGAGGTCAAAAGATTAAATTTATTGTTGATAATGACTGAATCGTAGGCAAAAAAAAATGATAATAAGCCTTTTAACTCAACTGCTAAACTAGGTAGATTAGCTCACGGTCACAGGCAATGGTGTCCTAAGCAGGCCTCTCCATGAAATGAGAACCCCTGGGGAAATGCAGCCACGTATTCTGAGGGTGTTTTTCTGTTATGAACTATTGCTCTGTTAGGTTGCTTTTGTGATCTGTAGTGGGAAATAGAGCCCTCGGAAGGCTCTGAAGTATCTTGGAAAATACATTAATTATAGTAACTCCAAAGACATCCTACGACTAATGCTGAAAATGTACTTTTTTAAAGAGATGGGGTCTCTCTATGTTGCCCAGACTGGAGGGCAGTGTCTATACTATTCACAGATGTGATTGTAGCACACTGCGGCCTCAGACTCCTGGGCTCAAGAGATTCTCCCACCTCAGCCTTTTGCATAGCTGGGACTACAGGTGCATGCCACCATACCTGGCTGAGAATGTATTCAACTTCCCTTCTCTAATTATGTCCAAAATAGCATACCAGTAGCTTGAAAGTAAGTTAACTGACACCATTATGATTTTCCAATGAATAGAACCTCCAGTAATAATATAACACTGCCAACATTTTAAATATTAATCACTTTTTATTTTCAAATCCTCATGCTAATTGAAATTTAAGGACTAAATACCCTTGTGAATTTATGTTCAGATAAACCTCCAAAGGAATATAAAATATTAATTTTTCCCTGTGACTGTATGTATATGTATCCAATGACCAAAATTTCTGAGGTTAAAGATCAGAAACCATGATCCCTCCTCTCTGCTTGCTTCATTTTCTTAGCTGTTCATTCCCAACCTAAAAGCTTTTCAAAATCTTGGAGGAGTAGGTTATATCAGAAGATGCAACCTAGTCCGTAAATCAATAGCGGTAATTCACTTCAGGGCGTGAGCAATTCTATTAATTCACCAAGTGTCTGAAATCCTCCTTTTTGCTTTTATTATTTAATTTTAAGTGATATGTAATAATCATACATATTTATGGAATGAATGTGATATTTTGATACATATATACAATGTGTAAAGATCTAATCAGGCCAATTAGTATATTCATTACCTCAAACACTTATCCTTTATTTATGTGGTCAACATTTAAAAACCGTCCTTCTGGCTACTTGAAAATATACAGTAAATTATTGTTAATTACAGTCATGCTATAATAGTATACAACATTAGAACTTATTCCTCTTATCTAGCTGTAATTTTATATTTCTTAATCAACTTTTGGCTAACCCTCCAGACTCCCCTGACCACCCTCTTCACCTGTAGTAACCACTATTCTACTCTCTATTTCTGAGATTAGACTTTTTTGCTTCCACACTTGAAAGATAACATGTGGTATTTATTTTTCTGTATCTGGCTTATTTTGCTTAGCATAATGTCCTCCAAGTTCATCCACGTTGTTATGGATGATAAAATTTGGTTCTTTTTATTGGCTGAATAGTATTCTCTTGGGTGTATATACCACATTTTCTTTATCCATTCATCTGCTGATGGGCACTTACGTTGTTTTATATCTTGGCTATTGCAAATAGTGTAACAAACATGGGAGTGCAGATATCTCTTCAACATGCTGATTTCCTTTCCTTTGGATATATACTCAGTTGTGGCATTACTGAATCTTGTGGTTCTATTAATATATTTTAGTTTGAGTTAAAAAACTAAAAACTGAGGGTTTTTTTAGTTCTTTTTTTTTAAGTTTTTTGAGGAATCTCCATACTGTTTTCACTGCCACCAACAGCATATAAGAGCTCTATTTTTCTGCATATTCACCAGCATTTTAAAATTTTTTGCCTTTTTGGTAATAGCCATTTTAACTAGGATGAGATGATATCCCTTTGTGGCTTTAATTTGTATTTTTTCTGATTATTACTGATGTTGAGCATTTTTTATATACCCATTGGCCATTTGTATGTATGTTTAAAGAGAGATCTATTCACCTCATTTACCCATTTTTATATCAGGTTACTTGCTTGTGTGTTCTCTTTGCTGTTGAGTTGTTTGAGTTTCTTCTATATTCTGGATATTAATCCCTTGTCAGATGAATAGTTTGTAAATACTTTTTTTCTGTCTGCAGGTGTCTTTACATTCTGATGATTATTCTCTTTGCTGTGTGTACAGAAGCTTTTTAGAGTGATATAATCCCATTTCTTTTGTTTTGCTTTTGTACCAGGAGACATTACAACTGATACCACAGATATGCAAATGATTGTTAGAAATTATTGCCGAGATCTATACACCAACAAATTATCAAACATAGTAGTAATTGATATATTTCTAGACATATACAACCTACTAAGAAGAAATAGAAAACCTAAACAGACCAATTACCAGTAACAACATTCCATTTTTAATAGGAATTCTCCCTTCAAAGAAAAGCCCAGTGCCTGATGGCTTTGCTGCAGATTTCTACCAAACATTTGAAGAAGAAATAATATGAATTCTTCTCAAAATCTTCCAGAAGATTAAAAAAGGAGGAATTATTCTAAATTCCTTCTACAAGGTCAGCATCACACTGATACATAAAAATGGGAAACTACGGGCTAATATTCTTGATTAACATAAATACAAAAATATTCAATGAAATGCTATCAAACTTAATCCATCAGCACATTAAATACATCATTCACTATGATCAAGTGAGATTTATCCCTGGGTTGCAAGGCTGGTTCAACATATGGAAATCAATAAACGTAATATATCACATCAACAGAATTAAGGTAAAAAATCCATATGATCATCTCAATAAACACACAAAAAAATTACGTATAGCTCAACATCCTTTCATAATAAAAACTCTGAGCTGGTTAGGTATAGAAAAAAGGTGCCTCAGTCCAGTAAAGGCCATATATAACAAAACCAAAGCCCAAATCATATTGAATGGGGAGAAGTTGAAAACTTTTCCTTTAAGATCTGGAGCAAAACAAGGATGCCCAATTTCACCACTTTTATGCAATATGGTTCTGGAACTCCCCACCAAAGCCATTAGGTAGGAGAAAGAAATGAAAATCTGTTTAAATAGTCAGATAAATAATAAAATATTTTTATTAGTTACTTTTGCTGCATAACAGACCACCTCTAAACATAGAAGCTTAAATGACAATGGTTTACTTAGCTTACAATTTAATGGTTTGGCAATCTGTTCAGGAGTCAGCTTCATGGTTCTTCTGAGCCAGCTCAACTGAACTTGGCTAGTTTACTTGTGAGAAGTCAGATGTATTTAATTGGTTATATTTGGGTAGACTGTTTTCTGTATGCTAATTTTATATCATGCTATTGTTTTCAGGACTTTTTCAGCTGGAACTGAATAAATTGTGATGGTCTTATCCGAGACAGCTAAAATAACTGGGGTCTTACTCCACATGGTCCTTGATTCTCCACTTGGCTGGCACAGAGTGGTTCACATGTTGGTTGAATGCAGTACAGTTCCCTGGGTGGCCTTGGAGCAACCCAGTTCTTCTTACTTTCTCATTTGTAGTTTTCAAGGTTAACTGTAAAATGGGCTGGGAATGAAATATCTTAAGATAAGGGGGAGCTGGCTGAAACAACCTGGCTCTGTTCCAAAGCTCTCATAGAAACAAGATGTTATTCAGTGCTTTAGCTCAGAAGGCACATTGCCCTGGGATAAGAAACACAGGGTGGACTGCTTTCTGGGGTTCCTCAGCTGTGATACAAGTGGGACACGCAAAGCTAAGACTCCATCTGCTCCAGGAGGCTTTCCTGAGGCTCGGGAGACTGGCTCACCATACATTCTAGGGTTCTGTTGTTTCTTGCTACCTACCTGTAAGTTAATATATCCACCTCATGTAACTTGTGTATGTGGGTATTCCCGCTTCTAGACTCAAGCAAGTTGGTAACCAGTGCATGGTAAAACTGATTCACAGCTGAAGACTTCCAAGACTGGTAAAGGGACAGACCCCATTGCACAAGTTCTTTTTAAGCTTTATAGTATGTTTAGTAACATCTCATCAGACAAGGCAAGTCACATGCTTAAGACCAGAGTCAATAAGGGAAAGAAAACAGATTTACCACATGGTACGAGTTGTGGCAAAGTTTTGTAGCCATTTTTAAAGTATACTAGAACACAGAAGATTATCAAGACACAAGAAATTTAGAGAACATGCTAATGTCTACTCTGTCCAGTGATTTCTCAGTCAATATTTTTTTCCCAAAATGGAGAGTTAGAGTTGCCAAAAAGTATATAAAGGGCTCATTTGGGCTTTTGATAAAATAGCCTTTAAGAACCATTATGCTTTTAATCTCATCATAATGCTAGTTAGTTCATGTCTTCAGTCCAGCCCCTTGTAATCCAATATGGTAGCCACTAGCCACATGTGGCTATTTACATTTGCTTTTAAATTATATAAATTAGATTAAATTAAATTAAAATTTTAGTTCCTTGGTCACACTAACCACATTTCAAGAACTCAATAGCCACACAAACTAGTTGCTACCATATTAGACAATGCAGGATAGTACAATTTCATCATTACAGACAATTCTATTAACAAAATTTGTCCAGGAACTGGCCTGTGAGCATCAGATCAAATAGTAGAGATTGCTACCAATTGAGCAATGCTATTCAGTTCAACGGATTTTTTCAATGCCACACTATTAATTGCATTTTTCCTCTGAGAAATTTCAATTGACTAAGAGGTTCTAAAGATGAGTGCACCAGAAATTAAGAATTTCTTCCTTTTTTCTGGAAGTGACCCTTTTGACATCTGTCCACAATTATTAGCCTGAATTAGTCACATTTATCGCATTACATCTTATACAGTTTTGCACATTTTTTTTTAAAATTTGTCCCTAGGTATTTTAAATTTTTAGCTGCTGTTATTGTAGTATTTTATTTTATTATGTATTTAATTAGTTATATTTGGGTAGACCGTTTTCTGTATGCTAATTTTATATCATGCTATTGTTTTCAGGACTTTTTCCATTGTTTTTTAAGTTCTCTATCTCTGCAAATAGAAATAGCTTTAGTTTCATTCCCAATTCCTATCTCTAACTGCATTCTCTTGCTAGTTAGGCCTACTGACATTATTACAATCCCAGTCAGGGGTGTCTCTGTGATAAAGCAGCAATGCGAAATCTTCCCAGTGAGCAAAACATCTAGCAGTACAGTTTCCCACATTGCCCACAATGAAATGTAACCAGAGTTTTGGAACTACTCTAAATTATAAGCAGTAGCCAACAGCTTTACTGGATGACCGAGTGCAAATGGAACAAGACTAGAACTTACATGACAAAAACCTCTGGAGAAAAATTATGTAGATGGACCTCTCGAAATGTCAAAAGATGGTAATTATTTACTCCTTGTATGAATCTTCATCCAAAGGCATCTACTGCAGAGGAGTATCAAATAGACAATATGATTTTTCCTGGATGTCTATCAGCTTCCTTCCCCAGCCACCCTGTATTTTCTCAAGGGAACCATATAAGTAGAGATAGAGCAGGAAGCTGTGCTTAAAATCACAAATATGGATTATACGTATGACTGGTCTGATCATTAACATTGTTAAAAGGCCCCCTTCCAACAGTATAAACCAATGGTAACACGCTTATATTATTCTCTTGGGGGAAGCAGCTATCCATCTGGTGTCAGGTTGATTACATTGGAATCCTTCCATTATAGAGAGACAAAAATTTATTTCTACTGGAATAGACAAATATTCAAACAATGGATTTGATTTTTCTGTCCAAAGTGTTGCTGGCAGCTTCACCATCTGTGGACTTATGGGATGTCTACATACTCACTATCCAACATAAAATTGCTTTAAAAAATGAATGCATTTTATACCAAAAGAAGGCCTGCATTGGACTTCTCCTTGGGTACTCAACTTTCCTGATGAAACAATGTAATGGCCTACTGAAAATTTAGTTGAAGAATATAGAGAGGATAGAAAAATCCTAGAGTCATATCTTATAGGAACTAATATATAATTTGAGCCTACAATCAATAGATGTTGCTCTTTTCATTATAGCTAGGATATGTAGGCTGGAAACCAAGATCTGGAAGTAAGAGTGACTCCTTTTGCATTGTATTTATTTTTATCAAATTTAATTGGTAATAATTCCTTTGCAATAAATGGTATTTTTATGCTACATTATTTGATTATTTAAAAAAATGTATATACACAGCCACACTCAACACAGAAGATTTCCAAGAAATTTAAAAGGTTCTTTATGAGCATTTACAGGCATGCCTCAATCTATTACTGGCCTGCAAAAAGCACTCATTTGTTTCTCTTACTGTAACAGAATTTGTAATTTCTAAATTTTATTTGAGTGAAAAAATATGGTATGTAATCTTTCATTGAGCATAATTTTTAGTTTAGTAGATGTTAATGTATTTATCCATCGCTCTTTCCTTTTAATTTATTTTTAATATTCCATTTATTATAGACACATTACAATGTGTTATTAATTCCCCTATTGGAGACCACCTGGTTTATAAACAGTTTGGGGGATATCTTGAATAAAGCTACTATGAACATCCATGTACAATCCTTTGTGTACACACATGCTTTCATTTCCTTTGCATGAACTGTATATATACATATATATGTACATATATATATGTACATATATATATGTAAGGTAAATACATGCTTACTTTTGTGAGCCGCTGCCAAAAATATTTTCCGTAGAGACTGTATATGAGTTACAGTTGTTCGATATTCTCATAACGCTTTATATTGTCCATATTGTATTTGTATCCATTTTAATGAATATTCATTGATATATCAATTGGGTTTTGAATTGCTTTTTCTTGATGACTGAAAATGCTTAATTTGTCATATGATTATTGTCATGTGATTATTGGCTTTTGAGTATATAATTTTTTGAACTGCTTGTTTATATCTTTTATCAATTTTTAATTTAATTTATCTTCTTATTATTGAGTTGTATTTTTTTATATTATCAACGTAAGTCCTTTATCAGTCATGTATATTACAAACACTTTCTCCTATTCTGTTACAACAATCACGTATTTGAGGAAAAAGCTCTATTTTTTAATCAAGTATAATTTATATTGCTTTCTTTTATTTATTTATTTTTTGCATGTTATAACTAAGATTTATTTATCTTCTTGTTTATTTACTTATTTAATAAACTCTTATTTTAGGTTCAGGGGCACATGTGCAGTTTTGTTATTTATGTAAACTCATTTCATGGGGTTTTTATTTACAGATTATGTCATCACCCAAGTACTAAGCCTAGCACTCAATCGTTAATTTCTCGAATCTTCTCCCTCCTCCTGCCCTCCACCCTCTTGTAGTCCCCAATGTCAGCTGTTCCCCTCTTTGTGTCCGTGTGTTCTCATCATTTAGCTCCTGCTTATAAGTGAAAACATGCAGTATTTGGTTTTCTGTACCTGATTTAATTCACTTAGGATAATGAACTCTAGCTCCATCCATGTTCCTACAAAATACATGATCCTGTTCTTTTTTATGGCTGCATAGAATTCCATGGTGTATATGTACCACATGCGCTATATCCAGTCTTCCACTGATGGACATTTAGATTGATTCCATGTCTTCTCTATTGTGAATAATGCTTCAATGAATATTCATGTGCATGTGGCTTTATGATAGAATGATGTGTATTCCTTTTAGTATACACCAAGTAATGGGATTGCTGGCTCAAATGGTAGTTCTGTTTTTAGCTCTTTGAGGAATCATCACATGGCTTTCCACAATAGTTAAACTAATTTCCACTCCCAACAATAGTGTATGAGCATTCCCTTTTCTCTGCAACCTTGCCAATATCTGTTGGGTTTTTTTGACTTTTTAATTACAGTCATTCTGACTGGTGTGAGATGATGCCTCAGTGTAATTTTGATTTGCATTTCTCTAATAATCAGTGATACTAAGCCGTTTTTCATATGCTCATTGGCCACATATATGTCTTCTTTTAAAAAGCGTCTGTTCATGTCTTCTGCTGGCTTTTTAATGGGATATTTTTCTCTTGTAAATTTGTTTAAGTTCCTTATAGATGCTGGATATTAGACTTTTGTCAGATGCATAGTTTGCAAAAATTTTCTCCCATGCTATAAGTTGTCTGCATACTCTGTTGATAGTTTCTTTTCCTACACTGAAGCTCTTTATTTTAATTGGATTCCATACATCACTTTTTGTTTTTGTTGCTTTTGGCATCTTTGTCATAAAATCTTTGCCAGTTCTTATGTCCAGAGTGGTATCACTGGGTTGTCTTCCAGGGTTTTTACGGTTTGGGGTTTTACATTTAACTCTTTAATCTATTCTGAGTTTAAGTCTTTAATCTATTTAGAGTTTATTTTTGTCTATAGTCTAACGAAGGAGTCCAGTTTCAATCTTATGCATATGGTTACACAGTTACCTCAGCACCATTTAGTAGATAGAGAGTCCTTTCCCCATTGCTTGTTTTTGTCAGCTTTGTCAATGATCAGATGGTTGTAGATTTGTGGCCTTATTTCCAGGCTCTCTATCTTTTCCATTCATCTATGTATCTGCTTTTGTACCAGAATCATGCTTTTTTGGTTACTGTAGCCCTGTAGTATAGTTTGAAGCCAGATAGTGTGATATCTCCAGCTTTGTTCTTTTTGCTTAGGATTGCCTTGGCAATTTGGGTTCTTTTTTGGCTCCATATGAATTTTAAAATAGTTTTTTTCTAGTTCTGTGACTAATGTCTTTGGTAGTTTGACAGGAATAACATTGAATCTGTAAATTGCTTTGACCACTATGGTCGTTTTAATAATATTAATTCTTCCTCTCCAGAGGCATGGAATGTTTTTCCGTTAATTTGTGTCATCTCTGATTTCTCTGAGCAGCATTTTGTAATTCTCATTGGAGAGATTTTTCAGCTCCCTGGTTAACTGTATTCCTGGGTATTTTATTCTTTTTGTAGCAATTTTGACTGGGATTGTGTTTTTGATTTGGCTCTTGGGTTCACTGTTGTTGGTGTATAGGAACACTACTGATTTTTGTACATTGTTTTTGTATTCTCAGACTTTGCTAAAGTTGTTTATCAGTTTAAGGATCTTTTGAACTAAGACTATGGGATTTTCTAGATACAGAATCATGTCCTCTGCACACAAGGATAGTTTGATCTTCTCTTTTTTTATTTCAATGCTCTTTATTTATTTCTCTTGCCTTATTGCTCTGGCCAAAACTTCCAATATTATTTTGAATAGATGTAGTTATGGAAGGCATCCTTTCTTGTGTCGGATTTCAGGGAGAATGTTTCCAGCTTTATACCACTCAGTATAACTTTGGTTGTGGGTTTGTCATAGATGATTTATTATTGTGAGGCATATTCCTTCAACATCTAGTTTATTGAGAGCTTTTCACATAAAGAGGTGTTGAATTTTATCTAAAGGCTTTTCTGCATCTATGGAAATAATCATGTGGTTTTTGTCTTTAGTTCTGTTTATATGACAAATCACATTTATTAATTTGTGAATATTGAAGCAAACTTGCATCTCAGCAATAAAACCAACTCCATCATGGTGGGTTAGCTTTTTGTTGTGCTGCTGAATTCCATTTGTTAGTATTTTGTTGAGGATTTTTTTTTTTAATCAATGTTCATCAAGAATATGGACCTGAAGTTTTCTTTTTCATGTGTGTCTCTGCCAGGTTTTGGGATTAGGATAATAATGGCCTCATAGAATAAATCGTGGAGGAGTCCCTCCTGCTTAATTTTTTTGAAATAGTTTAGTAGGAATGGTACCAACTCTTCTTTTTACAACTGGTAGACTTTGGTTGTACAATCCATCTGTGAATCCACCTGGTCCTGGGCTTTTTTTGCTTTGTAGGCTGTTTATTACTGATTCAGTTTCAAAGCTTATTATTGGCCTTTTCAGGGATTC
This sequence comes from Hylobates moloch, assembly GCF_009828535.3. Lineage (NCBI taxonomy): Eukaryota > Metazoa > Chordata > Mammalia > Primates > Hylobatidae > Hylobates > Hylobates moloch. Next base: position 26,917,891 of record NW_026652292.1, on the reverse strand, counting down.
AATTTCTTCCTGGTTCAGTCTTGGAAAGGTGTACTTGTCCAAGAATTTACCCATTTATTCTAGATTTTCTAGTTTCTGTGCAAGCAGGTTTTCATAATAGTCTCTGATGGTTACTATATTTTTGTGGGGTTAGTGGTAATATCCCTTTTGTCATTTCTGATTGTGTTTATTTGGATCTTCTCTCTTTTCCTTTTCATTAGTCTAGCTAGTGGTCTAATGTGCTATAAAATTTCCTCTTAACACTCTCTTATCTGTGCCCCAGAGTTTCTGGTTTATTGTATCTTTGTTCTCATTAGTTTCAAAGAACTTCCTGATTTCTGACTTAATTTCATTATTTTCCCAAAAGTCATTCAAAAACAGGTTGTTTAATTTCTTTATAAATTGAGGGTTTTGAGCGATATTTTCATATTAAATTGTATTTTTTTGCACTGTGGTCCCTGAATGTGGATAGTATAATTTCTGTATTATTTTATATTTGCTGAGGATTGTTTTGTGTCCGATTGTGTGGTTGATTTTAGTGTATGTGCCACGTGCAGATGCATATTCTGTTGTTTTGGGGTGGAGAGTTCTGTAGGTGTCTATCAGATCCATTTGGTCAAATGTTAAATTTAGATTATGAATATCCATTTTAATTTTCTGCCTCAATGAGCTGTCTAATACTGTCATTGGAATGTTGAAGTCTCCCACTATTATCGTGTTGTAGTTTAAGTCTTTCAAGGTCTTTAAGAACTTGCTTTATGAGTCAGGTGCTCCTGTTTTGGGTGCTTATATATTTATGATAGTTACATCTTCTTGTTGAATTGAACCTTTTACAATTATTGAATGCCCTTCTTTGTCTGTTTGATTTTTGTTTGCTTAAAGTATGTTTTGTCTGAAATTCAGATTGCAACCCCTGCTTTTTTTGTATTTGATTGGTAGATTTTCCTCCATCCCTCTATTTCTAGCCTGTAGTTGCCACGTTGAAGGAGGCAAATTATTTTTCTATATAAAAATTGCAAATTTTTTTACATTTACTTTTACAATTTTTGGGATTTTAATTTTTACATTTTGGTCTATTATCCATTTTTATTTAATGGATGTATTTGTTGTGAGATTAAAAACCAGAGATCATTTCTCCTTACATACAAATATCCAGTTATTTTTATACAATTTTATGAAACAGTTTACACGTTTAAGTGCTTTAATACTTCCACTGAAATTCAATGGACTATATATTTGTGAGTCTCATTGTAAGTTACGTTTCAATTTATTTGATTTCTTTTTGTGCAGTACACACTTTTTTGTTAAGTGATCACGATAACTTAATGGAACATATAATATTTATTTAATATGTTCTTGTATTGTTTGCTGATATTTAATTGAAAAATTTAGGGAATATACAAAAATAGAATTGGCCTTATACATATTTGTCCTATTATGTAACATTATTTGTAATTTATACCAATGTTATTGGTATTTCACAAAAAAATAATTTGAATACTTTCCCCCTGTTTTCTACCCTGGAAAGTTAAATGAGTTAATGGAGTCTTGGAGTTTGTTATCTGATGTTAGAATGTTTAGAAAATTTTTTTATGCAGATGTGAGACCATCCTGAGCCGTTCCTATTATTTGTAAGAAGGCAATGATATTTTCATATGCTTCTCTATGGATATAGATTTATTTAGAATTTTCTTTTTTTTTAGTTTGGGTAAGTTATATTTGTTATATAACTATCCATGACATTTATTTTTAGCTAGTGTATTTCAAAGTAGTTTTAAACGTATACAAACTAGCTCTTCATATATTTTTTAAATTTTCATTGTTTCAATGCTTACACTTCATCATTTGTCATATTTTTGTGTAATTGTGCAACTTGCTTTCCTTTTGTTAAATTTTTGTAGGTACACGGTAGGTGTATATATTTTGGGGTTACATGAGATATTTTGGTAGAGGCAACCAGTGTGTAATTATCACATCATACTAACTGGGGTATCATCACTTCTCTGCCCATTTTTAAAACAGATTATTAGATTTTTTCCTATAGATCTGTTTGAGTTCCTTATATATGATTAACCCACTGGTCATATGGGACTATATTGATTAACTTCCAGGTATTTTTGTAGTTTCCAAAATTTGTCTTGTTATTGGTTTCTAGTTTATTCCCTTGTAGTCAGAGAAGATGCTTGATATTATTTTAATTTATTTGAATGTCTTAATACTTGCTTTGTGAACTAACATATAGTTGGTCTATCCTTGAAAATGATCTATGTGTTGAGAAAATAAATGTGTATTTTGTGGCCGTTGGATAATGTTCTGTAAATATCTATTAGCTCCACTTAGTCTATAGCGCAGATTAACTCCGAGGTTTTTTTTATTTTCCACTTGGAAGAGCTGTCCAGTGCTGAAAATGGAGCATTGAAGTTTGCAGCTGTTATTGTATTGGAATCTATCTCTCTTTTTATCTCTAATAATATTTCTTTTATATATCTGGGTGTGCCACTGTTAAATGCATATATATTTAAAATTGTTGTATCTTCTTGCTAAATTAACCTATCTATCATTGTATAGTTATCTTCTTTTTCTCTTCCTATAGTTTTTACTTTGCTATCTATTTTTGTCTGGTATAAGTATAGCTACTGCTGCCTTTTTTGGTGCCCACTGGCATGAAACATTTTTTTCAATCTCTTTATTTTCAGCCTGTGTATATCTTTAGAGGTAAGGCTTGTTTCTTGTAGGCAACAGATCATTGTTTTTTTGTTTTTTTTTTTCACTCATTTAGTTACTGTATGTCTTTTGATTAGAGAGTAAGGACATACTCCTGCCATTTTGTTATGTGTCTTCTGATGGATTGTGGTCTTCTCTTCTTTCTTTGCTTTCTTTCAGTAAAAGTGATTTTCTCTGGTGGTATGATTCAATATCTTTTTATTTTTGGTGTACTTGTTGTATGTGTTTTGATTTCAGGTTACTATGTGGCTTGCAAGTAATATCTTATAACCCATTATTTTATTTTATTATGTATGTATGTATGTACTTATTTATTTATTTTGAGACAGAGTCTTGCTCTGTCACCCAGGCTGGAGTGCAGTGGTGTGATCTTGACTCTCCTACCTCTGCCTCCCAGGATCAAGCAATTCTCGTGCCCCAGCCATCCGAGTAGCTGGAATTACAGGTGCATGACACCATGTCTGGCTCATTCTAATTGTTGTACATTTTTATTACAGATGGGGTTTTGCCATGTTGACTGGGCTGGTCTCAAACTCCTGACCTCAAGCAACCTGCCCACCTCAGCCTCCCAAAGGGCTGGGATTATAGGGATGAGCCACAGCACCTGGCCCCATTATTTTAAGATGATAATAACTTAACAATGTTTTTAAAAAGAAGTAAACAAAGAAGCAGAGAGAAAACTAATAAAAGCTCTATACTTTAATTTTTTCCCCTGACTTTTAACATTATATTGTTTCTATTTATATCTTATTGTACTGTTTATATCTTGAAAAATTGTTGTAGTTATTACTTTTAATTCGTTCATTGTTTAGTCTTTCTAATTAAGATAAGAATAGCTTACATATCACCATTATGTGTTATGTATAATCACAGTTATAATTACACAGCATAATCAGTGTTATACTACTCTGAGTTTTTCTGTGTGCTTACTAGTACCAGTGACTTTTGTACCTTCAATGATTTCTTATTGCTCATTACCATCCTTTTCTTTCTGTTTGTAGTACTGTCTTTATTATTTCTTATAGGACAGGTCTAGTGTTGATGAAATCCCTCAGCTTTATTTGTCTGGGGTAGTCTTTATTTCTCCTTTATGTCTGAAGGACATTTTTGCCATACATACTGATAGTGGAGGAGACAGGCAAATGCCTAGGCAGATATGGATGTGTCCCTGGTGGAATCCTTACCTCCAAACTAAAGACAGTTTGAAGCCTGAAAGCCAAGCTACCAATCAAATCCATGGACTGGATTGAGAACCTGTCTTCCTGTTTGGCACACTTTTCTCTGATTCATCCCCACTCTTCACCTATTTTACATATACCTACCCTTTTCTAATTGGTTTTCTACACTGTTGTGCCCATCTCTGAATAGTGTATTTGCTTTAACCTTTTGCGCCTACTTACAAACCAATTAGCATGCACTCCTCTATTCTGTGCCCATAAAAGCCCCGGACCCAGACAAAGTGAGAGAAAAACCACCTGACTGAAGGGATGGGGGGTACCATCCCTGCATTTTCCGTTCACTGATAGTTCATCTGTCACTCAATAAAATTCCTCCCTGCCCTCCTCATTATTCAAATTGTCAGTGTATCCTCATTCTTCTTGGTCGCAGGACAAGAGTTCAGGAACCACTGGATATGGGTACAAGGTATAATACAGTCAGGCCCAGTTGGCGGGGTGCCTAGAATGGAAGGCCCAGGCACGAATGAGGCCTAGGTGGGGAGGGAGAATCACCAGCTATGGAGGTCCCCAGTTGGTAATGTGGCTGAGATGAAATTCCTCAGCTTTGTTTACCTGGGACAGTGTTTTTTTGTTTGTTTTTCCTCACGTCTGAAGGAAATTTTTGCCAGATATACTACTCTAGGGTAAAGGGGTTTTTTTGAGTACTTTGTATATGTCATATAAGGTACCCCTTCTGGCCTGTAAAGGTTCCACTGAAAAGTTGGCTGCCAGATGTATTAGAGATCCACTGAATGTTATTTGTTTCTTTTTTCTCGCTTCTTCTAAGATATTTTCTTTATACTTGACTTTTGGGAGTTTCATTATCAAACGCTTTGCTGTAGACTTCTTTAGGTTAATTCTCCTTGATGTTCTATAACTTTCCTGTTTTTCAATATTGATATATTTCTCTAGATTTGTGAAGTTCTCTGTTATTACCCTTTGATTAAATTTTTTACTCCTGTCCCCTCTACCTCCTCTTTAAGGCCAATTACTCTTAAATTTGCCCTTTTGAGACTCTTTTCTGGATCCTGTAGGCATGCTTCTTTGTTTTTTATTCTTTCTTCCTTTATCTCCTTTGACTGTATTCTCAAATAGCCTGTCTTCAAACCCACTAATTCTCATGCTTGATAATTCTGCTATGAAGAGAATCTCATGCATTCTTCAGTGTGTCAATTACATGTTTAAACTCTAGAATTTCTGCTTGATTCTTTCTAATTATTTTCATTTCTTTGTTAAGTTTATCTGATAGATCTCTTAATTCCTTCTCTATATTATCTTTAATTTCTCTGAGTTTCTTCAAGGTAGCTATTTTGCATTCTCTACCTGAAAGGTCACATATCTCTGTTTCTCCAAGTGTGGTCTGTGGTGCCTTATTGAGTTCATTTGGTGATGTCTTGTTTTCCTGGAGGATATTAATGTTTGTGAATATTATCTGTGTCTGGGCATTGAAGAATTAGGTACTTACTGTAGTCTTCTCAGTTCATTCTTATTTTTACCCAAATTTCTTAAGAAGGCTTTCTAGGTATTCAGAAAAACTTGTATGTTGTGATCTAAGCCTTATCTTCATTGGGAGGCACTCCAAATCCAATAACCCTGTGGTTCTTGCAGACTTGTAAACCTCTTTGATTGTCTTGGATAATATCCAGAAGAGTTCACTGTATTAACAGGCACAGACTACTGTTCCTTTTTTTTGCTTTATTACACAGGAATTCCCTCTCTCTCTGTTCTAAATGGCCTGGAGTGACACAAGCCCCATTGTGGCCACCAATACTTGAAATGTTCTGGGTCATACCCAAGGCCAGCAAAGCACAGGTTCTTGCCCAATGCCCTCTGTAATCACTATGTGACTACCACTTATGTTTGTGCAAGGCCCTGGGGCTATACAATCAGCAGGTAGCAAATCCAGTTGGGCTTCTGTCCTTCACTTTAGGGCAGCAAGATCCCTCAGGCTCCAAGCAGGTCCAGAGCTTCCATTTGGGAGCCAGGGAATAGGGTCAAAAACCTTGGAAGTCTACGGGCTGTTCTATTGTACTCCACCTGAACTGGCACTATGAGACAGTCCTTCTCACTCTTCCCTCCCCTTTTCACAGGCAGAGGAGACTCACCCTGTGGCCACCAGAGCACAGACTTAGGAGGAGTACTTCCAGGCTACCGTCAATGACCCTTCAAAGCTCAAAGGCTCTTCAGTCAGCTTGTGGTGAATACTTCCCTGTCTGGGGATTTAACCTTCAGGGTAGTGGGTTCCCCTCTGGCCCAGGGCAGGTCCAGAAGTCATTTCTTTTTTCTTTTTTTTTTTTGAGAGGGAGTCTCGCTCTGTCGCCTAGGCTGGAGTGCAGTGGCTTAATCTCGGCTCACTGCAAGCTCCACCTCCTAGGTTCATGCCATTCTCCTGCCTCAGCCTCTCCGAGTAGCTGGGACTACAGGCGCCCGCCACCACCCCTGGCTAATTTTTTGTATTTTTTCTTAGTAGAGACAGAGTTTCACTGTGGTCTCAATCTCCTGACCTCGTGATCCGCCCGCCTCGGCCTCCCAAAGTGCTGGGATTACAAGCATGAGCCACCGCGCCAGGCCCAGAAGTCCTTTCTAAGAGCCAAGGCCTGGAATTGGGAACGCATGAGCCTGCTTGCTGCTCTACCCACCTTAAGCTGAGCTGGCACCTTAGGTGCAAACCAAAGTCCCCTTTAGATTTCTCTCCAATTTTCTCAAGCAAAAGGGGTCTCTCCCCATAGGCATCACAGTTGGGAACATGCTGAGTCTCAACTAAATCAGCTAGTCTCAGAGTCTCACCCAAGGCCTACAATGTACTACCTGGGTATCACTGCTGGTTATTCAGATCCCAAGGGCTCATTAGTCAGCAGCTGATGGATCATGCTGAGACTGGGCCCTTCCCTGTAAGGCAGTGCATTCCCTTCTGACCCAGTGTGTGTCTAGAAATGTTGTCTGGGAGCTAGAGTCTGGAAGGGAGCCTCACGACTCTGACTGGTGCCCTATCCTACTGTGGCTGAGCTGGTATCCAAGATGCAAGAGAAAGTCCTCCCTACTCTCCTCAAGCAAAAGGAAGGGGCCCCCTTTGCAGCTGCAAGCTGTGCAATCTGGGTCTGGGGGAGGGCTGGCACAAGCTCTCCTTTTGCTGCCCCGGCTGTTGCCTCAATAGTTGACGTGTCCTCCCAGTTCACTGGCTCTGAGCTCAGTTCAGCACAGGACTAATCTAGCAGTTGCAGTCATTGTGATCTACATTGACTTTCAAGTTTACTTAGAGCTCCAGAGTACTTTAGGACATGGTGGTGAGGTTTGCCAGAACTAAAGTTCCGACTACTAGGGAGGGTGATTCTTCTCTGGCTAGGGCTGGTTTAAACTTCTGTGAGAGGGCAGCTGAGTTCAACCTGGTTTTGCTTTCCGCTATGACAGGCAGCACTGAGTTCAATGCAGTATCTCGTAATTGCTACCTTCTCACTCTGCCAAGATGACAGATTCTCTCTTTGTGCCATGATGGCAGTGCTGGGATGGTGAAAAGGTGACATTGGTGATTTTTACCCTCCTCAGTGCTTCTTTCAGTGATATAAGGTTGATACCAGGTATTGTGAATATTCACATGATTTGGAGGTTTTATTAAGGTTCTTTTGTGTGTGTGTAGATAATAAACTGGTGTCCTCATTGGGAGGATGATCAGAGGAGCCTTCTATTCAGCCATCTTGCTCCACTCCTCCATCTTCCCTTTAAATTACACTACTTTATTGTTTTTTGTAAAGAACTAGCTTTTATTTAGTTCCAATATATTTTCTGTCATAATTAACTAATTTTTGTTTATATGCATGTTATTTTCTGCATTCTTTTCATTTTTGATCTACTTTTTCTGTAGTGAATTTTACTTTAATGTATAATTTCTCTTTTTCCATTAATGTATGTATTTGATGTATTAAAGTTATCTGTAAGTACTATTTTAGTTGAACCCTATGGGTATTTAAAATAATTACATGTATTAATTACTTATATTTAATTATTTTTTACTATTATTTTGATAGATTTGGCAAATTTTTGTATCTGGAAAGGAGGTTGTTTTGCTATTACTGATTTTCATCAATATTATTATTATTGATAAAAGAAGTTTATTAACTACATCTATTGGCCATTTGAGGGATAACTGTGAGATTGGTTTTCAGATATTTTATCTCTATGCCTGCAGGAGATAATAAGGGTTTCTTTAGGCACGTGTTTAGATGCATTCATGTCATCACTGTAGAGCTTGAGCTGGAACTTGGAAGCCCTGAGCAATTATTTCCTTTCTTCACTTTTCCAGAGCAGTTTCCAGCAACCAGCCAAACCTATTATACTCCTTAATTAGACTCAAATGTTCTAGACATCAAATAAATAGTCAAAAACTTCGATGTCTACAGGCATTTAATTAGGGATAAACATCAGTGACATTTTACATATCTCTGTTATTAGATCATGCCATGATCTACCTCTGCTGTCTTTACCACTAGAAATAAACTCATTAACGCCTAGAAATGTAACTAGATCAGAGAACCAATTTCAGGAAACTCAAAACTAATTTGGAAAGCACATTCTTAAAATTCTGTTCTTTCAAAACCACCTTCAGTACAAAAGTCTAAATCTGTTAGCTTTCTACCAGAGAAACATAACCAATTGGAGATACAGTCTAAGAGATTTAATGCAACGAACTGATTTATATGATTATGTGGGATGGCTCAGGAAATCCAAAAGTGTTTGACAGGCTCCTGGGACGGCAAACTAAAATTCTCTGTGCAGCAAGTTAAAGCTGCTATTCACAGACAGAATATCTTCTTCAGGCAAGCCTCAAATTTGCTCTTGAGGTTCTTCAATGGATTACATTAAGACATACAGAATATATAAGATAATTGCTCTTATTTAAAGTCAACTGATTATGGACTTTAATCACCTTAATAGAATACTTTCACAGCAATACCTATACCTATACCAGCATTTGATTGAATAACTAGGAACTGTAGCCTGGTCAATTTGACATAAACAGAAATATAATATCCACGAGATAGACTTTTTGATTGTATTGTTTGTGTTTTCTATATTTTTATTGAATTTTTGCCTTGATATATCTTTGGTTAAGAAAGATATTTTATTAGTTATCTATTGCTATGTAACAGATTACCACAATCCTGCTGGCTTAAAATAGCATAAATTCATTTCTCACAGTTTCTGTAAGTCAGAAATCCAGTGGCAGCTTAGCTGGGACCTCCAATTTAGTGTCTTTCATGAGGCTGCAGTCAAGGTGTCATCAAAAGATGGAGTCTCATCTGAAGGCTCCACAGGTAAGAACTTACTTCCAAGGTCATTTACATAGTTTGGGTTCTTTGTGAGTACTTGGACTGAGGGCATCAATTTCACACTGACCGAAGGCCTGACACTACCCTCAGTTTCTTGTCATATGGACTTCCTCAAATGGCAACTTTTTAATGAAAGCCAGAAAGAGAAAATGTATGCTAGCAAGCAAATTCAGTCTCTTATAATCTAATGTCTAAGTGACATTTTACTACACATTGAGGCATTCTATTTGGTAGAAGAAAGCTATTCAAAGAGAAAGAATCATTATTAGCTATAAATAACAGGCTGTGAACATCAGTAGGGGGAACCTTAGACATACCTATCTCAGGTATATTGATTCTTGTTATTCAGGTATGTCCATCTAATTCTTCCTACATTGCCTGTAGTTTCCTTTTTGTGAAACCTTTCATATAAATATGTTTATAATATTTTAATATGTATGTACAACACCAGTCCCTCTCTTCTTATATCTTAGAAGTTCACCCTGAAAAGAATCATATCAGTGATAAGTAATTATGATAACATGTAGGTTAACTTCAAAAATCTAGGTACTCAGGAAATTAAAATTATGTGATATTTTCAAAATTTTGGAGGCACATTTAACTAAAACATTTATACTTGGTACATTATATGCTCAGCCATATGATACTCATTTGTCTTTTAAGAAGAAATAGATAGATTTTTTGTACATTTGTTAATGATACTTCATTTCTGCATTAAATAATTTTTATTGTTTTTTTCAGTAGTCTCTTGTACATCTGAACTTTTTACTATATACATCACTAAAATATTATTAGATTGCACAAATCACAAAGTGTAGAATCAATAATGTCCCAAGGAGGGGGTGCTTATTAAAATCACAAATTTTCAAACATTAGTTTGTAAGCAGATTTCTTCTTTATTACATTATTTTAAGAATAAAAAGACATAACTTTATTAGTATTATCATTACCCCTTCCTGCATTTAAAGTTTTAGTTATCTCTTTATTTTCTATCTTTTATAGTTCCTGTTTTTCTGAATACTTCTATAGAAGGAGTTGGTGTAGTAATATTATAATATATTCCATCTACAAGACTAATCCATCCCACTTTTAAAACTGATACCGCTACTTCTCCTAGAAAGTTGCTAGCTGCCAATTACCAATATCCTGGAAACTCTCAGTGGTTGTGGGGCCTTGCACCATACCTAACAATACCACCTTATTTGTGTCTTCCTTAGACAGTTTGGTGCAGGGTTCTAACGCTTTCGTCCTTCATTGGTTTCAATTTACTTCATCCCATCTATGGAAATATATGACTGCCACTTGAGAGTGTGCCTTTTTTTTTTTTTTATTACCAAACTCAGAGGTTTGTGCCATGGGCTATTGTGTCACCCAAAATTATTATGATGAAGGTTTAATTTCTGATGTGACTATATTTAGAGATAGGGCTTTTAAGAGGTAAAGTTAAATGAGCTCATAAAGGTAGACGTTCCAGTGTAATAAATTGAGAGGCCAAATAAGATGAGGTAGAGAGGGAGATCCCTCTCTGTTTGCCCGCACACACGAAGGAAAGGCCACGTGAGGATACAGGAGAAGGCAACTGTCTACAAGCCAGGAAGAGAGCTGCTCACTAGGAACTAAACTGGCTGGCACCTGGATCTTGGACTTTCCAGTCTCCAGAACTGTAGCAAAAAATTTCTATTGTGAATGGCACATATTCTGTGGAGTTTCTTGTGGCAGCCCGAGCAGAATAAGACAGCTTACATTCTGGAACAAGTGTGATATGTCTGCCATTCCGGAAATCTTCCATTTCTAACATTTATGGCCACTCACTATGATTCTTGGGTCCTGAGAAGATTGCATTGATTCTACTTTAGTCACAAATGTACATGGTGTACCAAGTGTGATTGTGATTTATATAAAGACAACAGCAAAGAAGACAAAGAATACAGCTCAGCACGAAGAGGAATATACAAAGCAAGAAATGCAACACAGTTCTCAGTAGAAGACTCCATATCAAACGTCCAAGCTTTCAGTTTAGTCCCCACAGAGTTAGCCACCTTCCAATAATGCCATCTGCCTAGCAAGGTGCTTTCATCAGGCAGTTTGCTAAGCTGGCTTAGCTTTTCCTTATAGCTTTTGGACTCTTGTAGCACTTTTGGAAACCCTAGGTGTGTACTTATCTCCCCAGCAGGCACAAGTAACTGGTCACAATCTCAGCAAATTCCTGTGCACTTGGTAATAGATTGTTGCTATTACATGAATATCTCTCTTTTTCAGGTACTTGTCAAGCCTACAGTCTATCCTTTAAGGAAATTACATGTATTCTCATTTTTAAATGAATAACATGAATATGCCTATATTTAAGAGTCATTAATATGAAGAATCCAAAATATATGTGGCTTAATCTGTCTTCATAGTGTTTTAGAGATATTTTAAATCACAGTACTTTTTTTTAGTGAGTCACTGAAAGATGTAAAAATAGATTTTATAGTTCACTTTTTTCTATTAAAAATCTTTAAAAAAAACAAAAAAGCATAGATTATTTGGGATCATTTTCTATTTTCCTTTCTCCAAAATTCTTAAAACATCACTAAAAATGCACAATTTGTCATCAATTTCAAATAAAACACCTAAAACTATTAATTGTTTTTAAGAAATCCCAACTGGGATATGTCTGTAACACTGAGCCAGTCTTCTTTTTGTGTCCTTATTGGTTCCATTCACTCATGGAGTCATTTATATTTAATTTGATGCTAAAAAGTGTAGCTAATATAGATGAACTGTTGTAATATGTTATAATGTTTAGATAATGTGATTACAGTAGCTTCATATTTTAAGCTTATTACATTATGATGAGATAATAAATGAAAATTGGCTCATAAATTATTCATAAAAAATTATACAATTGCATATCCATTGAACATTCAAGAAAAGGGCAGAAAATATAGAGTATATAATATATCCAATAAATATTCCAATAAAATGGAAATTTTTGAGACTTGCTATTAACATGGTAGCAATCATTTTTTGGCATATAAGTGTATAACATTTAGTATACTAGAAATTGTTTCTGCTTAATCTTCAAAAGATATGTCATTTTTCCAAAATAAATTTCATTTTTTTACCAGATTAAAAAATACAAGCAGCTAAACTGTAAAAAAAAAATACTAAAAAGCAAATAAATGGAAAATTCTCTTTTATCCCACCAACGTTGATTTTTGAGTTCTTTCCAGAGGAAATTATTTTCAATTTTGTAGTTACATTCTATTATTTATCTATTTAGTTATATTTATTTAATTATATGCTACTGTTGTTTGGTGTTTGGAGGCAAAGGTTGCGGTGAGCTGAGATGGTGCCACTGCACTCTGGCCTGGGCAATAAGAGCAAAACTCCATCTCAAAAAAAAAAAAAAAAAAAGGAAAACAGGCCTGGTGCAGTGGCTCACACCTGTAATCCCAGCAGTTTGGGAGGCAGATCACCTGAGGCCAGTAGTTTGAGACCAGCCTGGCCAACATGGCAAAACCCCATCTGTTGATTTATTTTATGGTAATTAAAAATTTTGCTCTCAAACCCCAACTTTCTCACAACAATGCCACAATTTCACATTATTTCAGATTAAGTCATTATAATTCTTTACGTTATTATAACTATGTTAATATTTTTAATGTTTGTTAATAAACAGATTCTAATTGGAGGGTCATTACACAGGAGTGGCTCTGCCACTTTAAAGTTCTACAGAAACAAACCAATGCCCAATGTAAGCGGTAAATTGAAAGTTAAAAATTTAAACAGAAACCACTAACTTCCTTGTAGGAATTTTTCATTCTAACCAAACAAATTTGTACTCTTCGTCTTGGTTCTGCAATCACTTTTTGAAAGTTGCCTACTTAACCCTCTCAGCTGAGTGCTGGCCACTTGTGGTTTAGTGCTGTCCCATTAATGAAATGCTAAATGACCAAATAAACTCTAACATTTAAATGTGCTTAAGTTTTCCTTTGACCACTTCTGAGTCAGCTAGTATTTCTTTTCTCATAAAATTTCAAATTTTTACTACAGTTAAACGTTAATTCATTACTCAGTTTCTTCTCTCTCTCTCTCTCTCCCACTATCTTCTGTTTGTATTTTTCATATATTTTATTATTATTATTATGTTGGCAACTGTCTTTACGAATGGAGACTTTTATTAAGTGTGTGACTATCCATGTTTGTTCATGTATATTATAGAATTAGACACTGAGAACCAAATAGAAAGCTTAGTATATATGTTTGTAAACGGTTGTGAGATTAGGAGAAGTGGGACCACCCAATAAGAGATACACAATAGACTATTTTTAGATCTCTTTTGCCTATTCTCTCTTTCAACATATTCTTCCTGATTATTTTACTTCTCTGGTTATTTTCTTTAATTGCTGTGGATTTTTTTTAACCAAATTGATATCTCCACTAAATTTCTAGTTGGATATATGTTCTCCTTGATGTCAAAAATAACAACTGATGATAAGATCAAGGGGTACCAGGACCATATTATTCAGAGACTCTAGGCTATTTTTAGATATTTGGCTTTTATTATGAGTGCAATGGGGGTACTTGCAGGGTTTTAGGTAGAGGAATTATATTATCTAGGTAATTTTTTAGAACAAAATCACAAAATTACCGTGAATAGATTTGAGGTAGGAATGATGGAAGAGGAAAGAAGAAGGGGGACAAGTTAGTGGCTATTAAACCCAGTAAGTATCCATCGTGTTAGCTGAAGATGTAGTAAGAACTGACTGCAGTCTAGATTTTGGGTTCACAGCTATACGTGCAGGGATATATCTTGGTTTTTGTTGGAAATTTTTAAAACGATGGTATTTTAGAGTATCAAGACAAATTAAGACCACTCGAAAGTTTTTCATGGTTCTTTCTTATTAACTATTCAAAATAACATTACAACAGCTTCAATTTCAATTGTTGAAAACAATATTTTAGGTATATCTGAAACTTCTTTAGATAGCATTTTGTCTGACTAAACAGTGCTTAGAGATACCATCTTTGATATTTCCGAGGTTTTAGAGGATTTTAGAGTCATACCCTCAGCTCCACCTTCAGATCATGCTTTAGAGTGAGTACCCTGAATGTAATTTCTGATTGGAAACCATTTATTAGTTTTAACGTTGTTTGCCATTTGGAGAGACTGCAAATCTTTAATACAAGTGGGACCTAGCTACTTTTAGCTTAGCAGCTATGCTTTTAACTTATTACTGTCTTGTTATATTTTACTATAAGTGGCAAGAAGGAAAAAAGACAGACTTTCAACATTGTTGTTGGAAATTTCCTTAGCTAAATCATCTAGTCCTTTAGGTACATTTTCTACCTTTCACATTACTACAGACAACAGGGTTGTTGAATGTTCTGCCACTTATTAACATAGATCTCTTTTTTTTTATAGTTCCCTATTAAGAATTTTTGCCTTCTATTAAAGACTCACCAGTACCTCTCCAAAGTCCCAAATTCTATGAATGATGTGTTCAAGGCTCAACTTTTTATCTCATATTTCCTTAGAATCCTTACAGTTTTGTTTAGCTCCTGCGAACTGCCATTTCTAAAGTCACTGCTATGGTGCGGCTATATGGGCATTCCACTTCTATTACAAAAAAATCTGCATTCACTACATATGAGTTATGTACCAGTTATTGCTGCATAATAAATTATTGCTGAAATTAGAGACTTAAAGCTATAAATATCTATTACCTCACAGTTCCTGTGGGTCAAGAATATGGGAGCAGCTAGCTGCGTGGTTCTGGCTCAGGGACTCCCATGATGTTGCATTCAAATGGTCAGTTAGACCTTGAATAGCTGCTTCCAAGCATTCATGTGGTTGTTGGCAGGATTTAGCTTCTCACTGGCTTTTGGCTGCAGACCTCAGTTTTTGCCATATGAGCCTTTATATAGGATCTCTGAATATCCTCATGGTATGTATGCTGGTTTCCCACAGGGTGACTGATGACAGAAAAAAAAGAGCAAGAGAGAGAGTGAGAGTGCACACTTGCGAGCGAGAGAACAGAAAAAGAAAGTCCCAAACAGAAGCTTCAGTCTTTATAACCTAAGCTCTGACATGACGTATCATGACTTCTTGCTTATGCTGTTAGTCACATGGCCTGTCTTAGTCCATTTGGTGCTACTATCACAAAATATTACAGACGGGGCCATTTCTAATGAACAGAAATTTATGTCCTCACAATTCTGGAGGCTAGGAAATCCAAGATCAAGGAGCTGGTCTCTTTGGAGGGTACATGCAAGAAGGTAAAAAAGAGAGAGAGAGAGACAAGGGGGGCCAACCTGTCCTTTCATAATGAACCCACTTTTACAATGACAGCATTAATCCATTCAGAAGTGTAGAGCATTATGGTCTATTCATTTCTTAGAGGTCCCAACTCTTAGTACATACAATGGCGATTGAATGTCAGCATGAGTTTAGGAAAGAACAAAAAATTCAAACTATAGCAAGGTTCAACAATCTAGTTACAATAAAAAAAGGTGATAACACTGGGACAAGATCATCAGGGGCCATCTTTTAGGCTACTTACCATACTGAGTAAAACTGGTCTCCTTTCATATTTTGAGCAGCAAGCCCAGATGTTTTCTCGGTGAAGAAGTGACTCCTTCAAAGCAGGAAGCCTTATAACAACCAAATTCATCTTGTGATGGAAATATCTAGCCCTAAAGACATCCAATGAACTGCAATGACATTTTAGAAGTTGGTTTTAATGTATAGAGTCTGTTTTTAATTAATGATAGCTTATTTTCAAAGTAATGTTATTTTTTTAAGAATAAAACTCATGCCAGCTATCAAAAAGGTGAGGAATTTTTAGAATTAAAATTTCTGCATCAGTTTTCACAAGAGTCAACGGTAATGTGAACTGGCATCCAATATAAATATTAAATACAGGCTGATCTTCCTCCTGGCCATATGCATTTAGATGGTCCCCGGGGAATTACTTTGGACATCATGAAGCATGGCTTTTAAAAAGCAGCTGCTGTTTTTATGAGAACCGATTTGGTTTCCCAACAAAGTAAGCACTTTAAAAAAAATCGATGTAAAAACTATGAGATGTGTACAGGTCTGAATATGAACTAAATTTTTGGTTACTGAAACACTGAAGATTTGTATAATTTAAATAAAAGGTATATACTTCATAATTTCTAAGATGGCTAGCAAACTTTAAAAATAAAATAGCATTTTATTCACGTGATACCCAGAATTTGAGTTACATCGTGGTCTAAGCTGCCTTTCTGATTGGGATCCCAGGTCCCTCATTAAAAAAAAAAAAATGAACTATTAGTATACTCAAGAACCTGGTTTGATGAATCCCTAGGGTATTAGGCTGAATGAGAAAAAAACAAAATCCTTAAAAGTTTGCATACCAAATGATTCCTTTTACATAACATTCTCAAAATGACCAAACTGTAGAGATCAAGAATAGATTAATGATTGCAGGGAATTATGGAGGTGGGGGGCTGGATAGGTACAATTTTAAAAGACTAGTACTAGGAAATTTCTTGGTAGTGATAACACAGTTTTGTATCCTGATTGTGGTTGTGATTATATTAATTTTTAAGTGTGGTAAATATTAATAGAACTACATGCACACAGAGACACACATGCACACACACATACATAAATGAGAGTATAGATTATTCCAGTTGATGATTGTCAACTTCTTGGTTTTGCTACTATACTGTATGTTATGTGTGGAATTATCATTGGGGGAAATTGGGAGAGGAGGATACGAGACTGCTCTGGAGTCTTTTTCACTTTCCTATGAAGCTATATATGGGAGAGTTCCCCAAGTGGCTTGGAATGACCCTGTTTTCCCCTGTCTACCTGCTTGTAGCTCTCAGAATTACCACAGAATGTGCGAGGAATGCAATACCTTGAGATAGAGAGGAATTGCATGAAACAGTCAAGGCCTTGTTCCAGTCTCGCTTAGGAAATGTAACATCATGAATCACAGAGGAACTACCCGGGACAGCCTGGGCTTCACTTCTCTTTCCCCTGAAAGCAAGATGCGCTTCAAAGCTTTGTCCAGCGAGTCACATTGCCCCTGAAGTATATAACCTGGGGCAGGCTGCCTTTCACTCAAAGGGGGTCATGCTCAGTCAAGACTCCATCCACTCTGAACAGCTTTTTCCAGCCTGAGGGGACTGACTCACAATGGAGTCTAGGATTTTTTTTGTCCCTTGCTGCCTATCTGTAAGAAATAAGCCTAAATTCATATAACTTGCTGCATGTAAGTGTGTTCTCTCACATCGGATTCAGGCAATTGTTGAAACCAGAGCCCAAGATGCAGTGGGCAGAAGTGTTAGGACTGCTATTCCTGGTGGATGACATTTGTTATCCTCTATGCATTAGAAGTCCTCCTTTGAGACTGGTAATTAGCAAACCTGATTCTCCCTATAATTATTTCATTATAAATGGTTTAAAAATAATACAAAATGAATGAATAAACTATTTAATAAATTGCAATCTTGAGAGCTTGTTTGGAGGTTCCAGCAGGGGAGCACAGCTATTCCTATACCCTTGACTGGTCCTCCTCTATCGGGAATGGTTGTCCTCTTCAACCGAGTGTGCAGCTTCACGAAGGATACACATGGAGCAGTGAGGGAGGAAGGGGACACGCGTCTAGCCAGCCAGATCAGCCGAATCAACCCTGGCAATCAATGGGATGACAGATGTTGCAGCCAGATTGCCCTCACATCCAATCTGAGAGGACACTTTTAATATCACTTTTTACGTCACATTCTTTCATAAGACTATATAGAGCAAACACACAGCTATCAAGAATTCAAGGAGAATTAAACTAATTCTATTGAGACTAATAGATTATAAATGCGAACATTGCATTTTATAGTATTAACTTATGACAGATTTATATTATTTTAATAAAATTATGAAAGTCAGTCTTTAAATTCTAAATTAAATTATATATGAAAATTTGAAACAAATGAAGTGAAAGATTTATTCTATAAGGATATACAACTATTACTGTAATTTTTCTGCTCTTATCATCAAAACCAAAGGTGTGCAAACCCTGTGTTCAATAATTTATTTAATAGACAACACCGTGTTACAGAAGAGTAAATGTAATTATTTAAAACATGAAAACATGGGCATGGTGATTAGAATTGTATATACTTTTTTCTCTGTCATTTTTGTTTGTTTATGTTTTAAAGTAGCATGACTACAGTGTTCTTGGGAATCTTCTCAACACGTGAAGTTAAAAAATACCTCTCAGTAATTAATTGGCATTGCATTTAAAAATGGAAAAAATTATTATAGTGTATCATCAATTTATCTGCTGATAGACTTTTGATTATTTAAAATGAAATGCATATTTAACTATGAATCATAAAATATTACAGAAAGAATAGTAAAAGGTTAGAGACATTATCTATTGAATTGTGATATATTTTATTTAGCCCTAATACTGATAGAAGTAAAATGAAAAATTTTGAGTTTTTGAGTATTTTTAAATCAATCATTTATCTCTGTAATTTAAAGTATGCTCTTTACACATTTTCTTGCTTTTATATTATAGTAATTATTAAGTTCTGAAACTACAATAAGACATCAGATATGTGACCATTGCAAAAGAAGATATAGAATGTTCTCTCTAGCAAAAGGAAGAGAATTAACTGAAAAGCTATTAAAATTAATAAACATTTGTTATATAGTTCACTAATTTTAGGTGGTCAAAACAAATGCAGGTCACAAGAAAAAATACATTATTATCAATGATCACTCATTCATTGATTTATTCAACATTTTGAAAGATTACTGTGTGTCAGAACATGTTCTATATAGGATGCACAAAACAGAATTCCTCTCATCAGGGAGATTATGTAGCAATAGTGTAATACATAACATAAAATACCTAAGAATAAACTTAATACACGACACATGAGAAAAAAAAATGCCTCAGCTTGTCAATGGATAAACAAAGAGTGGTGTTTCTCTACAATGTAATACTCAGTGATAAATTGTAATGTTGAGAGTAAATGTGTAATGGTAAGTATAGTAAGCAAAACACAAAAGGTAAGGTGCCATATGATTCAATTTGCTGTATTCTAGAATAGGCAATACTGCGAGGACAAAAATCAAAGGGTTGATGGATGTACTGCAAAGAACAGTAGAACATTTTTTTGTGTGTGTGATTCGAATGTTCCCATGTTTTGATTGTGGTGGTGTTACACGACTGAATATTTTCCAAAACTCACTGATCCATATATTTTAAATATATAAAATTTGTTAGATATATGAGTAAGTAGCTGAAGTTGTCTTACTTAAAAGGAAATATAAGGTTGATCACAAGAAAGATAACGATTAATTAAAATACATACAATAAATAGAGCTATTGTATAAAATTATAATCCCAGTAAAAATACATTGTATTGGAGAACTTGAAAAAATATATAAGTTCAAACAAAAGCTTAAATAAACTGTATCTTCATGAAAAAGAAAACAGGAGAAATAGGAATAAAAATATTTTAAGGAGACTTTCCCTGAGATGTATTAAATCATGGGGCTACAACTTTTTTTTTTTTTTTTTTTTGAGACAGAATTTTGCTCTTGTTGCCCAGGCTGGAGTACAGTGTCTTGATCTTGGCTCACTGCATTCTCCGCCTCCCGGGTTCAAGCGATTCTCCTGCCTCAGCCTCCTGAGTACCTGGGATTACAGGGGCCTGCCACCACACCCAGCTACTCTTTTTTTGTATTTTTAGTAAAGACAGGGATTCACCATGTTGGCCAGGCTGGTCTCGAACTCCTGACCTCAGGTGAGCCACCCGCCTCGGCCTCCCAAAGTTCTGGGATTACAAGTGGGATTCACTGCACTTGGCTGCTCCAACAATTTTAATGACGTATGTTTGTATCAACATACCACAGATTTAACAATGGACCTGAATAAGCAGCTCAGAAAGATATCCAAATGGACAATTTTAAAAAGCGACTTAAAGTATCAAACTGACAGCATCACAAATATCTGTGCAGGAATTGCTTATTAAATAAATGATATGTAGAAATTCAATTATTTTTGGAAACGGAAATAGCAAAGTAGAGCATATAGCTTAACATTCATCCAGGAATTCACAAATAGAATAAATATTTTTAAAAAAATTAATACAAGTATGGTTGCATATTTAATCCTAGCGAGAGTTACTAGGTTATATTTTGCCAATGGAATATTTGAAAAATGCAAGAGAAACAATAGCCACATGTTGCAATTCTGGTGGTGTCTTGATTCAGCAGAATCACGATTCAGGAATTTTTCAGGGGCTTCCGAGTGACTGCCTGAAACTCTCCCACAGTATGTTGAGAATCGTAACCGTCACCAGCTTGCTCTTGGGCTTTTTCATGCTATTTCTGATGCTAGCAGAGATTTGTTCTTTGTCTTCATCTCTTCATCTCTCCCAACGGTTTTACATGTATCTGAATATTTGTGTTTAAACTTCCTTTTTTGATCTATCTAGATTGGTTTCTATTTTCCTAACTAAAAATGTCTAATACGAGATTACTATTTGTATGTCAGGTTTAAATTGAGGTAGGGGAGTGCATTCAACAGTTTGAAATGAAGTGTCATTTCCAAGGATATTGTAAAAATATATATTTGTTCAACCTAAGACCTAAATAATTATTTTATAAAATGTGATTTATTCACTCAATTTTTATCAATTTCTGGCATAAGTCCATTTGCTCAATGGTCTCTAATTTAAATTTGGATATTAGATACCTGAAAGTGTTCAGTTGTACAACTGTCTGAACAAATTATGAGCAGAAGCAAGTTCAAATGTGCATTGACTATATCTCACTATATGAAAACTTAGATTATCCTGTCGAAATTGCCCTACCGAACTTAATGTTCTCTTCAAACCTTAATATGACTCACTTACAAAACATAAATCTGATGATAAAATATAGGGCAGCACAATAGCCCTAGTATTTTTCTTCCTAAAATATATTATCCAATGATTGAAGAAATTCTTTTTTTATAAATGAATGCTTCTTTTCAGAGGTTCCGTGAATTTTGTAGAGAAGTTGGAGTTTAGCTGTTAATTTTTTAACTTCAGAAATGTTTTTTCCATATTTTGTTATAATATGAATCTTTATTAATTATCATTTCATGGCTGTTTTGAAATGTTTGCACTGGATAACACTGCTTTAGAATAACCATTAATGACCTTAGTTATTGTGATTTAGAGGTTATAAGTTCAACAAGTTTACCAAACCCATGAAATATTAAGCCAAATTTTCATTAGCTTGAGCTATATCAGATATGGCTGCTTTTCCATTATTCATGTGGAGAAGATTTACAAATACAAAATAGCCAAGTAGCCAACCTGATGATGTAATTCTCTGGAACCAAAGGCAATGAGTCTTCAAACTTAAGATCTTCATAAAGATATATTTGACATAAAGCCCCTGCTTCTCCTGAAATTTGGAGGAGTTGATTCATTTTGCCCACTCCTACATGGGCAAGATCTAAGGAAGATGTTCTAGCATAGAACCGAACTAAATAGAGCCTTAAATCTTTCATAATTTTCCCAAATCACTGCCATTGTAAGAGAGTTAGAAATATCCTTGAAAAACAGTTAGTGAATTGTGCGTAATTAAAACCCCCATCATTTTTACAACATTTTTTAGAATAAATGTACAGTGACTGTAAATGTGGATTTTCAATGCACACGATGTAGTGGTGGGGAATATATTGCTGTCAGCCATAGAAAAATGATGCTTCTTTATTTATATATTTGATGACAAAGTAAAAGTAAAAACAACTACAATCTGGCAACTATAAAGTACCAAACTCTTAGATATATTAGTTGACTTTGATTCTCATAACATTCCCATGAGGAATTAATATGGCAAGTTTACACATGAAAAAAAGTAGTCTTGTCAGGGAGGCGGAAACTAATAACAGCTCATTCACATGCACATTTTGTTTATATGTTTGTTTGCTTTGTTTAGTTGGCTTTCTAACTACTGTTGTCAGCTTCCCATACAACTAATTGTGTCCAAATGACTATACTGGATCAACAGAGTATAAATTTTAATATATGTGTAGAGGGGATGTGTGTCACCTCCAGTCCCAGTTAACATGTGTTGCATATGCCATTTTCTATGTTTTTCTCTTCTGGTTTAAACAGAGAGAACTTCCAAGGAAACCTAGGAAGCCATATTTTAAAACTGGTAGAGTTTGGCTGCTACCTGGTTTCCACCTGGCTACCTAAATGACCAAATGGAGGAAGACTACCCCATTCATGTTCACCCACTCATTACAATTTCACAAGCAATCGACAAAGTTCTACTGTGCTTGAGTCATTATACAATTTTTGTTTTTGTATTTAAAGTTACCCTCCCCAATGAACTAAGTTAGTTTAGTAAATTCCCAAACTTGGTTAATTGAAGAATTCTTGAATCCAAATCACAGGATTCAAAATCCCAATGTCTCTGCACCACGTAGTAGAATACGCGTGTGTGTGCGTGTGTGTGCATGTGTGCGTGTGTGTGTGTGTGTGTGTAGATAAATAAGCACATACACAGAAACATTCTTCTGTGATTACTTACCTGGTAAGTGGATGTTTAAAGACACAGATTAACATATAGTAGGCTTTTGTAAAGTACACACATATTTTAAAAGCTGTTCTTCCATTTATAATCAACAACTACTATGTGACACTTTTGTAATTCTCTTTGACCTATTGGGCTTTGTAGAAAAAAAGAAATTTCTCTGTGTTCATGAACATTGCAGGCCAAGAGTACTTATCCATTATCCTCTCTCTGGCTTTGGAGATGCTCCATGACACCATTTTGTTTTATTTAATTCATTGGGAGTCAGTCTTCTGCAGGCATGAATTTGGTTAGTGCAGGTTATCTAGCAAGAATAATTTACTTGTCTAGACAGTTATTTACACTAAAATTATTTACAATAAAAGTTATTTGTAACATAAACACTGTAGTATCTATATACCTTCATAAGTTACATCATATTCAATATTTTCTTTTGTTTCTGTTAAGTAGAAGATGATTTTTTTTTAAGTATTGTAAGAAGTAAGTAGAGAATTTTCCTAAGCGGGGAAAATGGGTAGGTTTTTTTTTTCTACAACTGATATGGTTTGGCTGTATCCCCATCCAAAATTTCATCTTGAATTGTAATCCCCATGTGTCAAGGATGGGACCAGGTGGAGGTAATTGGATCATCGGGGTTGTTTCCCCATGCTGTTCTCATGACAATAAGTGAGTTTCACTGAGATCTGATGGTTTTATAGGCATCTGGCATTTCCCCTGCTCACACTCACTCCATCCTGCCACCCTGTGAAGAAAGTGCCTGCTTCTCTTTTGCCTTCCACCATAATTGTAAGTTTCCTGAGGCCTCAGCAATGTGGAACTGTGAGTCAATTAAACCTTTTTTTCTTTATAAATTACCCAGTCTCGGGTACTTCTTCATAGCAGCCATGAAAATGAACTAATACAGTAAATAACACAAAATAAAAATAAAACGATAGTCCGTAGGCCCCTATTCCTCAAGAATTCCAGCCAATGGAGTTATTTCTTCACACTCACAGATTAGTAGCACATCCATACTTCTTCAAAACTGTCATTTTTCTGTAATGCGGGTTCCTTCCATTCATTCTCTACGCCTCAGAAAGAGTGATCTTTCTTAAATGCAAATCTGATAAAATGTTCAATAACTTTTCTTAAAAGGCCCCTAATTGCTTTCAATTACCCTCTGGATAAACTCTAACCTTCTGTAGTCATGACCATTATATTCCATGCTTCAAGAAGAACAATTCCTGATCCATCGTATGTTCTTCATAGTTAATTTTTGAATAAATTTTGAGTTTATTCAATTTTTAAGTAATTTAATTTTTAATAAAAGGTGAAATAACTTAGAATGATGGGGGCCTGGGAAGGTTGGGTGCTGGGGAAGGTTATGAGCCATACGTCAAAGTCTTTTATGAGTGGAGAGCAGTGGCAAAACAGTACTCTAGACCCTGGAAGAAAATAGCAGAGAAGTGTTCTTGAGATGAGAAAGAAGAGGAAAGATTATGATGTCACTATTGGACTTCATAGAGTCAGGTTTCAATATAGTTCAGGGAGTTGAGAAAACATTCAATTACAAGATACAGATACATCGAAAGGTTTCTGTTGTTGTTCTTAAAGCCACATGCCCATCAAGTTCTACAGTCTACTTCATATGTCTCCCTGGATATCTGATAAGCTTTAAAATGACTTAAATGTGACTCAACACTTCCTCTCCCTGTGTTCCTCATTTCCATTAATGTCATTACTTAGCATCTCTACTATTTAGGCCAGTAACCAGACTCATTCCAGAATCTTGACCTTTCTACTAGGATTTTAAGTCCTTAACATTTCTCAGTTTTGTTATTCTATTTCCATCCATAGTAGCTATGCCTATATTCAAGTTGTTATTATTTCTCTCAATACCAAAATTTCCCACTTAATTCCTAGCTTCATGGAGAAAGTTTGGCAGAGAGTTTAGAGCAAAAGCTGTTTGTGAAAGCAGAAGAAACCTAGAAATGAGTTTTGTTTGTGCTAATAACCTTGGGCAAGTTAATTATATACAGTCTCTTATACGTAAATTAAGTCAATAACAGAAAAAGGAGAGATTTCGTGCTAAGTTAAGTAATGTTTGTAAATGGTAGCTAATATTTTCTCATTATCTCATTTTGCCTGTGTTAAAAATGCTTTCAACAATTGCAATGATAATTATAAAATACAAAGTTGCCCAGGTCAGTCTTTTATTGAAGTATTATCAATTATTCTATATATTTTTATAGAATTACACAATTCAATATATGCTTCCCATGGTAAATCCATCCAGACCTTCAATATCATATTATTTTTCTCCCCTCTGGAAATATGTACTCTAATAACACAGAGCATTTAAGATTTCCTCACAGTGATTTCCCTTTCCTGTGCCTTTTTCTTATTAACGCTCTAACCAACACTTCCTTAGCACCTTATTTGCCTGAATACATTTTAGGTATCCTTCAAGCCTGAGTCTGTAAGTACTACTTAAGACATTTTCCAGACTGCTAGGATGTCCTGTTAGCCTTTTGCATAACAGTCATATATTATTTAAATAATAAACTTATTTTAAATTTTATTTGTGATTTTTTTCCCCTCTATGCCGTCAACACCTCAATATCAGAAGTCGTGACTTACCTTTATAATTACTAACACAAGTGTGGAGGTGACACATGGTAGCCATTCAGTACATTTTTAAACTGAATTTAATTTTACGTTTTTAGTCCCCAAATAAACTCAGATTTCTCTGTATTTCTTCTAAGGGCTTGAGGTTCATCTTTTGTACTCTTGATTCCAAGTTACATATTATTCCTGATTATACATTCTACAATTCACTTCTTCCCTCCTCCACACTCCTGTAATCACATCTATGAATACGAAGCTAAATTAATTTAGTTTAATTTGTTGGTGAGAGAATGCCTATTATTTTTTAAATGCCAATTTGGTTCGATGTTTTTGAGAAATATATTCTACAATGATATTTTAAAGTTTTATTTCACAATGATAGTGCAATTCAATACTGTTCATAAGGATGAAAAATATTTTGTACAGTATGAAAGAAACATTTTGTACAATGGCATGGCAGAAGGCTACACACGTCACTGTACACTTAGAGAAAACCTGATTGGCTCACTAATATATTTAGGTGTACTTCTGTCTGTCCAGATAAATTATACATTTCTAGAAGAACATGAGTATACCATGGCTGTCTGCTTTTTCAGCATCTGGCAATACATATATGTAATTGACCCTTCAACAGTACAGAGTTGAATTGCACAAATCCGCTTATACTCAAATTTTTTTAAATAAAAGATAAATTTAGCGATCCTGCTTCTCCTGCCTCTCCTGCCTATCCCTTCTATGTCTGCCTTGCCCAGAGACAAGAACAACTCTTCCCCTCAGGAGGAGGATGAAAGAGGCTGAGGAGAAGGAAGACCTTTCTGACGATCCACGTCCACCTAATGAATAGTACATATATCTTCTCTTCCTTATGATTTTCTTAATAACATGTTTTTACTTTATTATAAGAATACAGTATCTAATACATATAACCATACAAAATATGTGTTAATTAACTGTTTATGTTATGGGTAAGGCTTCTGGTCAAGAGCAGGTTATTAGCAGTTAAGATTTAGGAGGAGTCAAAAGTTATACACATATATATATATTTTTTTTACCATATGGGAGACTGACATTTCTTTTTTTTTTTTTTTTTTTTGAGACGGAGTCTCGCTCTGTCACCCAGGCTGGAGTGCAGTGGCGCGATCTCGGCTCACTGCAAGCTCCGCCTCCCGGGTTCACGCCATTTTCCTGCCTCAGCCTCTCCGAGTAGCTGGGACTACAGGCGCCCGCCACCGCGCCCGGCTAATTTTTTGTATTTTTAGTAGAGACGGGTTTTCACCATGGTCTCGATCTCCTGACCTCGTGATCCGCCCGCCTCGGCCTCCCAAAGTGCTGGGATTACAAGCGTGAGCCACCGCGCCCGGCCCGGAGACCGACATTTCTAACTCCCACATCGTTCAAGGATCAGCTGTAGTGGTTTATACGCTTTAGCTAATTTTAGTGATGACAGGTTCTATAGCTCAGTAAATCATAGATGGGGAAATACCCTCAGGCAAGGCAATCAGAACTATACAAAGAAGGGATGGAAAAAACAGAAAATTAAAACTCAGAATTAATCAACTGTTAATTATTCATGACTTGGACAACTTTCAATTTTTCGGTTTCTTCAGTTGTACAGCATTGTGCCAAGTCCCTAATACATGCTTACTCTATTTGTTCATTCCCTCTTTCTACTCTATCCGCTGTCCCCACATAGATGGAGTGAAGATTGTTATAAATATACTTATCTCACAGAGGCCTCGTGTGACTCAGAATTTGAATGACTTAAAAGTGTTTTATAAAGTCTAAACTGTTACAGAAATATAAATTATTATGTATTTACATACTTAATTATATAACTATCAAATATTTATATTTCCAATAATTTTTACAAGTTTAATGGACAATGATTAGTCAACTAAGAAATGTGGCTGTATATATTAGATATATACTAGCATCCATTCATACAATATTGCTAAATTGAAGATTATATTAAGGAAAGTAGAAAAACATTAGAATCTTAAAACATATTTTGGCTTTAATTATGAGATGATCCAAATGAGATATGAAGCATTATCAAATAAAGATAAGACATTTATTATAATTTGGGAATACAGATATCTTATTTTGGACATTATTGAAGTAAGAGGAAGGCAAAGCTCACTAGGAAGTGCATAAGGTTAATTAAATGGTTACATATATTAAATTTATATATACTCAAGGGTAGCACTTCTGAAAAATCTTACTAAATGTCAACCTTAATTATAAAACTAAAAAAATTAATTATTAATCAATATAATTTTTGAGGCTTCTGAGATTTTAAGAATCTCTCAAATCTAACTTAAATCAATTTCAATTTCATTCCAATTGTTAATGCAGCCAGCTGTTTAGAATTCAAGCAAAAATACTTACTATTAGCATTTTCAATATTCTTTGTAAAGTCAATAAATAGCTCAAAAAGTATGTCAGAAAGAACGACTGTACTACCCTATAAAAGAGAGGTGGTTCTATTCTCAAAATCTTATGATTAAACATTTTACAGAGACCTTTAAAAAATTGTTAACATCATTTAGTTCAATGATGCATGCATAAAAATATTCCAGTAAATTACATGTATCAGTTATCTCTTCCTCTTTAACAATTTACCACAAACTTAGTGGATTATACCAAAAGCAGTTATTATTTCATAATTTCTGTAGTCCAGTTGGCCGGTCATGGCTTAGCAAGGCTCTGATCAAGATGTTGGCCAGGGCAGGGATCTCATCTGAAGATTTGAATGGGTAAGGGTCAGCTCCCTTCTCACTCAGGTTGTTGACAAAATTTGTTTTATTGCTGCTGGAGGACTGAGGCCCAACTTTTTTGTCACTGTAGCCTAGAGATAACCCCCAACTCCTACAGGCTGTCTTCCATTTCTAGAGACCACCTGCAGTTTCTTGCCATGTGGATTTCCCATCATGGCCTTTGACATCATCAAACCAACAAGGAGACTCTCTAGGCAGCACCTGATAGCAAGACACACTTTTATCTAATACAACGTAATCATGGGACTGATATCCCCTCACCTGTAAATGTATTAATTAAAAGCAAATCACAGGTCCTGCCCATACCCATGAGGATAGGACTACACAAAGTTTTTAATCAGGAGGGAGTATTATGGGAAACAACATGGAATCTTTTCCCCAGACTATAGAAATAATACAAATCTAAAATTTTAAGTCAAATTTCAAGGAAGTAACAGTAAGGTGTGAGGTGCTCTAGACCTTTGAATCCTTGAGCCACTTATATTTTCATCCTAATATTTTCATAGTGAGGGTTTTGGAATATCATAATCTATCCAAAAGCAGTTATTTAAGGAATAAATAAAAGAAGGATTGTATGTTTAGGTTAGTCTTACACATCCACTAAAATCAATTCTCTCTATTAACAAACCAAATAAAGGTAATGAGTAAAGGAAAATATGAACATAATAGCTTTTCTTTTGTATGTGTGTGTGATAAAATTGGCACTATTTTTTAAAAATAATTAGCCCCAAATGCCCTTTTTGAGAATGTGCACCAGATGTACTTTTTATTTTCTGATACGTTCGCCAGAGCTCTAGCTCTATGTCACCATGATTTTTTAAAAAATGTTCCTAATACAATAAATTCAAATGGATTGTTGATAAAAGGCAGAGACGTTTATAAAATTAGCAAGCAATTTTATAAATAATTATAAAGTTATTTAATTTTAATTAAATGATTACAATAACAGAATCAATAGCCCATATATTGGTGGTCAGAACAGTATTTTACATATTAAAATACAAAATGTAATTACTAGCCAAAAGATAAAATGCTATAGTGTAGATGTAATGAATAAAACATTTTTACCCTTCAACGGTGTCTGATTTCTACTTCAAAGTATGTTAGATTTATCCACACCAGCTGTATTAGTCCATTTTTGCATTGCTATAAAGAACTACCAGAGGCTGGGTAATTTGTAAAGAAAAGAATGTAATTGGCACACAGTTCCATAGGCTGTCCAGGAATCATGGCTGGAAAGGCTTCAGGAAACTTACAATCATGGCAGAAAGTGAAGGGGCATGCACTTTACAAACCCTGAGAAAATTGCTTCCATTTAGGAGGTAAACAAAAGATATCTCTCACCACTACCTGGATGTCATTACCCAGGTCTCTGATTCCCTCTCTGACACTATTGTGGTAGTCCCAGAGTTGCTACAAACTTCTTACGGTTCTGGGGATTACCTGATTGTCACACCATTCTTTGCTCAATTAGAAAGACTACCCAATGAACAAAATGGGTCTCCAAAATACACCTTCATTGCCTAGCTGACAATTGCTTAGGGCAGTAAGAAAGATAATTAAACAATTAATAGTCTAAAAGGGGGAAATAAATGAAAATAAAATTATTGAGATTATAAAAATGCAGAGCAAAAATTTTTTTCTAAATCAGGACTAATGATTTACACAGATGTTGAAATGCTAACATCCAGGAAATTAGCTAAGCAGCATTCTAGCTGAGATCAGATCTGAAATAAATTAAAATCCTTTAAATGTTCAAGCTGCCAGGTTTGGATCCTCTGCAAAATTTACAAAGAATAAAAAATGAATAAAAATGAAGGGGAAAAAAAGGCACTTCACCCTGTAATCTAGTGACTAGGATTTGGCAATATCATAGCCATGGCCTGGGTTCAATTTCTGGTCAGGGAACTTGTTCCTTCTAGTTTGATATTTGTGTGATGCTTGACATTGTGAGATACTGCTTTTTGAAAAGTATACACCGAAAACCGAGAAATGTCAGTGTTTGTCCCAACTAAACTGTGATAATAAGAGATTTGAAAGGATTTTTTTTTAAAGAACTCTATGACCAAAAGTCAGCTTAATTAAAAGCTGATATTCAAGATACAAGATACATTGTGTGTGTGTGTGTGTGTGTGTGTGTGTATATATATATATATCTTGAATAAATATATGTACAAGCTGGTATTCAAGCTATATCTATACATCTATATATCTATTTAGATGTACAGATATATCTTGATATACAAAAATATAAGTTACATATTCAATATATATATAGAATATATATATTGAATATATATATTGAATTTATATATTGAATATATATATATATATATACATATATATATATATTTAAAGGTCTTTTTTTTTCTCTCTGG